>NW_026897955.1:0-396768 GCF_033153095.1 Gastrolobium bilobum | reverse complement strand
AAATGTCTTTTGGTATTTGTCCACCAATGCTCTGCTTCTCCAATCAATAAGTATGTGGCAAAGTTTACACGATGAGTATTAGGACAGTCCATTACTAAGAATATTTTCTCAAGTTCTTTCACCCATTCCATGGCTGCCTCAGGGTTATAATCTCCACGAAAAGTGGAAGGTTTATGCTTACGGAATTCAGTGAGTCCTTTATAATCAGAATTAAGTCCTCATTGAGTATTTGCAGTTCTAGGTCCATTATCACTTTCAGAATTATGGTTGTGATTTCTGGTTGCACGATCCTCCCTCAGCTCCTGAATAATTTCCTGATTAGTTACGGTTTGTTCTCTAAGAGCTTCTGCCACTCAGGTAACCGCATTCGTTACTGGGTTAACTTCTGGTTCAGAAGTTGAAGAAGATATTTGCCTTGTATCTGCCATAGATCTACATATATTGTTTTATGATAGTGAGTTGATCAGGCTCATTAAAATAACTCAAAATATGCATGATCTATGACAAAATATCAAGCAACTATAATAGTTTAGATCTATTATATACCTGAACCGCTGCTCTGATACCATAAAATGTAACATTCTTCATTTTAATAAAAGTAAAACAAAAACGTAGCAGATTGTGCCAACGCATGTGAAGAAAACTAATTAACTAGAACTAACATCTTTATTTTATAAACATGGATGTGGATTCGTACATAAACTTGTACAAACTTCCTATATATATTATATATAAATTTAGTCTACTTCCTAACATACATCATTATTTTACATAAGTCCTACATCCTACGTCAGATTACATTATTTTACTATATATATATATATAACATTCTTCAGTCACACACTATTACATGATCCTTGTTTAGTCCAAAGTATACGCATAAGTCTCCACTCTGTCAGGATAAAATACAGCTACAGCTCCTTGATTCCCCATCACAATATAGTATTCCCAACGGTCACTATAAAAATTAACAGTAATATTTCATCCTTCTCGACAAAAGACAAGTTAGGCATCTGGAAAGATTAGCAAAGCAAATAAACGTGAGAAAATTCTCAGTAATATTAAGGTTTTATAACTATAACCATTCCAGCCGTATTAACGGAAAATATATCATTCTCTCAAGTAATTTCATAAAATTATTGCAGGAAAAAAGATAAATAATAAATTGTGTAATATTTAACTGAAGCTAATTAAATACCCAACTTTGTGGATCTCTGCATGTGAAAAGTTCTGTCTAGCGGAGCTCAAGCCATGATAAGGCGTCCCTTGGCCTAACTATCTGATCTCAAACTTTTGTGGTCAGTTTACAGCTGTAACATACATTTAAAATTTACACATTTATTTAGTACCAAATAATCAACTAGTTTAAAGTTAAAATAAAAACAACAGTAAGAATTTTATAATGAAATAAATAAACTAAAGGTAGGAATAACAACAAGTAGAAAAGAATTTTAAGAAAAGAAATTGGCAAAGTAAGGGTACTAAAAAAAAATCTTTAAAAGAAAAAAAAGAAGAGCAATGAGAGAAAGTTTTTATCTCTCAATATTACCTTTCTTTTATTTTCTATACTCCTTCTCTCCTATTTCGAAGTGAATCCTTCCCTCTCTTTTTTTTTCTTCTCCGATGAAGTTTCTTCTCTTACTGTCTTTGTTCTTTCTCTTCGTTAGTTTCTATTAGTGTTCCATTTATATAGAGGCAAGTCCATTGACTTGCTTTTGACTCCTTTAATTATTACATTTAGTTAGATTTTAACAATATAACTAACTCATTTAGTTTCTAACTAAATCGTAATGATATAATCATTACTTTAAAAAAAATCTGAACAACCTGATCACTTAGAGCACACACGGCATTTCCAGATTTCCTTGATGTACTAAATCATGATATAGTTATTACGTAGCTGTTACTTTGTTGCATTACGTGTATACATATATATTATTTATTATTTTTATTTTATTTATTATTCATTTCTTTTCTTTTTTGTACTTATATGTAAAGATATAGTTTGTACTTATATATAAACATATAGTTATATATATATTTTACGTAGCACAGCGCTACTTTACGTACATATATATATATATATATATATTTTATTGTTTTTATTTTATTTATTATTACTGTTATATTATTTAATACTTTAATATATATATATATATATATGTTATTTTATCATTATTATTATTCTTTTATTTTATATATATATATATATATATATATATATTTATATTTATTTAATTATTACTTTACCATTTTTATACAATTATTATTTTAGAATATTACATTAGCTACCTTGCACCGATCAATATATTTTTATAAAAATTAATGTCATATAATATATTTGAAAGAATTATGTAAATTCTTTATTGAAGGATTTTTTTGTTAAAAATATTTTTTTATTTTTTTCTAGTATTATACCGTGCATTATCAAACATTGAATGATATTCTTGTACGATATATTATCTTATACAATACCATATCAAACACTAAATAATATTAAAATTTAATCAAATCTTATACAATTTAACCTTACAGTATCATATTTTATAAGTCCTTATAGTACACTGTACACCAAACATGGCCAGTCTTCCATAAACAGTGGTGCCCCTCTCTAATAAACACTGGTGCGGTAAGTTTCATAATAAAAGAAGTTAGTTTCATGTTGTTACTTACTGTATCGTAACTTTGTCGTTTCCTATCAAGAAGAACATCAAGGAACTAGATAATCATTTATGAAAATTGTTCAAATCTTTGATTGCGAAGGTAGTAAAAGGGTCTCCCACTTTTAGCTCATAGAAAAGCTTATACAAGATGTTGAGATGTGGTTAACTGGACATAATGTGAGGTTGTATTTGAGCTTCCATAGAGTAGACTTGCGGTGATGGTATAGGGGGCGGTGCACGTGCAAGTCACTTCTACACTCAAGCCAATAAGAGTACTCATGAATATACTGCGTAAGGTAAGAGAGATACCTCTGTTGCTCGATGAATGATGGTGAAGACCCCATTTATATATGGCAACTACTAGGAGTCCCAAGGATCCAGAGTTTTTCCCTTGGTCAAATAATGGACCCCTGATAGTATGCCTAAGCCCAAATAACATATCCGGATCACAAGATGTGTTGATGGCCAAAATAAAACAGTGAAATAATTAGGTAATTTTGTGGTTGTAGCAATCAACGGTGAATAAACCAAGAGTGAAGAGGTTTATTAATTTATTTTCCTTTAGTCATGTTCTAAGATATATAGCTAGAGATCTGAAAACCATAGTTTTATCCGTTCGGGATGTTACCAGGGTGGACCGAGGGGTGCTAGGGTAGGCGGCCGCCTCCCTCAAAATTTGAAGAATTTTTTTAACGTAAATATAATGCAAGAAATTTCTATTTTTTCTCTCTATTAATGTGAAGTATTTTTCTTCCACCGCAGAGAGTTTATAGAGTTTATAAGATCTGTTTACAAATTACACTAAGTATGACCAGTCATACACAGTATAGTTTGTAAGAGTTTCTAAACGAAAAGTTTGTAAATATAACATTCCCCTTAAATTATAGTTTAAACCTCGACTTGAAACTTACAGTTTCAACTTTTATTATGCTTAGATGTTAGCACAAATCTTCTCATTCAAGAATAAAAATAAGAAGTCCAAAAGTCTTATGAAAGAATGAACCTTATTCTTTCGATCCCTCTCCTTTTCTGATGATTCGTGACAGAGAGGGAAGTGAGGGGCAGAAGGGTTTTGGTGATTGTGCTTCTTGGCAATCTGTCTCTTCTGATTTATCTTTGGCTTTTTTTTTTCTTGTTGGGCTAACAGTGAGTAAATAGAAAAAGATATTAATATTTCCAAAAAAAAAAAAAAGAGATTAAGAAATGAGAGGGGTCTCCTTTGAATTATCTATTTAGATATAGTAATTAGTTCATATTTTTTGTGAAATCTAAACATTTGCTCTCTTCTCTTTTTCTTTGTTTTCTTTGCATAAAAAATGTTCATTTTAGGGGTTGAAAAGCTGTAGTTTTTTTCAAATTGATAGTAGATTTTACTGTGACATCTTCCACCTCTCTCTCTATCTCCTTCTTTCTCTCTATAACAAGTTAAAAGAGGTATTTATGAGTTATGTTCTCTGGATTGTTGTTTCGGCCTCACACATATTGTGGTTGAAGAAAGGAACAAAATTTAATTTTTCGTGTTTTGACCTCTCATATATTAAGTTTGAAGAGAGAAACAAATGTTTAATTTTTAGCCCCCTACAGAAAAATTCCTGGGTCCGCCACTGAATGTTACTATATAAGGAGATGAAAGAAGAAGAAGAAGGGGAGAACACTGATCATAATAATCGTTACCGTTATTCTTTGGTGGCGATCATCTTTTAGAAATGTTATATCACTACAAGAAAAGTGGCTTTTGCCGTCGGATTATTTTAGGCGGTTACCACTAAACCGCCTCAGAAGATACAATTCAGGCGGGTAACCAGGCAGTTAACAAGGCCGACGACTTTTGGTATCACACACCGTCAGAATTCGTGGCTTTATATCGTAACCGCCTTTGTTTGAATATATTTGGAGGCGGAATGTCTGGCGTTTGGGTTTGACCGCCCTAAAATTTGAGCAAACGCAGGCGGTTTAGACGTCGGATCTGGGAAATAGTCGTCGATTTCTTGTTAAACAAAGGCGGTTATTATTTAACCGCCCAAAAATGATGTTCGGAGGCGGTTTATGTAGGCGGTTTCAGTAAACAGAGGCGGATGTATGAATTTTGAGATTCTTGATATTTTGAATAACTTCCTGGTTCTTTGTATTCATTAAATGAAAATTAATACCATTTAGAGTCTTACGATCAACGTTATTCAGTTGTAGATTTTCCGTTTCTATGGATTTAAAAGAGAGAATGTGAGATTGGAGAGAAGGAAAAATTGACAATAATAGAAATACATTGAATTTAAAATTGATAATCTGTTTGGCGAAGGAGAAAAAAACTGATAATCTAATAGGTGTCACTTGTTTTGTAGTTAGGGCATCCATAGAACATCCTTCGTGGATTCTTTGGTCTTCGAGACATACGCAACACAGCCGCTTCTCCACAGTCACAGAACTTTAGCTTCGATGTTGATAAACATGAAGATTGCCCGGAATAATTTGATCATGACCGAATAATTTTATCAATTTGTATGTCATACCCTAACCCTAACCCTGACTCTGACCGTAACCCTCACCCTAACCCTGAACTTGACCCTGATCCTAAATGTAACCCTAACCCTAACCCTAACCTTAACATGTATGTTTCTGATTTTGGCTCTTTTTCGTTCAGTTTAATTGTGTGACGCAATGAGTGCTAGACGCGTTTCAAAGCTGCCAGTGGGGGAAACCGAGCGATTGAACGAGTGAATGACTGATTCACGGCCATTACATGTTAGTATACAAAAATCATAGATAGTATAAGTAAATTGTATCTAAACCCTATAGTTACGAATGTAAGTTTCACTATCAACTATGAAGCTTTTAACGTTCAATTGACACGGTTGGTGAAGACCTTTCAGTGTTGATATATATAATATACAGTGGCAATTTGTTTTATCCTTTTAAAAAGATTTAAAATTGTATCATTTTAAGTTAAAGACACAAAGTAGTATAATGATATAAGTACGTATATATGTATATTAATATACTCATAAATATTCTTACTTATATAAACGTATATTTAACTATTGTATAAGATCGAGTTAACTAGTTGATATACTTGTGTAAACTGATGTGAATACTATGTACACTGTTTATATAATAGAAAAAAAACTATACAATAAATTTAATACCAATTTATTACAATAAATATAGCTTTCGAGTGTAAATTTTTGTTAATATATAATGTTGTATATTCATTTTTACTGAAATTGATTATTAGTGTGTAGATCTTAAATAATTGAATATTAATTTTTGAAAGATTATAATAATAAATAAATATACTTTTGATATTATACAAAAATTATAGTATATAAAGCCAATAGTTTGAAAAAGATATTTGCCGGTTTAATTTTTATTTTTTTTTGGTGAGGAATATTTGCAGATTTTAATTAAAGAATAAAAATGACAACTAAAATGTGTAATATGAAAAAATATTTGTCGGTTGTCATAAAATTTAAAAATATACATTATATGAAAACAACAAAGTAAAACTAAAATTTGCGTGTTAAGGTTATAAAAAATAAAATGTATAATATCACTACTAAATTTACTATAAATTCACATGAGATTAATAATGATGAAAACAAAAATATAAATTAAGTATAAAAAATAATATATATTTAATATTAATATATATGTTTTATTTATTAATAAAACATTTTTTTAATTATGTACTTATATATAGTGTAAATAATAGTACAATATGTGACTAAAATTTTGGTTCAGCGGACTATTTCCCTCGTAAGTGAAATTTTTGTTCCCTCTTACCAACTTGGAACATTTCCCTCCTATGTGAAAGGCACTCCTCTCAGAATAACTTATACGCAATTGTCTCCACACTTAGCGATTTTTATTCTGACTGCAACCCTAGACTCCAAATGTGTCCAAATTTGGCTTTTTACCTTTTGGAGATTAAGAATCCAATTTCTTAATCTCTCCCAAATTTCCCCCAAAGCCCTAACCTCTCATTCACAGTGTCTCTTTCACCGTTTGCCCTAATCTGTTATTCAACCAATTTGGGCGAACTGTTCGAAGGTATCATCTCTTCTTCTCCGTCTCTCTTATTCTGTCTCTCATTATCGTTTTCATTTGCTCTCAAAATGTGGTTTGCACCTCTCATTCACAGTGTCTCTTTCACCGTTTGCCCTAATCTGCTATTCAACCCATCTGGGCGAAGTGTTCGAAGGTATCGTCTCTTCTTCTCCGTCTCTCATTAGGGTTTTCCAGGTAAAATTTACTATTTTGTCTCTCATTATCATTTACTCTCAAAATGTGGCTTTGGTATTTTTTTTTTTCGTGTAAGGTTTTGAAGTTTTTTTTGTTTGCTCTCCTATTTTGTCTCTCATTTTTTTTTGTGTAATTTTTTCTACTTTCTTTTTTCTTTATTATTTATTGGGTTATTTATTGTTATCTTTTTTCAGAACATAGTAGTTGAATTTTTTGTTTTTGTTGCATTCTAGAAAGACTAAAAAATGATCAAATAATATGATTCAGTGGTTTGCTAGTAGGAATAGTAGTTCAATTTACTGTATAAGAATAAAGCATGGACCCCATTATCCTAATTCAGTGGCTGTGGTTGTTCTTGTTGGTGTGGGTGTTGTGTGGGAAAATGAGAAGTTGATGGTCATGATTGTAAGAGCTGATAAAGAGAAATCTGGGTGTGTCTGGCAGTGATTTTGGTGTCCCTGAGTTTTCTCTGTAAATTATAATTTATGCAAATTTTGATTGTATTTAGGTATGCTTTAAATTAGTTACTACTTGATTCGAGAATAACCTCATAGCTGTCTTAAAGAGTTGAAATTTATTAAAATATTTGGAATCTACTCGTCTCAAAGAAGTAATTAGGATTGGAACAGAATCCAACAGTGTTGGAACAGAATTCAACTGGCCGGGTTAAAGAAAACCTCCCCAGTCAATAATGGGCTTTTTTAAAGTCTGACTATCCCAAAGGTTTAAATTAATTTGAATATGAGCAAATAAGAGTGACTTTTTGAGCAAGTAAAATGTTAGTTTCTATTTGACGAACTAGTAGGAGAAACAAAAAAAATGAATAAACGAATCAAGGAAAACACACGTGAGGATAATAATTCAGACAAGTCTAACATTGCAGATGTTGGTCTAAGTGTCCAACCAGTTCAATTAGACCAAAACTACCAGTAGAAGCTTCTTTTGCTGAAAAGTTGGACTTAAAACAACTCAATTCGATTTTAGCCATGGGTTTCAGATACCTATGGCTACTGATTCGATTTTAGCCCATAAAGAGTCAACCGTTAATTTTTCGAGAATCTTTTTATTACTGACATTTATGGTCTTTGACCATGGCCACTGTCTTTATCTGACCAAATTGAATTCTGGATTCAGCGTCCAGCTTCGTTCATTCAATATTGATATTGTTTTTCTACTTTCTTTTAGCAAACTCTCATCATTACTTGCTGCTCACTATTACCAAAGTGTCTCTTAAATATATGTACTAGTTAATTAGTCAGAAGGATCAGACTTTTTAAGTTAAAATGTTCTACATGGCATGACTTATTTAATTGGTTACATCAGAGTCAAAATGTTCTACATGGCATGACTTATTTAAGTTAAAATTTAATTTAATCCAACCTATTTACACACTTACTTTTTATGGGATTGTTTCAAATCCTAAACTCATTCCTTACTTTTTAATGGGATTGTTCCATGGCCATAAGTAAGGTAACGATAAATTTTATAAATAGATCATTTTTTCAAAATGTTTCCTAGCCATTTTGTTGAGTGCTTTTTCCATTTTGTTCACATGAATGTTTTGTTCAGTAACCCATGCTGTAATGTGACTTTATAATTATTGTATTTACATCTTCAGATTAATAATTCAGTGGAAGGCTCATTCATTTTGTTGCAGTTCTCAACCGATCTTGTGAAGTATCTTCTTCAGTCAACCACAGGAAGATAAAGATTTGTGTGGTATGTCTTGTATTTGTTGTAAATTATTAAAAGTTTCCTTCCATGTTTGGCATAATTGTGTAAATGATGAGTAAAATATCGGTATGTGGTACATCAATGATGATGAGATTCGTTATGGATAATGATGACCACTACCATTATTGTATGGGCAACATGGGTAAGAAATGGAAAGACAATAGGTGGAGACTAGCCAATGAAATATATGAGAAAGATAAAACTTTTCAGGAAAACCTTGATCTTTACCCTGAAGGCATGACAAGAGAACAATGGGCAAGTTTTTTGACATACAAAACAAGTGAGAAGGCAAAGGTAACGAAGGATGCAAAACTGCCTTTGTATGTTGCTGTCACTTGTATTCAAAATTAATATGTTAATTATTTTGTTTCTTCCATCATGCAGAAGTATAGTATTATCAATACTGCAAATAGACAGAAACAAACAATCCCACACACACTTGGCTCAAAGACGTTAGCAAGGAGGAAAAGGGAGCTGGTATGGTTTTATTAAAATGTTTAATCTTTTATTATGTCACTATTTTGCTTCTGTAATTAATGGAAATAATGGGCTTGGTGTCATGGCATTTGTCAGGAGATACAAGAAGGACGCAAATTTAGCAGAGGTGAGATGTATGCTGTTTCTCATATCAAAAAGGATGGCAATTTTGTGAATGAGGAAGCTAGGCTAAAAAATGTATTAACACTTCCTTGTAATTTGTTTTTATATCAATTTCTAGCTTTGAGGTACACTTATACAAGGTTCTCATGCCCTGTATGTAGGATAATTTAATTATAGAGATGGATAAAGCCAATTTCGAAGATGAGGCTTTTGTAAATGTGTTTGGGAAGGAGCACCCAGGTCGAGTTAGAGGCATGGGTTTTGGGGTGGTCCCAAGCCAAATCCGTAGAACATCTACCAGTTCAGCCTCAACTTCTTGTAGTGGTCCTACACAAGCTGAGTATGATGCCCTGAAAGGAGAATTGGACACTATAAAAGGCAAGATGGCTGAGTTTGATACATTGAAATCGCAAATGGCACATTTTATGCAAAATTTTGTTGGCCACTCACCATCTAATCAGGTATATGGCAGTTTTTCTGTAAATTGCATATTCAGTTTGACTATATTTTTTTTTCCTTTGTAAAATTTGTGCTATTAGTGCAAAGCATTTCAGGTTGTGGTGTGGCACCATTGTCCTTTGGCTATTCTGATATTGTTTTCATTCTTCAGATATTTATCATTTATTGAACTTGAATCGACATTGTGCTTAAAGTTTGGTAGATATATATATATATATATATATATATGTATATATATATATATATATATATATATATATGGTAGGCTTTTCTGCGAATTGCACCTTCAGATTCACTATTTTTTTGTTTCCTTTGTTACCTCTGTGGTACTAGTGCAAAACATGAAGGTTGTGATGTGGTATTAATTATCTTTGGCTATTCTGATATTTTTTTCATTCTTGATATATTTATCATTTATTGAACTCGGATTGACAGTGTGCTTAAAGTTTGATACTGTTCCAAGTTGAAAAAACTGGAAATATGGTTGTTGACTGTTCCAACTTGAAAAAACTGGAAATATATATATGGTTGGTGACTGTTCCAACTTGAAAAAACTGTTCTATATATGGCTGCACTGCCAATATTGTTATTTTTATTGGAAGATGAATTACAATTGTTTTTTTGGTAAAATCTAAGTTTCCATTGTACTTGATATATGTCACCACACCTGCTATATATGTACTCCACTGTTGGCCTTGTAGTGTTATGACATTATATAGTCTGAACTTCATAGATGCTGATTCCTTCAGTTTGCATAAAAAAATTAGGAATGGATTATATGGTTGCTGGGATACATATTTAGTTTGTATGGATTATATGGTTGCTGGGATAAAGATTCAGTTCTGTTGGATTATTAGTGTGTATGGATTATATGGTTGCTCAGTTGCACTCTCTAACCTTGTTAAGTAATTCGTTATTGTTCTGTTCTACCTACTTATGGTCAGTTACTGCTTATGTCACTGATACATTTACCTAGAGCTGTTACCTCAAGTGTATATACTCCAGTTTTGTCAATAATAGAAATCTGATTAATTCTCAACCTCATTTTGCTTTATATTTTTTTTGCGTTTTCTTAACCTTTTTCTTAAAATTAACTTATGGATTAATATATGTTTTCTTTTTTCCTAATATATCAGGTTGTTGACTTGGGCTCTCCTGGAATCAGAAAGTCCTCCCATGCTAGTCATGACCCTTCTGATGGGCCAACTATATCAAATCAAGCACCCCAACCACCACAATCCTAATTTCACATGATTTGGTAGGTGTTCATTGAACCACTGTATTTTGGATATTTCAGTGGTTGTACATGGAATTTGGTCGTTTTGGAGTTTAACATTGTTGGTTGAATTCCAATGTTTTTCAAGTTAGGCAGTACCTGGATCTTTTTTTTTTTGATGTAATTGATGACCTTGGTACGTTCTACATTCAACCAGCTTGGTCTGTTTTGCTTTTGTATGTTAATTAAGCTTTGGTCAATATGTATGTCACTGTTTCCAAACTTAAAGAATGAATGATGTTTACTTTTTTGCATAAATATCCTCGATCCATGCATGAATGTTTATAAAGCCTTGATTAAAATAATACTATACTTTTTTGACAGGTTATCTATTTTGGTTTTGAATATTAACCTTTGGTAAATATGTTTCGGAATTTAAAGATTGGAGAATGTTTCTAATGTTTTTGGGGTTATGCCCTCCTTACCTAACAAAAAATTGTTTACTTTTTTCTTTACTATTCTAATGCATCAATGTTTATAAACCTCTGATTAAAATAATAGGGGATTTTTTATTAAAACAAAATAATAATTCAAATTAATTTTAAGCTTTTTTAAAAATATTAAAAAGTTTAATATTGGCGGTTATAAAGACCATCCGCGAACTCCAACACGAGGCGGTTCACCCACCGCCAGAAATTATTTCACATTTTTCCGTAAACTATGCTGACCGAGTGACAAGTCACGTTGAACGTTGCTGTATGGAAATAGCAGGCGGTTAGCCTAAACGCCATAATTTTTTGCCGACTACATAAACCGCCCTCATAAGCGTCGAAATATTGACATCTTTGGCGGTTAGTCTTACCGCCTGCAGCTGAGAATTTCATCATTTTTGGAATATCCTACGACGACCTTACCCGACGAAAGAACCGCCCTTGTTATACTGTGGCAGCTGTTCCAGCGGTTTTTCTAAACCGCCTGAGAATGACGTCTCGACCGTGGTAACAAAGGCGAATTGTCAACCGCCAAATGAGTTAAATGCAGGCGGTTTTGACCGCCTCTGATAGACAAAACAACCGCCTTCATTTGCACAGTTTGTTGTAGTGTATATATGCTACATACAAATTAATCTATGTTAAAATATTAGGTATAAAACACATTAGATATTCTTGAGCATTATGATGATTGTGACTTTTACGTGAAATATATTTATATCAGGTTATAAAAAAGTAAAAATCATTTGAATTTTAATTATTCTTCCTTGTAGGGGTGTTCATCAATCGATTCAAACCGCGGTGACCGAACCGAAAAACCGAATAAACCGAAAACAAAAAAAAAATCGCAAATTTTAATTGGATTGGATCGGTTTTCGGATGGGTTGATGAAAACTGATCCAATCCAAACCGATCCAATATATTAATTCCTCTCTATCTACTTGGGCATTTCCCCAATCATAGCCCAAAAATTTCTATACCCAATAAAAAACTTAATCAGATCTCATCAACAAAATTTCATCTGCGTAGAGTTTCGTATCTCATTGTCCAAAAAAAATTATATTGTCGTCTATTGATGCTTTTATATTTCAAAAAATTAAATTTATAAAGTCAATATATACAAAAGAAGTTATTTGCACAATAACCATGAAACAAATTCTAAAATTTTCAAAAAACCGAAAACCGATCCAATCCAAAACTGAAAAAAATTGGATTGGATCGGTTCGGATTTGAAAAAAAATCCAAACCGAATGGATGATTACATGAACAAACCAAAGAGATTGGATCAGATGATCTTTGCTTCCAAAACCGATTCAATCCACACCGCGAACACCCCTACTTCCTTGTATATAACACGGGTTTGGATTTAGATGTGACCACTATGATCAGACTCATCACAAAACTTTAACGGATTGGATTCATGGGTTATTTCATTTATATACTTTTAACTTAGGTCATTATTAATCAATGTGGGACTCATCTTGAATACTCCAACAACAGTAATTGATCTAAAATAAATAATAAATTAATTGAGCAAATCATAAGATTTTATGGTAACCTATTGTCCAATATTATAAACACATTCGATGAACAAGTACAAAGTTTCACATATCTCCATATATCTGGTTTTACCAAATCAACCATCACATTTTGAAAATTAAGTTGAATAGGAACAGTTCGTCTTATTCATTTTGCCGACACCATGCACATTTATATATCCCACAAGGTACCAAAAAACACCACGGATGAACCACCTCCCCTCCCTGTACACCACAAATGCCATGTACCGAGTATTTACACGCCTACTGTCTACACGAATCCAGAAGGATGAAAAAGACCTCCAAAATGTTGCATTAAGTTGCATGTTTCTGCACCAACATTAAGCACAGGCTCCACGCAGTTATTTCTCTCAAGAAATTTCGTGTATGCCTCTCCAACTTATAGAGCTTGTCATTATTAGTATCCATATTCTACAATAATGAAACTGCAAGCTAATCTAAACAAGCTTTCAAGCTCAATAAATGATCACTATATTGATTCTATCAAAGAAAGATATTAATTCGTTAGAATATTGAATTGCTTGTGTTAGGATTAGATTTGTTTCTCACTAAGGGTATAAGTCTTGCGAGAATACTAAGGATGAGGAGGAGGTGTAAGGGCATGGTGGCTTTATGAGTAGCTATATTCCAGCAGAGTGACAAGCAAGAAAAATGGTAATACAAATGTGTCTCCTCAATGGAGAAGATAAGTATTTATAAGGGTAGAAACCTATGGTCATGCTTGAGTCTAACCTTTTTTGCCCTTGTGAACCCCACTGGTGAGTGAAGTAATGCACCTTCACTCGTGGGAGAGGCGCATGTGCGCAGAAGTGGGGATCTAGTTCAGTATGAGAATATCTAAGAGATTTATTAATCTCGTATTATCTCATGCAACAAAAATAAAATTGTGAGGTCCACTACTTTTTAAAAAATAAAAAAAAATAGTGAACTCTACTATTTTGTCTCTGTTGATATGAGATAATTATTTTCCAATATCTAATTATCTCGATTTAGGAATGCATTAATTCAGACCCTATTCAAAAACAAATATACTGTTTTAAGGGAGAAAAGAGTGGCGTACACAACTTATAACCGTTTTTAACTATATATTTCTAAAAATACATATTTACAATAATAAAATTGTACTTTTTTTACTTTTCACGATAGAGACAACTTTATTTGAAAAGAAAAAAAAAATATAACTGTAATATTAGAGAAAACTTTAAAAAAATCCCTACAAGTTTTCTCATAATCACTTACCCCCTCCCCAAAAATTTTAATCATTTACCCTCTTACTTAAAATTTCTTTATCACTTATCCCCCAATTTGATTTTTCATCCAAAATTTTGTTAACAAAGTTAAATTTTTTAAAAAATATCAAAATTACCCTTAATAGAAAAAGAAAAATACAATTTCCTCACAAACACAGTTTAGACGAACTCACGGAATGTCTTCTTTAAGGTAGCCTTATTAGAATTAATAATTATTCAAATTGTTTCTTGCAAATCCCATTGCTATTGAACACCACACTCACAATTATTGGTGCCATTGTTCCAATAAAATAATTAAAGAGGCATTATCTTACCAGGTTTAGATCTTCCCTTTTATGTTATAAGCTTTTCCTCTATTATATGACCAACAAACTTGACTTTATAAATGTATTCAGAGCCGCACTTTATTTTGCTTGCACAACAACTGAAAACCTTTACGTTATGTGCTTCATATATGCCTTGTTTTTTCCTTAATCATATGATATTACCAACTTATACTATTTCGTTGTTTTCTGTGTCGTTGAGAGTAGAGGGAGGATTCAATCGTTGATTTACATTCATGTCTTGCTTACGCGAGTTTGTCTAAAACCGCGCTTGTGAGGAAATTATGTTTTTCTTTTTTCTATTAAGGATAATTTTGGTACCTTTTAAAAAATTAAACTCTGTTAACAAAATTTTGGATGGAAAATCAAATTAGGGGAGTAAGTGATAAAGAAATTTTAAGTAGGGGTAAATGATTACAAATTTCAAGGAGGGGGTTAAGTGATTTTGAGAAAGCTTGTAGGGTTTTTTTTGAAGTTTTCCCTTAATATTATAACTATGTATTTTTTAAAATACATAGTTAAAACTGCTAAAATGACATACTTGTGTTCTTTAAAAAAACACTCACTAAACCCTATATATATATATATATATATATATATATATATATATATATACGCACACACGATGGTTTCGCAGTGTTTGTTCCAAAGAGATCCCCTGCAATAAGCTACTTGAAGGAAGATCAACCGGGTACATCAACAGTTGTGTCATATGGCATTATGGAAGAACGTTTTGTAGTATTTTCTAAAAAGGGTGAAGAAACCTAAACGTTTCTTGTTGAGTTACACTTTTGACTGATCCTGAGTTTTTGGGACTGTTGGAGCGGCGAGCAAAAGAAGAGTATGGTTTCAAACAAAGGGGAACTTTGGTAATTCTGATGCACTTATAGTTGGCTTATTGTACATGGCTCAATCATTGATTCAAGAAATTCGTAGTCAACTAGAATTGTGGCCTAATAAGTATGGCCCAATTGTTGAAAGAAGAAATGATTTGAAATATAATAAATTACAATCGAACCCAAGTCTCACTAAAGCAGCAGATATGATTGTGATTTGTTTGGGAAGAAAAGGAAAGCAACATATTTGGCGTGATTTAAGATTAAAGATTTGTGATGTATTTTGAATTATTTATTTGTAACTTTTTTTTATTTTTAGATGTTAATTACTATTATATTTATTTTAGGAAGTTTTATTATGTTTAGAATTTTAGATTTAGAACTTTGAATCAATTTGTAATTACTTTATAAAAGGGTGCTTATGACCCTAATTCTAGGAGTTGAATTTTGTTATTTGATAATTAGAAATTGAGAACCTGAGGGTTACTCTTTTGAGAAAATTTCAACTTTCTGTTTAGCCACTTTTCTATGGCTTTCGGCATCAAATTCCCTTATACCCTTAAGAGAAGATTCTAGATGAACCATGGGAGGAGAGTGCCAAAAATGGAGGCAGTTTGTGCTCTGCTCGCAGATGTATATTTAGAATATATGGTCTTTTTGGTTAAATAATAGTTAAGGTGTATGTTAGGACATTTCCTCCAATTGAAAGAAATATATCGAGTTTACTTGCAAGTTAATAGATTCGAATCAACCATCTTGCTTGAGACCGTTAATTTAATAGTTTTTGTATTGTAGTATTTTATCTGAGTGTGAATGACATTGATTCGTCAACCGTTAGTGGGGCTGCGAGCCCAATATGTAACAGGGTGTAGTGTTCACTATAGGGGGATCAAAGATGACAGAGGTATAGATCCAAGCTAAAAGATGAAGTCTCAGGTGCAATGTGAGACAAATAAAGAGGGTGGGGGTGTTTAGGGGTACAACAGCTCGTCAATGCAGCAGGGTAACATTATATAAGTTGATCATGCCTCTTTTGTGGAGAAGGGGATATTTATAGCATGAGGTGATTTCTTGCCTGCGTGGCAGAGTGAGGCAGGTCAACTCTCCTGGGGAACAGCCAAATGTGCCATGCTTTGCTGTGGCAATGCACTTTGCCACCTCTATTACGCTAGTAATAGTTGCTGATATCTATTTAAGGGGCCTGGGGAGGCTACAAGGAAGAGGGAAAGTCCTAATGTAAGACATTCTAGTGCTTACGTTGGGGAATCTGTTGCATGGGTACCATGATAGGAGCGCTGTCATGGCAGTGGCTAATAGGGCTGACGTGAATTGATATTCTGGGATTGGGCCTGCCTTATTGAGCTAATCGATTGGGCTAACCAGAACAATTCCAATTCATATTGCATTGATCTTGATAATGACATAACTAATAAATAATAACATACATAAATATACCAATGCCATTGTTAACTCCAAGCGGGAATTGGTCAACAATGACATATACAATTCATGAAGCATCACACGACAATACTTTCTCTCAGCAAAAAAATTAATATATTACTATTTTAATATTTATTTATGAAAACTCAACTATTTTGAAACTAAATACAAACTTATTGCACTCACTCACGCCCAAAATTTGGCATGACAGAGCACGCCTAGAATCAGGCGTGACCAAGGAGATAGACACGCCTAGCATGGAGTGTGACCCGGGAGGAGAGAGACACGCCTAAACTTGAGCGTGAGTCAGGCAAGAGTACTGAAAAATTATTGCTGATTTTTTTTCTCAGATTCCAGGGCAGAAATATGACAGAAACAAGTAGGGATGTCAGAATATATGGGCCTCCAGATTTTGATGCGTACTAGAAGATGAAGGAAAAATCTGATAATTTCTTGAAAAGGCTGAGGGAAGAATGTCTTAAGTTCGTGATTAGCAAGTTTTGGGAAGACATCAAGGATAAGCAAGAAGAAAGTGAATAAGTTCTTTAAGAAGATAGAGGAAATTGGCTTTCTCCGCAATGCTATGGCTATGCTTGATGGTCTATGTAATGATGGTCCTTTTCAAGAAGCCTTAAAAAAATTTGGTTTCATGCGAAAGAAGGGAACCATTCCTAAGGTTGTCCTATACACAGCTGTAGTGGAGGGAAATATATGTAAAATAAGATGGGAAATTTTCTCCTCTCAAGTTTCTTTTCCAATCAAATGATATCAAAAAGAATAGTTTTCTCCTCTAATTTTCCTTTTACTTTCTTCATAAGCATTACCTTATGGGTACTTGTAAGCATGTAGTGTGTGTAATCGAAGTTTATGACTGACCTATTGGGAATGAACGTGTCTAACTGTTGCCAAAACCACAAAAAAGTGAGAAATTCTGAATGGGTGAAATCAAGGATTTTCTGTTTGGGTAATGTAATCACTCAATTTTGTCCTCCCACATACAAAATAAATAAATAAACAAAATTAGAAAAAAATAAAAAATAAATTGCGAACACCTTATTTTGACAGGATATGTTTTTATTTTTTAAAGATGTGTACAACAACAATTGTTTGTTTTAAAATAATAAAATCTATTCAAAAATATTTCTAGTCCTCTTAATTTATTTTTATCTTAATTTGTTTTATGTTTTTAGTTGTAAACGAAAAAAGATAAAAGAAAAAAGGGACACGGTGTAAATCTTGCTTTGTTTTACATAATTATTTTTTATAGAAAAATTATAAACAAAAAAAGAACAAAAATTAATAGAGGCTACAAGACAAACAAGGCCACCGCTCAAAGTCTCTGCAAGTCTACCCATACAAGGCACCGCCCAAGTCAAGTTACAGGATAAAGAGATTTACTCTCTGCAGTAAGATGGGCCGCGCCGCACTGTTGAATCAAAAAGCATATATGATTTGATCAAGGAGGAAAAAGACGCAGGAAATCCTCGTGTGAAGAAATCTCTAAGGATTGCTCTATAAATACCAAGAGGACGGAACTGAGAGAAGGGGCGAAGTTAGGGAAAAAAAGCTACTAAAAATTTTTGTGAGTTAGAAAACAAAAAAAAGAGAGGAGGAGGGGTGAGGATGTTTTAGAAGAGAACGAACAGACAAAAAAAGGAGAAGATCGATTCCTTTTTTCCTATGGTCATTTATCTAGATGCATCAAACCAGATACAAATTTGAAATCTCTCACGATAATATGATGACCAACCCAAGATCAATACATTTTTTTTTGAAGAGCTTATAAGCTACTGCTGCCTGTTAGTTTACCCCCTGCAAGTCTCGCTAACAAGGGAGGGCCTTTGACAATGTTCGCTGCTGCCTAAGCTTCATCCAACGCTGCAAGCAAGCACCAGAAGAAGATCGTCCCTTTCTGCGCTTCACCATCGTGAAGGTTTCACGTTGCTGGGGGACTGGTATGTTGTTTTGGTTCGAGTCATTAATATTGTCAATGCACTGTTATTTGTTTCAAAAAGCCTCAAAGACATAATAGTGGGTGAATGTTATGCTTATTTTTTATTGTGGACCGGAACCATATATCTGGAGTGTGTTTTAGATGCTGGAGAAACGAGTTGCACAGCGTTAATATCAGTGTACTATTTCTCGGTTTCAACTATACGTTACATGAGTGCATGCTTTTATTTTTATCATTTCTACTTGTTGCATTCTGATGTGGGGACTGCATGTTGATCTGAGTATATGAGCTTTGTCTTGTACCCCTTGTTGCTTTCGTAATGAGAGAAAGTATGCAAAGATATCATTAAGATAACATAGTTTGACGATATTACACGCAAAAGACCCCCTGTTGACGAAGCACACCTACAGATGTGGTTAAGTTTATTAGGAAATATGTACAAAGGATACACCATCCACTGTTTGATTATTGGGAAAAGATTAGTTTAATAGTATAGATTAGCAAAATCATTTTTCGGTTTATATGTCTCTGTACATTCACGGCATGTTCTCCTTTCTTTCAATTAACTTATACTCTTTCTCATTATAATACTGATAGCAATATAACACTTTGTATTTTTTTGTTTATTTTATTATAACATGAAGAAAGAAATATTGTAATGCTATAGATTAGTGAACTTTAATTTTGATGGTCTGTATATTCAAGAAACGACATTGCAATTTTTCAATTAATTTTTATATTATACTAATGGTGACCAATATTTCTAAATAAAAATTAACTCATTTAGATTTTATCAATATTTCTAAATAAAAATTATCATATTAAATTTACATGGGTAATTTAATCGTGACGGTTTGTTAATCTCATAGATTTGGTTTTGGATCATTTCGGCCGAGACGGGCCGGTGATTCAAAATTCATTTAAGGTTATCATAAAATAACATGAAATATATGTTAAAAGGATTAGCTGAGCTGTGACAGCTTGTTAATTCTTTAGAATCATTTCGACTGTGACTGTCCGATGATTTTAGACTATTTAGTAATAATAAACAAAAAAATCAAAGTTTTATTTAAAACTATTTAATTCTTGAGTTAATTAAATAATAATAAATAAATAAAAAAGATTAATTTGTTACCAATTGAAATGGGAGTCAGCTGAGCCGTGACGGCTTGTTAACCCCACACATTTTGTTTTGACTCATTGCAGCCGTGACGGCTCGGTGATTCAAAATTCATTCAAATTTATCTTAAAATTTATAATAAATAATAACGTGAAATTTAATTTATTTTAAAAGGATTAGCTGAGTTGAGACAACTTGTTAATCTTATAATTATCATTTCAGATTATTTTAGCTGCGACAGTTTGATAGTCTGAAATCATCAAATCCAAAACTTTCAAATTAAAACTACTTTCAAAAAAATAAAATCAATCAACTCACAATATTTTCTACAGAACGACGTAGCTTTGAGTTCCCTATTGTACCGAGGGATACGTCGGAGCGGGACTCTTCCCGTCAAGCACAAAAATAAAATTTCAAATTTAGTTTTCTTTTCCAACCATCAATTTTACTTATTTAGGGTGAAATAAATATTTCAAATATTATCAATAATTTGCACAACTAATATAAGGTAACCGTTTTTTTAACGGACGGTGTAGGGTGCTAATACCTTCCCTACTCGTAATCGACTCCCGAACCTATTTTTGTTTTCAAAGACCAGTTGTCTTTAAAAAAGGTTTTTCCAATATTTTCCTAAATAAACTTTGGTGGCGACTCCATTGTTTTAACCATTCAATATTCTCTCGTCTTCACGTCGCGATACAGTTGCGGTAGCAAGAAAACAAAAAGTCTATCAAAGTGCCAAAACCACTCCTCAGATGGGGCGTGTCTCTCTTTCTTGTGTCACACATGGCTTTGGGCGTGTCTTTCTCACGCCCCATGCTGGGCTTGTCTCTTTCCTGGGTCACGCCTGATTCTAGGCATGAGTGGTCACATTTAAATCTAACGCAAGTGAATGCAATAGATCCATATTTAGTTTCAAAACAGTTATGTTTTCGTAAATAAATATTAAAATAGTAATATATTAATTTTTTTTACCACTTTCCCTCCTCGATATCTTCATGGTTTTATGATATTCAAGTCTTCATGTATACATCTGGTCATATTGCATTTAATGCCTGAAAGAGAGAACGGATTTTTCGAATTTTGTAAATGACATGATAAAAATCAAACTTTAGTTAATTTCAAGGAAAATTGGGTTAAAAAAATTGAAAATCTTTATGATACGATAGAATTCTAATTAAAACAGAGAATAAACCGGAAAATATTTATATATATTGAATGTGTTTTGCTGTAGACCTGATTCACAAGAAGATGACGATGAACTAAGTATGCACAAGAAGAAAGATGACGATATGACCTAGCTAGAAGATAAACAAAACATTTTTAGAAGTATACAAATATACTATAAACACTGGGAACAAGACAGTTCTTTGATAGATTAAATAAAGTAACTTCCTTTAAATAAGAAATATAAATTTGGCCTTATTTTTATTTATTTCTAGTCATTACTTGAGACAAGAAATAAAAAACCACTTTTAGATAAACTATGGTAATGTGATTCCACCATTTTCAGGAAAGTATAAAAAAATGGGGGCAAGTGGAAGGGGATGAAAATGCACCAAGAACTCCTAAAATTAAAAAATAAAATAAAATAATCACGTAAAACCAGCGAAAATTTTATTAACAGTTGCACTATATCTACTGCCAACGTAGTAAAAAACACCGTTTTGTGTTCTCCAGACATCCGTACATAGCAAGAAATAAAGGTCCCACCAAGCATAGAGTGGGGTTGACAAAACAAATCCTATCCCTGTATCCCGTAAGGGGTAGAGAGGGTGACCCTAAATTGGATTAATCGTGCATTAATAATACCTTTAGTAAAGTAATAAGTGACAAACTGTTTTCGACTTGACACCATGTGATCTTAACCCGAAACACAAAAAGCTTATGGTATTTTCACTTAAAAAGTTTAATATTTTTCATGTTATAAAAAATAAAAGAGTAAACATCATTTTTGATCCTTGGCAATATCTACAAAATCCTTTTTAATCCCTGATAATAAAAAAAGACCAAATTGGTCCCTAAAATTATGAAAAAAGGGCCACATTAGTCATTATGTCAACTCCTCCGTCACTAACGTGGCCCTTTTTGCATACTATTAGGGACCAATTTGGTCCTTTTTTATTGCCAGGGACTAAAAAGGATTTCGTAGATATTGTCAGGGACCAAAAAGGGTGTTTACTCAAAATAAAATTATTTCCTATATACATATAAAAGTGTGTAAGATCTATATTTTCTTTTTGTCTCTTTTCTTTTAACATGGGCTCACATGGACCCTACAGACTTTTATGTGTATGTGTAGAAAATAATTTTATTTCTTACGACATAAGAAACATCAAACTCTTTTACACATAGTTCTTATTGATTCTTAACAATCAGTGTTTTCCCCTTAATGGCAAACTTATGCAAAAGTCTCCAATTATATCGCTATTTGCAAATACTCGGTCCAGCAGCAAAATTATTAGGTCTAATATCACGTTAAGTGACACGAAGCATGATCAACGAGGAACCATGTTTGCAATTAGGAAACAATTGATCTGATCTATTATTAGGGGTGACAATTTGTGTCATGAACACAAAAAATTCATGTCAAGACATTTGACATAAACACGATCCATTTATTTTACAAGTCTAAATGACATGATACCAATGATTTGTTATCTCAAAGTGTCCCACTTAATTTATGGGTTGACACAACACATATCGAACAACATATGTATAACTTACAATAAGATTAACGTGGGTCAACGTCATGTTTGCAGGTTGACACTCTAACGTGACACGATTTTTTTCATATCAATTTTTGTCAACACAAATTTGAAAATAGGTCAATCCGAAAACGAATTTCTCATGTTATGCCAACGAGTCGTGTTAAAAGCAAATTGTTGATACACTAAACAAGGCCATTAAAAAGGAGTTATTTGTGAAATTCAGAAGATTACTAGGTGTTTAAACGCTTATTTTAAACTAAATGTTAGCAAACTTCAATGTAAGGGAGGAAAACGAAATGGGGAAAAGTCAGGGCTTGTGTACATTTCATTTTCTGACGTTGGGTTTTATTATTTAAACCGTTCTGATTTTTATTTTATTTTTTAATTTCAAAAGGCTCTCCCTCAACAATAAAAGTTGCTTAAATGCATATGGAGAGGAAGAAATTGACCTGCCAACGATGCCAAATGAAAGCAATGCATGGCTACACCTACTCGCCAATCGCTAGTGGCTCCGCAACTAGTCCTAGAGTCAAGAAATTTTCTTGTTCTTTCTGCATATAAATAGCCAGACTCAAATTATAGAAGCCACAAGCTCAAAATTCAGAAGCTTTCAAGCTCACTAATTCACTTTCCTATCAAGAATAAGAAATTGCTTCAAAATGCCTAGCTCATTCCTTGGGAAGATACAAAAGGGTCTTTCACTCTTTGCACACAGAAGGCCTGAACTAAGGTACTTCAACGAAGATCTTGTGGAAGCCACAACTGTGATGCCAGATGATGTTAGGGAAGGATATTTTTCTGTTCTTGCAATCAAGGATGGAGAATCCAAAAGGTTCATTGTTGAGTTAAACTACTTGACTGATCCTTCATTCTTGGGACTACTCGACCAAGCTCAGGAAGAGTATGGTTTCGGACAGCAGGGAGCTCTAGCAGTCCCTTGTCGACCTCAAGAATTACAGAAGATTCTAGATGGTCTCAGAGAGTAGAAAAGAGAGAACCAAAGGTGCAGAAACGGATACAAATACTATTGATGTTCCTTACTTCCTATAATAGAAAACTACTTTATAATCAATTAAGCCTTTTGCTACAGCTTGAAGAAGTATATGTAGATGATTCATTATATTCTTCATGTCAAATTTTGGTCATCACTTCTTGCCATTAATAAATGTTAAGCATTATTGTCATCCCGGTACTTTTTTATTCACTACATCGGCTCAAATATTTTGATTCTTGCAGGTTAGTTATTTCTAAGTACTAATATATAAACTTTTGCTGAGGCTGGTGGAATTGCCTTAATTAAACTAGAATGCCTTCTCTCATGGACTATGTTTTAGGAGAAAGGGAAAAAAACTTAAATGACCATAATGCTCAACGATGCATGCACCAAGATGCTTTTTGAGCTGAAAACAATTAAATGATTGCTTGCTGGCTCAGTTTTCCTATTTTGGATGTTGAATCTACAGTTCTACAACAGTATGAACCAAAAAACTAGGGGGGAGGGTGATTATAATGATATACTCCATTACTTTTCTTTCAATTAGGAATGTCTAATTCTCTAGCTTCCAAATACCAAATTGTTTGGTCCTATGAAAAGAAATATGTACGAATGCTTTCATTAGAAACGTGCCATTATGCCCTTTGCGAATGCAATCAAAGAATTGATATCAAAACTGAATCGAATAAATTAAATTGAACCGGCCGACCACACAAGCCTAGTCCATTAGGCCGACCGGTAAAGTCCACATAAGGGGTTTACCTTTGCATTCCTGAAATGAGATTTTTAAACCCTTATCAGAAAGAATCTCACTTCCCTGCGCAATGCACCTCATGCATCAGGTGAGGACGTTTGCCTCACACCTTTTGGGATCCACAAAAGCAAAACGGTTATGGCTACTCTAAGTCATCATTGGGAAATCTTCTCAACCTAAGAGTACAAATTCCAACTATAACTTCCTCCCAATCGATAAGCCTCAAAGACAAAGTGATATTATTACTTTCAGGATATAGACGAAAAATCTGTAGAACAACTATTTAAGTTTGTAGCATCTATGATGTTGAACTTAATTCATCCAACGACTCAAGGAGCCATTGTTCTAAAAGGAAAACACATACTTCAAGAGAACTCTCAACTGCTCCCACAGCTGAACTAATATTAAAGATAAGTAATAAGTCTTAGTCAGCAGATTTCACAAGTCAATAAATAAGACGCTAGAGACTTTATATTACATGACTCCATATGTATTAACAATGAAGTACATAAGATCCTTAAATTCAACATAATATAATTAAAACATGTAACATATTATCCTCAATAGTTTTAGTTCATTTCTATACACCCAAAAGGGATAACAAGCTAATTGACAAGGCTGTCACATGATAAAAAAAAAAATATTAACAATGAAATTATTTCACCTCAGAACAATTACTAGGCCCAACGGGTTCTCTCAAGCAATTAGAAATTGCCATAACTGCTGCTTCAATAGATGCATCTTCCCCCTGTTTCATTTGTTGTTAAAGTTAAACCATTATCAAATTATTAACTAAGCTAAAAAAAAGAAAAAAATTTAGGTATATTGAAAAGCAGAGTCTACCTTCTCTTTCCAATAGAAAATGTTACCATACTTCCCTGCCAAGCGACTCCAGAAACTACGTGGGATGTCCAAATCAACTGAAGCACCAACGTTGAAATTCAATATATTGCCTGCTCAACAAAACCCTTTATATTATCTTAATTGGTAGATGCATATATGTATAAAGAAGGGATAAGTGTTTATGTGGCTTTTGGGGTTAAAACTGGAGAGCGTTTTGGGAATTTGACTTCTCTCTTGCAACATGAATTTTTCCCTAATATCCTCCATTTTCTTTTCTCTCCAAATCGAAATACATCCTTTTTTTTTTTTTTTTTTTTTGCAGAAAATAACTTTATCTCAATGAGAAACACTAAACCCTAAACATAAACATGCCAAAAAGGAAAAACAATAGCAACAAAGAAAAGTGTGGTTGATCCTTTACCAAATGTGGGATCAGCAACAAAGACAACTGTTCTGTCATCTACTTGCCAGAAATCTTTAATAGCCAAACCTGCAGAACTACATTAGTTTCAGCTTTCAAACTTCAATAATAATAGCCTTTAAGTGTGCAATTAAGAAACGAATTACGTGAGATCCATATTATGGTAACTGGTAACCTCCACAATGACCATAATCATAAACCTGGGGTATCAGGATAGTTCTGGGCCAAAACCCTCAACTTGAATCCAGTATCAGTTTCAAGAGCAGCAATCTCTTCTGCTAGCCTTTTCTCCTGAAGACGAAATCACCAAATCGAACATCATTAACATTCTTCCCTCAATTCACAGACACAACAATTCAGACATTCGGTAGTATTTGTATGTTCAATTTGAATAGAAAAATAAATAAATAAATAAATAAAAATAAAAAAGCATTCGACACATAACACCATTTTCATGGTGGGAACAGTATATACCTGTCCATCAGAGAGGAATCCAGCAACATCAATGACAGTAGTAAAGTCCTTAGGAAGCAATTCTGGCTTGTTCACACCAAGTTTTGCTGCCTCAGCCAATCCAATTCCTACCAAGTTTGAAAAAAATTGAAATTTTTATATTCCAGTATTTAAAAATAAAAAAAAGGGGTGTTATTATTACCTCCGAATAATAACCCAAGTGATAGGGCTCCAGACAGAGCAAGATGAAAAGGTTTGGAGTGAAATTTAGTAACCCAGTTGGTGGAGTTGGAAGTTTTGTGTGATGATGTTGGAAAATGACACGACAGCGTCTTAGGTAGTAATGTCCGCAATGGAGGCGAGAGATTTGGGGAAGTGAGAGATACAGATAAAGATGAAGATGATGGAATGTTAAGAAGATAATGATAATGCGCCATTATCTTCCTTCTACTATGGAAACGCACATGTCATCGTTCGAGAAATGCTTCTTCTTCTTCTCTCTCTCTTTTTTTTTAAATAAAAAAAAAAAAAATTAACTTTGATGCCGCACAGTTTTAAAGAATTTTTACATTATTAGTGAACCTGGATTTACCTGTTAAAGAAAATATATTTTTCTGTTTTCATTCAGTAAAAAAATATTATAATTATGTGACCAAGTTTGATTATTATTAAAAAAATGTTACACTAACACGTTTTATACCTGTTCTTTACAATTTAAGGCGGCTTGGGTTAAAAATTTAAATGAATTAACTTCATCATGTAAGCTCAAAGTCGGATGTGAATTTGAATCCTCTTATTTTTAAGTTAGAAGTTACTTATAAGCATAAGTTAGGCCAAACAGATTTTGGAAAAAGCTCTTATAATGAAAAACTCTTTTTTTTATAATGAAGAAAAAAGTCAAAAACTAAAAGCTCCTAGAAGGAGCTTTTTTTTAAGCTCTTATCTGTTTTTCTTGAATTGTGTGTTTTTTTTTTTAAACGAAGAGTTATAAAGATAGAGCGAGAAATAATTTTCTTGAAACATGTGCTTTTAAGTAATTTTTAAGCTAAATTTTTTATGTAATTACCAAACAGCTTTTAGTTTCTTTTTTTAAGCTTTTATTTTTAGCTTTAGCTTATAAGTAGCTTCTAGCTTAAAAATAAGAGGATCCAAACAGGCTCTAAGCATCTCCTAATTAAAAGCTACTTTTAAGTTAAAATTAAAAATAAGTTTTAAAAATAAAACTGAAAGCTATTCATCACAAATTAAGTTTATCACTTTTTATCACTAAATCTTAATGTTAATTTCCGCATTTGATGATTATAATTTATTGAAAATTAACAATTAATTAATAATTATTATTCAATAAATTATAACCATCGTATTGACGGAAATTAATACATAATAAAAAATGATAAAATTAATTGATAGTAAGTGAATCTCTCCCCAAAAATTTTAGCTTTGAACTTCCTAAGATTTTTTTGGCTTTGGACTCTCTTTTTTATTACAAAAAAACCCTTTTTATTATAGGAGCTTTCGTAAAAATCTCTTTGATCTAGTTTTTGCTTGTATGGACAA
This sequence comes from Gastrolobium bilobum, assembly GCF_033153095.1. NCBI lineage: Eukaryota > Viridiplantae > Streptophyta > Magnoliopsida > Fabales > Fabaceae > Gastrolobium > Gastrolobium bilobum. Next base: position 369,154 of record NW_026897955.1, on the reverse strand, counting down.
GAGAAACTGAAATAAAAAAAAAAAAAAAAAAAAACATTCCATACGTACTAAGATAATGAGTAATTATTGGCTTAATTCTTTAAGTTTTTTATTTTTAATTTTTGGCTAACGGAATTTAATAGAAAAAATTTGTTTTTCTAAGTATGAGGTGCACTTTAAATAATGAAGAATCTGATTACAAATTTTGATTAAAAAAAACAATGGAATAGACTTCAATAACTTTATAATTTAAGAATATGATATTATACCTACCTTTTTTCAAATTTACTCTACCTATTTATTTTCAATATCATTATATTAGAATCTCAAAAAATAGGGGAAAATGGTGAAAATTAGTTAATATTATGATATAACAGTATTGTAAAAAAAAAAAAAAAGATTAGTAGATAGAGTATGCATGAAAAAAATAAACATAATATCCCATCCCTATAATAAATTACATATGTGCATTTATTTTATTACAATCTTAACTATTGATTTTCCAATTTAGCATGTTACCCTATGCTTTACCCTCTAAAGTATATATACCTTATTTCAGAAGAGTCAAATTCCGACAATAACTTCTTGAATGCCTAGTTATAAACACTAAAACAAATAATAAAGAAAGCTTTAACATACCCTTTCTATTTTAAAATCGTATGTATTTGAGTTTAAAATATATATATATATATATATATATATATATATATATATATATAGAGAGAGAGAGAGAGAGAGAGACGTAGGATCCTTTGACACCGGTGTCAAATTTGAAGTTTGACACCTCATCTAAGAGTCATTAGATAAAAAAAGATCAATGGTGTCACATGTTTACAAATCAAAGTCGTTGATATTTTTTGATCTAACGGCTCTTAGATGAGGTGTCAAACTTTAAATTTGACACCGGTGTCAAAAGATCCTGCCTCTATATATATATATATATATATATATATATATATATATATATATATGTCAATTGATTGCCAAAACGTGTTTTGATTATTCTGCAAACTTGCACAATCGAACTTGAAATACATTCAAGTTAAAGCAACGAGTTCATCTAGTGATTTTAAAGCAAGAAGTTCATTGCAATAGGAACTTGTGTTTACAAGATTATTAACTAGGAAGGAGAATCGGGAGTAAGTAGAGAGAAAAATCAAGCTCTTATTGTACAAACCATTGTATGCAAGATTTTTAATAAGAAAAATGAAAGTGACCCTCTTTCCCACTCAAAAGTCCCATATTTTTGCCCCTCAAATTGAGAAGGGGGAGATTTAAATCAAACAGGAGGAAGAAAAATGATTCCCATTTCCTAGCTTTAACTTCAATTCCGAAATAAGGGTAGTAAAATTTCTGCCTTGAGCACGTATTATAAGGAGAACTAACTCTCCCTTTGTCCATTCTATTTCCTTTCCACTTCTTTCTCTCTAAAAATTTATAAAGCGGAAAACTAGCCTAACATGCCCCCGTCACAAGCCAGAACTAGGACGTTGAAATCAAGTACCAAGACAGACAAGGAGTGCCTAATTACCTTGTTAACAGCATGATGCATTTGCACAGCAATCCACGTATAACTGATCCTTTAGGGTGTATTTGGTTGGAAGATTTTTTTGAGATACATAGGCATTTGAGAAGTGAGAATATTGAGTGCCCCTGTTTGGTTAAAGAGTTTTGAAGATATGCCTACCTAAACAGAAAAGCCAGCTTAACCATTTGCATGTCTATCTGATGAAAATAGCCAGCTAAATTTTCCCATTTGCCATATGATATTTCATGTTATCTAACTAAATCATCACAATGGGCAAGAATCATATGACGAACCTACCCTTCTATTAGGGCGCGAAAGTCAAAATATCACAGGTGCATGAAGACTTGGCCATACATCAAACCAACCAAAGCACCAGCAATAAGCGGTCCAACGTTGTACATAATGATGTCACCAGTAAGAACAGGGCCAATGTGCCAATGATGAGAGCTGGCCAGCCTATTGAGGTTGCTCCCTCCTATGTGTTTCTTGCCTGCAACCAATGCTCCTCTTACATAACTGCCCAAGTCCTCCACCCCAACGGTGATAAAATGATACTTTTATGCTTCTAAGTTGTTTTTTTACACCAGAATCAGAAGGTGATTGTTATATGGGTTTTATAACAATTTTTTTTTTCCTTTTCAGGTGGAACCGTTGTGAATGCTTGATGATGAAGGATAAATGATGCTTGAAAAAAGATCGATATGTAAAGTGTTTGTGGTTCTTGTCGTCGTGAACTATGTTACAAATGGCAAAACAGCAGTTAGCATAGTACGATGTGTATGAATAAATATGTAATCCAGCAACTTCTATGTACCTTAAAAACAGGGTTATTTTCGTAAAACTAACTTGTTTTCTCATCTATATTTTACCTACAACCAAACATAGATTTCATAAAAGTTACCTAATTTTTCCGGTAAAATTTTTCCCAACCAAACAACTTTTTTTTACATTTTCCTACCTATCTCACTTTCAAACCATTTCTCTATATATAACATTTCCCTATTATTCATAAAATTTCTCCTCAACCAAACGCCACCTTATTATCTAACTTCTAGGCCCGCTCTATCTCTAATTAGCCTTTAATTTGATAAGCTGCCCAACGCTCATAACGAATCCGTTTAAGGTTACTGACCAAACCACAACTAGAAAAAGTTATTTATAATTCCTTGAGAACAGAGTCAGCTATCCAAACAAGTTTAGCAGCTGGTTATACATGGGATAATGAGAAAGACAGGCTCCTAGGTGTTAATAAGAGAAAATTATGCTTACCTCCCCACATAGTTTGTAAAACTTTCGGGAACACAATCCTATAGTTTTTTTTCTTTTAATGTTACACTCGCTTTCTTTAGTTTGAGTTTCATGATGCTCACACCCTTGTTCAAAACAAATTTCCCTTAAAACACAAATATTTCCAAAGTTTAAGTAGTGTTTCTGTAGCTTCTACAAGCCGTAGAGGAGGTCAGCATAAGTTACTCTAATGATGATTATTCCAACACAAACATAGCAGATAATTACGCCATTGACAAGGAACAGACGTACCCTTCTATTTCAGTCATTAGTTTTATCTCAACGGATTGTGTTTCGAATAATTTTGTATTAAAAAAAAAATCTCAGTAATCCAAAGGCATCATGTAGACTGAAACCAAGAAACACATGCTTGTAATTGTTTTTAAGTCACATTCAAAATGTCATATTCGAGAGTGCATGCAAGGGGGGGTTGGGGGAGCATCAATTCTCTCCAGGTTTGCAACCAAAGTAAAGATAAGACAATGCCAGCAACAAACCAAAAAGGAAGGGACCTAAGCAAAGTAATAAGGCCAATTGAAGTAGTACGAGTCACGGAGGGTCCTGTCCCAGGTCTTGTTAAACTGCAAAAGCACAAGTTTTTATAAGAACATAACCATTTGCTCATATTAAAAAAAAGAACAAAATAAACAAAGTATCAGCTCTGTTCAGCTAAAGCTCTCAAGAAAAATAAGGTAGAGAGAAGTAAAATAGCATACCTTGCACTCATATGGCTGGTTCTTCTTCATTGCCTGTTTCCAGTGATATTGTTCATATAACATTTCCCTATCATGCCAACTGCACATTAAAGGATCTTAGCATATGTGATGTAAAAATTAGATGATGCTAAAGAAATCTTCAAGAAGAAGAATAATAACTAAGAAGAGAGAAATTATGTAATCAGATTATCCACTCTGCTCAAATGTCCGAAGCAGGATAGAGGGAAAACAAATCGAGAAGAAAGCAGCAGATTAACCTTGAAGCAAGCAACTGCTATACCTCTATCTCCCACAACTAAGGGGGTGCATGCATGGTGACCCAAACTGATTTTTTATTTAACCAAACCAGTTTTATTTTTCCCAAAACAGTTCACAACCGGTTCCAAAACAGTTCAGAACCGATTCATGTTTCAAAACCACTTCTTGATTTATAACCGATTCAAAACCAGTTCAGGTATGTAAAACAGTTTCAAACTAGTTTCAATCAAGTTTCGAACTGTTTGAAACTGGTTCTTTTGGTTAAGTTCAATTTTTTGAACTGGTTTGTAAAACCAGATCGCTTCATAAAACTGGTGCAAAAAAATACAATTTCGGTTTGATTCAGTTATTTAGTAGAGCCCTACCCAAATCCATATGTATACAAAGAAAGGAATCCTCTTTATTTTTATTTTTTAATTCATTGTTGAAATCCTAGTAATATACATTACATTCCAATGGTCCACTTCCACCTTTTGACTCATCTGTATTTGTTTCAGAGATATAAATATGAAATTCTTTCTTTGCAGGTATACTCAAACCTGACATGATAGATTTCATTTACACTATGAAATTATAGGGTTTAGACATGGAAGGAGGAAAAGAGAGAAAAGTGAAGCTTATTAGAGTGGAAGCCTTTTCCACTATCTTCTTTTACCTTCCCCCACAGTGTGTGCTTGCATTTGTGATATTAAAAAAAATAAAGGAACAGAAAAGCGGTAGTGGAGTAAACAACAGTTTAACTTTGAAGCATTAAGGAGAGAATCATAAAGCGAAAACCAAATACTAACTACAGAGAACAAGCATAGGGAACAACATCATCATAATAACACGTTGTTATCAATAGATAGATTTTCAAACAAGAGCATTTTCAGCAATTGAAGAAACATAAGATGCCAAACATATTAATGCAATAAGAATTTTCACATAAGCAAAGGAATTCGTTCAATTAATTCAGGAAGCCGTCACATCAAGGCAATTAACCTAATTCATACACTAGAATATATATATATATATATATATATATATATATATATATATATATATATAATTTCAACGAACAGAGGCTCTTTCCAGAGTTTCAATTAATTGAAAAGATAAAAAACAAAACAAAAGGGGAAAAGAGAGAAAAGAGTGGTACTTGAACTGAGTGCTGAGCTGCCACATATAGGGATGGAAGTAAGTGAGAAGAGAGAAGGCAGAAGACCCGACCCAAATGTTGACGAATCGCTCCGCATCCGCATGGGGCACACCCGGGTCACCACGATAAGCATTCCCGAAATACTTCTCCATCTTCTTTCTCTTTTCTGTGTCTGTCTGTTCCTCTTCTTTCTCAAAGCTTCCACATCTATCTTGTTTTATCCTTTCACCCTAAACCATCTCACGACGTCGTTTTGTCATTTTTTGTGACATAGAATCTTCTTAACATATATATATATATATATATATATATATTAAAAATGGAAAAAATATGTGTCATTTAAAATGACACATCTCACATGAAAGGACCCTCATAAAAAGGAAAAGGTGGGATCCACATTTTTAAAAAAATTTCCTCCCACTCTCTCTCCCAGGATTTATCTCTTCATCTCACTTAAAATGTGTCCTTTAAAATATACACATTTTTCCCATTAAAAATTTAACTCTGCTTATATTTTTTTTTTTTTGGTGAAGCAAATAACAAATCCACGTTGCATTTTCTAAAATGAAGGAGACTGATTTTACACAAAAATTCATCACTTGGATTTTAATGTTTCTATAGGAAGTATTAAATTATCATTTTAAAAAGATTTAATTTTTAATTCACTCAAACTTTTTCATATTTCCTTTTGTTAGAAGGTATACACAAAGTCGTGTATCATTTGACCAGTTTTTATATCATTGTGAATTATATGGAACTGTAAGATATAAAAATATAATAAGAAATAAGGATAAAAGATTTCTTCAGTCAATGAAGATAAATTATCTCCGGTGAGCTCAAAACGACATCGTTTTGGGACGAAAATCAATGTGTTTTTGTAATTATAATATATTGCAGGGTTATATTAGTCTTTATCGTTATAATTTTTAAATTTTATAACCTCAAAACGACAACATTTTGAGCTCACTAGAGATAAGTGACTGGAGAAATACTTTTTTCAAAAAATAATTTAAAAATATATAATATAATTAATATCATACAAATCCAAATTGCAAAAAGAATCCAATAAGCAAAATACATATGTAATTAAAGTGCAAATCAGTTATGTACCAAAAAAAAAAGTTCAAATCAATTATTGTGATACTCATCAATAGGAGTATAAATGGGTTATGCCGGCCTACAGGTAGCTTATATTAGACCAGATTTGCCTTATTATAAATAGTAAAATAGAATAGGCCTAGGCTTTTAAAAAAAACTATTTAGAAAATAGGCCATAGGCCTTTTTTGTTCATGTCAGACCTATAAGCCTATAGACCGGCTTATATTATATTATTTATTTAAAATATAATAATAAAATTATTATTTTAATTATTTTGAATAATAAAATAGTATTATTTTAGTTATTCGTTTAATTATTGAATGTTTAATAGGCTTAAACAGGCTAACAGGCATAGGCCCAGACTTTTATTTTTTATATATAGACCAGCTAGATTTGTAATTTGGGGCTTACACAAGGTAATAGGTCAGGCTATACACAATTTTTTTTACACAGGCCTGGTCTATTTAAGCCAGAGAATAGCCTAGTCTATTTACACCCCTACTCATCAATCATTAAGACTAATATTATCACTACTATCACCATTAGCATCTATCAGTGACATATCTAATCTATCATTCTTTTTCAAAAAGGACCATTTTAGGTTTTTTTAATTTAAACCGTAAATTAAATTTTTATTTCTTTTTTTTATATATTAAAAATTATAAATTTTGATTTAATTTTTGTAATATATGATATACGTATCGTATTGTATTATAAGATATAGTATCGTATCGTTTGATACAAACTTCTTTGAGATATATCCCATGATATAAATCGCTAGACGTGTGAATCGTATCGTATGAGTTGTATAATGCGTCGTAAGATATTTAACTACATATATTTTTGGTATTTTTTGAGAAGTAACCTGATGCGAGTGTAAAATCTTTAACAAATAAATCATACGCATAATTTAAATAAATAATTAATTATAAAAAAATTCGAACTTATAAGTAAGAATATTTTCACAAACTAGAATATTATTTTTCTTATCACAAAGAGTCAGTGTGACAACCAAACTGATGCAATTTAAATATATATATATATATATATATATATATATATATATAATATCACTTAAACTGTAAAATAATTATTTCTGTTTTAAATTTATTAAAAACAAATTTTGAAATCGATTTCTTAAGATTTATTGATATTAATACAAATTTTGATATGACAAAAATAGCATTATGATCTATCTTTATATATTGAAAACAATATTCATAAAATAATTTTTATATTTTAAGGTTTCAAAGTTATTTACACATTAACCAAATTATTTCAATAATCAAATGATAAATATAATAAAAAAAAGATAGGGTACTTTGACACCAGTGTCAAATTTTAAATTTGACACCTCATCTGATAGTCGTTAGATCAAAAAAGATCAACGACTTTGATTTGTAAGCATGTGACACCATTGATCTTTTTTGCTCTAACGGCTATGAGATGAGGTGTCAAATTTAAAATTTGACACTGCTGTCAAAGGATCATACCTCATAAAAAAATATCAATATATTCTCTTTTGCAAAAAATTTAGCACAAAACAAATCATGTAGGATACCAAAAAAAAATAACAAATCATGTAAAACATAAATAGTATTGTAATAAATTTTAAATTAATTTGTCTAATACTTATCCATATCAAACACAAATTTTGTGCTATTTCTAGACTAACAAAAAGTTGTGTTGACAGAATACACAAGGGAAGAATTGAAAAATGAACTTGCATATACAGGTACCAGTTCATGTGGCTCTTATTGCCCAAACCACTTCACTACTCTATAAAAAAACATCTTCCCCTGCTTCCTTCATTCACTTCAATCTCCTTTCTTTTCTTCTTTTCAATTTCAATTTTTTTTTAATAATTTTTTTCCCCTTCTTCTCATATTGAGATTGAGAGTGTTCTTCTTCTACTCAAACCCATGATTCCCAAACTACCCTTCACTTCGATGCCTCCGAAATTTTCACTGTATCCACCGTTTCTTCGAAATTGCCCTGCAAATTTCACTCTTTGAGTTAGGTTTTCTTATTTCTTTTTTTATTTTTCAAAGTTGTTTTCTTGGACATTTTGGTTGCTGGGGGTGAAGGAATTCGAAATCCATGGGGGTTAAGCAATGCCGGTCACGGAAACCCTAATTGTGGGTTTGAAGAACAATGAGCCATGGAGGGGGAAGAGCTGCAGCCGATGAATACGGCCGAGCCGCGGCGAAGGTCGCGGTGGCGCAGCTATGTGAAGCCGCGGGATTTCACGGCGTCAAGGACTCTGTTTCGGAGGCCTTCGCCGACGTGGCAATCCGGTACCTCGTTGACTTGGGGAAAACGGCAGTGTTCTATGCTAACCTAGCTGGTAGATCTCAATGCAACGTGTTTGATGTGATTCGAGGGTTTGAAGATTTGGAAGCTCCTCAAGGGTTTTCCAGCGCCGGCGCCGGCGTGAGGGAGCTTATGAATTTTGTGGAATCAGTTGATGAGTTACCGTTTGCACAACCTATACCTCAGTTTCCGGTGATTCGGGATCGGAGAATAATCCCGAGTTTCATACAAATGAGTGAAACGCCACCGTTTAAGCACATACCAGCTTGGTTACCAGCATTGCCTGATCCTCACACTTACATTCACACACCCGTGTGGGATGAGAGAGCCTCTGATCCTCGTGAGGACAAGATTGAACAAGCGAGGCAACGTAGAAAAGCTGAAAGGTCTTTGTTGAGTTTGCAGAAGCGGTTATTGTCATGTAACGGTAATGGTTCAGTGGAAACAACAACAACAACAACATGTGCAACTACTTCAGCTGTTGTTCCAGCTAGTGGTGCTTCAGATCCTGAAGGGAACAAAAACGGTTGTCCAAATGCCTTGCCCTATAAGGTTTCGGGTGAAGGTGTTGATGGAAACCGTGTTTCTGTTTTGGATGCATTTGGTCCTGCGATTGAGATGCTTAAGAATGGTGGTTTGTGTGATGATGATGATGATGATGATGATGGGGTTGAAGGGAGAACGGTTCTTCCTGCTGCAAGGCCTACTGTGCACTTCAAGTTCAAAACTGGGAAGAAGCTCATTGGGGAGTCTTTGGATACAAGGCTTCAGAAGAAGGATGCTTCACGATCTGCAGCTTTGGCTGGCAGAGAAGATGAGAGGGATGATAAGAAGAGGAGAGCTGAGTATATTCTCAAACAGTCTATGGAAAACCCACAAGAACTCACTCTTTTGTAGATTTGATTAATTTATTGACTACCATTTGCATTGGAGTTGGCATTATCAGGAGGGCTAAGGGGAGAACTTAAGTTTAAGGGCTTACTGATCTTCTGGTGAGGATTTTGTGACTTACATGTAGAGTCACTCTTTTAACATATTTTTAGAGCAGTTGAATTTGTTTATTTCTTTCCAGTTTAGCTCTAATTTGCTTACTGATCTTCAAACATAAAGCTCTTGTCTCCACACCTCATTGTATTTTATATACTGAATTCAATTTAATCGATATACTGAAATTTTCTGTGCCTTTGCCATGTTCTTCATGTTATGCTGTAATGACTTGTATTCGTTTCTGGTAAATTTGTCGTTTCTGATAATTTTGTGGTGATAAGTTCAAAAGGAAAGGAAAATAGGAGATGGAGAAAATTTATTAGTGCCAATGAGTGGGGATTTTGTAATCTGTTCAAATAATGATGTTTTTCTTTCTTCCTTCTTTTCGATGGAAACGCAATTCTGCATCCGTTGCACATTTTTCTCCCCTTTCGTATGGCAAGGTATAACTTGATGCCATTTCAATCATTTATTCCGTCCATGGTGTGATAACATGACTATGGCCATTGTGTTTCAAAACCCACTTGCAAGAACAAATATAGTGTGTTCCGGGAATGTTTGCTGAATTTTGGTATTTATCAAAGCTTGTCTTCTTTAGCAATCATGGTCCCAACTTCCAAGAGGAACTTTTTTACTATTGTGGGCAAGACAGTTAGACAGATGAACGTTTAATCATGTCAGGACGGACAAGGAAATATGCTGACAGAGTTTATGATTGATTAGTTTAGTAGGGCGTGGAGGTTCTAGCTGTCGCAGTGATAATGGAAAACCAGCATTTGGGCCGTTTGTGTTAGCTTGTGAGAAATATGCACAACTTTATTTGTTTATTTATGTTTTTTGGGGGGTGGGGGTCCCATAACATTATAAGCATCAATGGAATAGTAATCTGAACTCGCTCCAATTACTTTTCCACGTTATAGTCGCTTGCATACTTGACAGCGGATCTGTGTATTTCACCAGAGCCTGTCATTTGAATGCGTATTAGGCCACCAGGAATAGAGCTACAGAGAACCCTAGCCTTCGTCTCTTACATGTGTGAGGCATCACTCTAGAAGGATAATATGTTGTGCCACATGCATAGAAGGAATGAACGCATTATTTGCAATCTAACCAAGCTCACGCAATTTTTAACCTGGTTAGACGAGATCATTTTATTTCATTTTGGACATTACCATTCTCTATAGTCCCTAATAAGTTATCCCAAGGCTCAAGCAAATCATTCATGTATGGTCAAATTGGAGGCCACCTCATCATAAATGCCTCTGGTAGTAACATCCTGTTAAAATTACAAAGATACGTGCCCAGTACAAGAAATGTTGAGTATGAAGCTACAAAAGAAAACTGCAAAAACTCATACATCAACCGATACTGATATCAAATCCACAAATAGATTATTCAATTTTCGTGAAAAGAATTCTCTTCTTCGTTTAAGAAACCAAGGTACTTGATCCAATTCCATAAAAATCCTCAATGCCTGAGCTTCACATCCATTTCCACAGGAAAGACCTTGCCTCGATGGTTGAAGATCATGAAGTCCAAATTGGAAGGTAAAGAAACAATCCTGCATCCAAGGTAACACATCCCGGTGATTAGGATCCAAGTAATTCCATACAAGTGATATTGCCAGCAGACTCAGACTGCGTTACTACATTATAAACTTCTATATCTCAAGTATGAACAGAAGTGCAACCAATGATAGCTTAGCAATTACAAAATTTTGGAAAGAGAAAAGTCATGACAGAGAACAAATATATATTTGAACACTTTTTGCACGCTACTCTTAACATCCTCTCACATGCAATGTTTTACATGAAATACCACTTACATCACTTATTTTTAATATCCCATACCAGTGTTGACAACAAAAGATCGTGGTTGAGAGAAAATGCTTTTGTTTGAAAAATCTATCCATTGATCTGTTAGCTTGGTATGGCATATTTGTTACTAAAATGAGAAACGAGTAAACGCTACTTTAATGGAGCTCCAATACACGCAACAACCAACTCTAGCGCCAATAGAATGTACCCACAATGGATGCAGAAAGAGCAAGGCAGCAGCCATACCAAGAATATATCATAAGAAGGGAAGTGGGTAGACAGCTACCATGTCAAGAATATATCACAAGAAGGGAAGAGGGTAGGAGTTTCCAATATGGCCAGCCATTTGGTCCCAAGAAAAGAGCCCAGAAAAAAGTACGAGGATTAAAATTTTCTATACTCAAAACATAAAACCCTCTCTTCCAAAATTAATTTTCTAAACTCAATTCTCCTCGAAAGTCATTCTCACCTCATTATCTTAACAAGAATAACAAGCACAAGCACACCTAGCTTATGTCAAGTATATTGAAAAAGAGCAACTCTGTGTGTTGCAACTATAGTATAACCTTTATTAGAACTAGAAGCTATTCAAGAATTAATTTTCTCACTTCATATTGACCTCTCTTCCCAACCTTCTCTATTTCCATTCCCCTATTATTTCAGCCCTCTCTGCCAAGAAAAGCCCAAGACAGAATGGACAAGCAACAGAACTTGATCAAGGTATACCAAGCATAAAAGGGAAAATACTATTAAATAGCAAGAGCAACTTATGCCAGGCATAACATTACACATAACTCACTAGGTTAATTTCATTCCAAAAGTCAAGGAATTGTATCAAGCTTTTTGTTGTACAAGGATGATGCTATCAAATTACAATGACCTCTTGCTAATAATAATCGTTGAGATGACAAAACCAAATCAAACACTGAGCTTCAATTCAAAAGAATCAAACTTTCAAAAAGAGAAACAAGTAGGAATTACCTGTTCTCTTCAGAGTCAGGGTGGATGGACAAAATTTTCCCAGGCACAGTCAATGCAGCCCACATACAAAGCATCAATCCTAGAGACAGCTCAATTACCACCTGCATTCCCAAAATCTCAGATTCACAAAGTTCCCATAATACACCAAACACAAATAATCAGAAAAAAAGAACAACACTCACATTCAAAGGAGGCCCTGAAAACTCTTCCTCCGTAATCTTCAACAAAGCCCTGTCTGCAACCAAACCCAAATTTTAGAGAGGCATGCATCAAATCTCTGAACCTTTTTTTTCTCTCAACAAAATACGTAAATTAAAAAAATAATAATAATAATAATAATAATAATAATATTGGGATATAAGAACAGGTATTCATAATCCTAGTGAGTGGTGCATACATTGGATACTTGAATAAGCGGCGTGAAATAGAATCAGAACCCCGACGAATCCGACGATAAAACCTAAAGCCATTGTTTTTCAGTGCGATCTACTTTGGTGACGATTATCGGACGGGGGAAAAACTAGAGAAAGCCCAACAGAACGTGCCAATTGTAAATTTTACTCCTCCCTTTGAATCATGGGTGCTATCTTTCTTTGCCAAAAAAATTAAAATATTACATCTTTAATGATTAATTACAAATATGTAGCAGTTTGGAAATTATATTCAAATTTATTGCAGTCATTCACGTCCAAATTAGGCGTGACTCCTATAGCATTCACGCCTAAATTAGACGTGATGTAACATCCCGAGCGCTGACGAGAGCGGGGAGTGATCGCCGGTGCGAAAGGGCACGGACAAGGAGCGACTCCTGACAGGCTTCCAGCGGGGGTTACATGCACGAATGAATAAAATCGACACCCGAAAGAGAGGGATTTCAAAGACTGTGCAGGTATGAGACTGCACAGTTTGAGATAGCTTATAAGAATTAAGGAAAAAACTAGTCTTATGTCATAGGAGATAGGTTTATTTTCCAATAGAGACATCGATCCTTGAGCTTTTTTATTTTTTTATTTTTTTATTTTATAACTATGTGGGTCCCACCACATGATTGTGAGAGTGGTAGGAGATACTTCTCTCCTATTGATGGAGATTAATAAAGCCCAAGAATTAATTGGTATTACCTATGCTAACAAGATGCATCTGCTTTTCGGTAGCCCGGAACGGAAGAACCCTATAGTTAAGCGTGCTTGACTTGGAGCAATTCTGGGATGGGTGACTTCCTGGGAGGTTTTCCCGGGAAGTGTGCGAGTGAGGAAAAAAGCACACTGAAAAGTCTCGTGTTAGTATGTGGGGATAATCATTGATTCTTGAAGCGGCCAGGCGTTACAAGTAGTATCAGAGCAGGCCTCTCTTCCAGTACGGTGTGGTTCGAGAACGAACCAAGCGGAAGCTGGTGGGCATGTAACATTCTGAGCGCTGACGAGGGCGGGGAGTGATCGCCGGTGCGAAAGGGCACAGACAAGGAGCGGCTTCTGACAGGCTTCCAGCGGGGGGTTACATGCACGAATGAATCGAATCGACACCCGAAAGAGAGGGATTCCAAAGACTGTGCAGGTATGAGACTGCACAATTTGGGATAGCTTATAAGAATTAATTGGTACTACCTATGCTAACAAGATGCATCTGCTTTTCGGTAGCCCGGAACGGAAGAACTCTATAGTTAAGCGTGCTTGACTTGGAGCAATTCTGGGATGGGTGACTTCCTGAGAGGTTTTCCCGGGAAGTGTGCGAGTGAGGAAAAAGCACACTGAAAAGTCTCGTGTTAGTATGTGGGGATAGTCATTGATTCTTGAAGCGGCCAGGCGTTACACGTGACTCGTCTGGTGTTGACACGTGGCACAAAAAATTAATAGTTTAACCGTAAAACTTTATAAGACCATAACTTTTGACTCGAGTATCCGAATGAGGTAATTCTTTTTTTGATTCCACGTAACATTTCGAGATTTACACAATGAGATCTTATTTGATATATTTTATCTCTCACAAACACAATTCAAATTTACAACAATGATACTATAAAGATGGCACCAAAGTGGATTAACTCATCTATAAATAAGATGGCTTCAAATTTCCTATTAAATACAAAACGCAATCAGCTCCTATTAAATACAAAACGCAATCAACTCCTATAACATTAAATTCAAAATTCAAATAACCACCAGCAAATTTATTTGAATTGGCGACAATATGTAACCAACTCGTAAAATTATAACGCAATCAGCTCCTATTAAATACAAAACACAATCAACTCTTGTTAAATACAAAATGCAATCAACTTATTGGAGGTTATTTGAATTTTGAATTTTGAATTTAATGTTATAGTACCATTATTGGGCGTGAATGAGTGCAATATATTCGTAATTAGGTTCAAAACGGCAACTTATTCGTAATTATTTATTAAAAAAACAAGTGTTTAGAATATTTATTTAATTATTTTCTTTGTTAATACATATTTTTAAAATTGATTTTTGAGTTTAAATCACAAATTAAATCTTTATTTTCTTTTTCTTATTAATAATAATTTCTAAATTTTTTTTGGTAATACACTATATAATACAATTATTGCAAATTTGAATTGTGTTTGTGAGAGATAAAATATATCCAATGAGATGTCATTGCGTAGATCTCGAAAAGTTATGTAGAATCAAAAAAAATTAACTCATTTGGATACCCGAGTCAAAAGTTATGGCTTTTTAAAGTTTTACGGTTCGTAAGTTGACTTTTTTTGCCACGTGTCAACACCATATGATTCACGCCTAAATTAGGCGTGAATGCCTTGGGAGTCACGCCTAATTTGGGCGTGAATAGTCACGCCTAATTTGGACGTGAATGAGTGCAATAAATTCAAATATAGTTTTCAAACTGTTACCTATTCGTAAATCGTAATTAATTATTATAAGTGTAATATTTTAATTTTTTTGCCATCTTTCTTTCTTTTCCATGATACATATTTTTTTAGCTTCAATTATATGTCTCTCCTCGTAATTTTATTTAATTTTTAAATAAACTTTTATTATTTAGAAGTTTTTACAAGGTTTGTATCAGTGTTTTAAAACTTCACCCCGGCCCCGGATTGACCCGGGCCGTGACCCCTCTCTTCTAAGGGTTGAGGTCACAAGTTGGACCCTATATACACATCGACCTCTTCAACTCCCAAAACACGACCGGGTTTCAGTGACTCCCAGGTTAGAGAAGAGTCAAAGCGAGTCACTGCATATTTTTTTTTTTTAGGAAAATTCCATGAAACAACGTCGTTTTATTAAAAAAAATAAAAATAAAAATGCTTGGAAACCTAAATCTAATCGTTCTCTTCTCTCGTAGCGACCTAGACTTGTGGTATCTTGATACTTTAGTATCATTAGAATATAAGTTTTGTACTTTGATATCTTGATACTTTAATTAGGTTGTGTAATATTGACTTATGGTTGTAATTGGTAAATTATGTTAAGTATATTTTGAATCTTTGATGATTGATGAT
This sequence comes from Gastrolobium bilobum, assembly GCF_033153095.1. Lineage (NCBI taxonomy): Eukaryota > Viridiplantae > Streptophyta > Magnoliopsida > Fabales > Fabaceae > Gastrolobium > Gastrolobium bilobum. The sequence goes on along the minus strand of NW_026897955.1, from coordinate 353,573 downwards.
TTATTTTTTAATATTTTCACATAGGATATATATATTTATATTTTTTTAATATATAAAATCGGATCAACATAGTGACCCCATGACTTCCCGATTAAATCTGTGACCCCTGACTTCGGACGGGTCGATGGCCAGGCCGGATTTTTAAACACTGGTTTGTATACTTTTAAAAGGAAAAAAAAAATTAAAATGTTGCTCTTTTAATAAAAAAAATTATCAAAATATTATTGTTTTGAATCAATTTATGGATCTATTAGATTCACCCATGCTTAATTTGGGCAAGATCATTCACGCCCCACTTCGACGTGATTTGAGAGGCACTCACGCCCAAGCTCGACAAGAGTTGGTTGGCCTATATATACCCTGTTTTTTCACTGTTTCATTTCACATCATATCTCTATCTTTTTTTCTAAGATTTTGCTCTATTTCTCTCTAGATTTCTCTAAGAAAAAAAATAAAGTTTTTAAAAATTTTATTTTTATCTTGTATTATAAATTTTATATAAATATCATTCACTATTTTTCTTTAAATCCTAAAACGATATGATTTTGAAATTATAAGAGATAATTTTATCTCGCATTTTATTTATATCTATCCATTCAAATGTGAAAAATAGCTAACTTTTATTTTAGGTATCCCATATCATTAATGTGGAAAATAGCTCACTTTTTTTTTTTTTTGTAAATAAAATAGCTCACTTTCACATCATATGTCCTTAATAACATATCATTAATATCATTATCTCCAATTTTTAATTTTTTTCATTAAACTTTTTTTTTTCTAATTTAAATATTGTTATCTTATAGTATATAAAAATATTTAAATGAGATCATATAATATTTTAATTATATCTTTATATATAAAATAAATTTAACTGTTTAAGTATTATGTAGTATTATAAATTTAACAAATCATCTTTCGCAGTTTGAATCTGGATTAGTTGGCATCCAATGATAACCGGTTAAGTCAAATATCAAATAATTTATATTAAAATATTTTTTTAATATATTTTAAAATTAGTTTCTATATTTATTCGTAGCATATCTTACTTTTTCTTTCCTTGTATTAGGAGGGAAGAGTGACCATTGTGCCACTGTTCCTACACAAATATACCAAAATGCCACGCGCGTGAACTAATTTCCCAAACTGCCACGCATGCAAGGTCGCTTGGAGCAGTAGCGAACTATGCATGATGAGGTGTCAGCAAGCTGGTGGTGTCATAGTTCGCTTCTGACACAAACGACCTCTATTGCAATTAATGCCTCACCTGGCATGACACGTGACTTGCATGCAACAGAGGTCGCCCCCCACCTGGGCGACCTGTGTGCAACGGCTAGTGCCACGTGGCTGACATGCACCAAGGTCGCTCCCCACCTTGGCGAACTTGATTCAACGGTTACTTTTCCCACCCCTATATAACCCCCCCTCCCCTCTCCCCCCATCATCCCCAGCGCCCCCTCCCCCTCCCTTTTCTCTCTCTGTCTCTCTCCTTTATTTTTCTTCTTTCACTTTCTTCCTCTTTTAATTTTCTTTCTCTCTCATTTGCCTTCTTTGTCTTCATTTGAGGTTAGTGATGTATAATATTGTTAATTTTTATTTTTGTTGTTATTTAGTTCTTGTTATATATATTATATGTAACATAAAACATTAGGTTAGATGACATATTAATTGTTTTATTATTTTAATTAGTTTAATATTAGTAGTTTAGTATAATAACATATAGTTTAATGTTAGTAGTTAAATAACATATAGTTAAATTAATGTATGTAATAAATTGTTTTATATGCATTATTTATTCATAGGATTTTGGGTAAGATAATTTTTAGGATTAATGTTATGACACATTGGGTTAGATGACATATTATTTATTTTATTAGTTGAATTAGTCTAATATTGATAGTATAGTAATTGTATGCTAATGTTAGTAGTTAAATATTTTATAGTTTAATTAATGTATTTAATAAATTATTTTATATGCATTATTTATTAATAGGATTTAGTTTAGATTTTTATATTTTAATGTTGTTAAATTATGTATTTAATAACATAATTGTTAAATATGCAATAGATAATAGTATTGAATTAAATAAAATCACTTATTTGTTGGATTGAAAAATATGTTAGAAAATTTTGAACATTGACTTATATAATATGTATGTTAATGTTATTAGGTGTAGTACTTTTTATTAATGTATTATTAATAATATTAATTGTTTGATATTATTTATAGGCTTGGAATCTAGGTTAGAAAAAAATTATTTTAATTTTGTTAAATTATGTATTTAATAAAATTTTGATTATGCAATAAGTAAAATATTTGAATTAAAAAATAATTATTTAGTTATAGGATTGAAAAATAAATGTGACAAAGTTCTTTTACCACATAATGTTTGTAGTTATTTATTTATTTATTTATTTATTAGTAATTAGTATTTATTTTTAGCATTTATATAATTTTTGTATAATATAATATATATCCTTGTATGCAATTATTTAATTTTTAGATGTAATATAATTTAAATTTAATATTATTTATATGTAATATATTATATTACATATAAATTATATTATTCAATTGTTGTATATTTTAATGTGTCTAATTATGTATTTTATAATTCAATTGTTGTATTTTTATTAGTCAATTGTTTGTGATCTAATAATGAATTAACATTATTTTGTTATTTTCTAGTATGTAATATTTAATTGATTGTGGAGTATAAAATAATTAATTAAACTTGAAACTTGAAAATTTATTTATTTCTTAATAATTTTTGTATTTATTATTTGTAAATAGATTCATGGAGCAACAAGACCCGCACCAGACCTTCATTGACCCTGGTCCAAAGGTGCCGTCTCTCCTGACGTTGCAGGACAAACACATTTCGACGCATGTATGGAACACATCTGCTAACGTAAATTCAGATGGTCGTGTCCTCAACGTCAGACACGCTGGTACATGGGATAATTTCAATATACCCGATGATATCCATCCTTACCTGCAGCAGGCTGGGTTTTATCACATTGCGTCGTATGCGCAACCATGAGGTTAGTGATACGTAGAGTATATAAAAAATAATAATTACATGTTGAATTGTTAATAAATTGTGATAATATGTAATATAATTTTTTATTGTGAGATTGATCACTCACTCATTTCGGCCCTTGTGGAGAGATGGCGTCTTGAGACGCGCACATTCCATATGTCGATGGGTGAGGTTACGATTACCCTAGAGGATGTCCACCATCTGCTTGGATTGCCTACAGATGGAGAGGTTGTATCTGGCCGCGTTGGGCATCATGCCTTCGATCCCCTTATGAAAAATTTATTGGGTGTTGCGTGGGAAAGGCACCGCAACTTATATAAGAATCAAATTTCGCTGAACTTTCTGAAGGAACGGTTTCTACATTGGCATGATTGGTCTGGCAATGAAGTTGACCGTATGAGATACACACGTGCATTGATTTTGCGCATTATCAGTGGTTGCATGTTCGTGGAGACTGCATCTAGCTTCGTGCATGCACGGTATCTCACTTTTTTGGATGATTTTCGGAGGACGGGGATGTATTCTTGGGGTTCCGCTGTCCTGGCTACTTTGTACAGGGAGTTGTGCAAGGTTACTGACCCAGGCCGATCGGATATGGGAGGCTGTGCTCTGTTACTACAGTTGTGGGCATGGACGCGTTTCCCTACTATCTCACCAGGACTCCCTGTGATCACTGACCTGGATGCTCATTTCAGAGCAAGGTAATCTGCCTTTTCAACTTTTTCGTTTTCTTCAAATTTGATGTCTATTACGTTAATTTGATATTATTACTGTGTTATTGTTTTGCAGGTTTAATACATGGTTGTTGATAAAACGTAAGTTCACCCACATCAGACGATATCGTCATCACATTGACGTTATGCCTATCCGTAGGATACGATGGAGGCCATACCACAAATTCGTTGGACATCCGTCGTCGTCCGAGGAGTCACGCAGATGGTTAGCTGTATGCCCACTCATACACTACCAGATCATTGTCTACTAGCAGCCCGATAGAGTGCTGATGCAATTTCATTTTAGGCAGCCGATACCTAGCCATCCATTAATGAGTTCAGAGCTGTATATTATCACCCTGACGGGCAAGGATGATGTAGACTGGAGGGATCGACATGGACTTTATATAGCGCAGTGGCATTCCAGGCATGCCCTCGTTGTGCAGGGTCTAGAGCCCATGCAGGGAGATGGTCATCTGTCTATCAACAGCCCATACATGCAGTGGTATTTTGAGCATACGCGTAGATGGATGATGCAGAGATCGGCGGTTCATTGTCATGTGGTATGTTAATTTTAGGCCGTGTCATTACTATTATGAGAACAATTTTATTTTCTTAATGACATCATACATTTAACTTTACATTCGCTACACAGAGTGATCGCATGGAGACTATTTTGCATATGACATCAGACGAGGCGCAAGGAGCATTCACATACCGTCAGATAAACGATGAGACCCTCCAGATGATGTCTGCATTCGACCAGTTTGGGAGACTGACAGAGCCTGGAGAGCCTGCACCTCCGCCGGCAGTGGTGGAGACAGTGGAGCCGCCTCGTCAACCGCGTGTTAGCCAACGTGCACGCCACGAAGGATTGCCACTACATCATCAGCGTCCCGCTATGGCGGATAGGCCTGTGCTTGTTCAGTCTCTTCCACCCCGTCCAGCTGGGCAGTTTTACGCACTAGCTTACCTGTCAGACGGTCCGTCGCAGCCGTATTGGTGGCCTCCGACAGGCGGTCCGTCTCAGTCTAGTTTCCCATCATCGCAGTACGGGTACCCTTGGTTTTTAGCACCGTCACAGCCGTACCCTTCGATATCAGCAACATTTCGGTCAGCCATTCTCAGGTCAGCAGTTTGCAGGTGAGACCAGTGGACCATCACATGCGCATGCTGAGCCTCCTGCACATGAGCACAACCAGTTTCCTGGACAGTCCAGTTCGCAGCCTCAGCGCGGTCTGGAAGATTTCTCAGAGGATTACATATCGACATTCGACTCCCCAGCCGTCGTGGCCACACCACAGGCATACTCGACTGACTTCCTTCAGTCACCCTTATCTGGTCCCGCGGGTGTGCTCTCACAGGAGGACATTGGGGGTTTAGTCGATGATGTGCCTGCGGATGCACCTGCAGAAGCAGCCGGGGGAGACGGTGAAGTCGGCATCAGGCGTAACCCAGATAGACAAGCCAGGGAGCGGTGTTTCTTGTCACCATTTGAGCATGACATGGCGCGTTGTGCCAAGTTTCATGGGCGGAGGCGACAGCAGTGAAGGCTGGGTTTTATCATAGGACGTTTCTGTTTTATCACTATTACATATGTATTGACTGTCTTTGTTTTGGTACTGGTTGTATGTTGGACTTAGTACGCCTCGTTCATTTGCTATTACTGCTGGCTGACCGTTATGTTATTCATATTTCGTGTGGTGTTATGTGCTATTGTTTTGGTCACTAGATTAAAAAAAAAAAGTTAACAGCAAGCACACGATGATAATATTAAGCACCATATTGCATTAACTAAACATATTTTATTCACTAAACTTCACGACCAACGACAATAGCAGAAAATAAAAACAGGCATACTAAAAAACATAACAAAAAAATGCGTGACAACACACAGGCAGGAAAGCGGTACAAACGGTTCAACAAGTTTGTTTCACACCAAATTTATGTGCCTTGCAGGCGAGATGGACAACGACGTCTGTCATGACCAACAACCCTACAATAACCACATCTTACCTGCGTTCTCACACCCTCGCGCTGATCCATTTCGTTACGGATGCAGGTACTTCGCGACCTGCCTTTTTTATGTCTAAGTGACACATCCGGGAGAATGGTTGGCCCTTGGCTGGGTGGGATGAAGTTTTCTTTACCAATTGGATACCATTGCCCGGAATAGACCTGGCATTGATATGATGCACTAAATGCAGGATCAATGTATTGTAAGGGGTCATGATTTACTGATTTGCATGCAGCAATCACATGACTACATGGGTACCTAAAAGCAGTAAATTCACCACACTGATAGGCCCGATCAGATAATGAAATCCACCATTTCTTTCCGCCTCTATGAGTTCTTTGATTGTAAGACTCTTGAACTTCAAATCGTGTTTTCTCTCTGTCATACGACATAACAAAGTGTCTTGCAACATTTTGTTGATTTTTAACGTATTTTACCCAAAACACTTTGGCGAAACGATTACCTTTGTCCATCTCTTCCCGAGCCTCCTGCCCGTGGGCCAAAAAATATTCATTTAGCCTAGCGTACGTGATGCAAACTAAAGACGTGATTGGTAAGTTTCTGGCACCTTTAAGAACCTTGTTAACACACTCCGACAAGTTTGTAGTCATGTGGCCAAATCGCCTTCCTTCAGCGTCGTATGATATACTCCATTTTCCTTCGGAATTCGATCAATCCATGCTGCAATTTGTGGACTTGATTCTTTAAATTTTTCCAAACTAGTGTCAAAATCCAACCGCGATGTAGTGTAACCTGTAATTGACAACACATAATTGTTAATCAACAATGACATCAGCGTCGTTCGATGATTGCAACGCGTACGCAAAAATTCGAGTAACAACCATACCTAACTTCTTTAAATGCTTCTTCAGCTCCATGTTTTTGAACTTATGATTGAAAGTGCTTGCCAGATGTCTCAGGCAAAAAACATGGAACCCTCTGGGTGGTTGCCACCCTAAGTCAACATTATTGACGGCCGCCAATATGCCTGCATGTCGATAAGAAATAAGACATATTCCATCTTTCTGGGTCACATGGATCCGTAACATGGCCAAAAACCAGGACCAATTGTCAATTTCTCACAACTAACAACAGCAAACGCAACAGGCAGGATGTAATTGTTACCGTCAACAGCTGTAGCAATCATTAGCGTTCCGCGGTATTTTCCATACAAATGTGTCCAATCGATTTGGAGCATAGGCTTGCAATAATTAAAGGCATCACAACACTGTTTGAATGTCCAAAAAACCCTTTTGAACACCTTGTGCGATCCATCGAGCCGACCGTCAATCCCATGTTCAGTCACATCCAGTTTATAGGCAGACCCTGGAGAAAACAATACATATAATCCAACCACCTCGGCAGAAACGCGTACGACTCATCCCAATCCCCAAAAACCCTCACAATTGCCTTCTGCTTTGCTTTCTAGGCCTTTCTGTATGATATATGAAATCCTAGATTTGATGCAATCCTCTCCTGTATTAACCCAATTTTAATGCTAGGCTCTTCACGTATCATTTCTGCGGATTGACAAACAACAACAGCGTATTAGCGTAACAAAAACTCAATTTAATTAAACATAGAGCAGATGCTTGACTTACCGATGATCAATTCACAAATGAAACTAGAGTTCAGATGTTTGTGATCCTGTGAAAGTGTTTGGGATACATATGTATGGATGTTGTTCCATACGCCTATTATCCATTCATGACCGCCTTTTTTCAGATATGCCTGCATCCTCCACGGACAACCATCATTGTGATTTTGACAAATCATGATCAGCCTTTGCGTATCACTTTTTAGCACGACAGTTGTGCGATTATTTGCCATACAATATTGTTTGATGGTCATGTGTACATCCTGCTTGCATTCAAATTGCTGGTCCTTATAAAGCTCTTGACCCATTTGCCAATTTGGTAATTGTGCCCCTTGCATGTCTTCACACTCTTGGTCGGGGTGTGCCCAGTTAATGTTCGTGTAATGAGGTATTTGCGACCAAAATGGAACATTATCCTCTCCTATTTAACACACGTTTCGAATGTTGTTAAATACATATAAATATAATAAAACTCAAACAGTAAACTACATAAAGACTCAAACAGTAAACTACTAACCTGCAGCAGGTGGTGGGTCATGTGCACCAACAATACCCGGTGATGGAATCGGTTCAACCAAAGCAGTGGATGTTTCCAACTCGAAATCACCATCAACGTCTGTATCCGAGGAGTCACTGTCAGGGACTAGACCTTCATCAACCTCCTCCTCGGAACTATCAGTACGCCACGACGGATCATACATGTCATTGGCAGGAATCACATCTAAAGGTTGTGTTATTGGAGGTGACGGTGGTGGGGGTGACACATTCATATCTTCCAGATTTACTTCCGGCTCCTTGTTAATGTCTATGGAGTAACTGGTAGGGATGAAAGTTTGAGTGCTTGCCTCTCCACCAGTGTTTGATGTATGAGGACTCTCCATGCTGTCGAAATGCATCAACCACTAGTGACACATCTTCATCCTCAACCACCTCCACAGCAACCCATTGCACGGGGTTACCAGAAGAAGCACATCTAGCAATCAGTCGAGACAGGGATTAACCTCGTTGTAATCTCAACTTCTTGTATATTATTTTCTTGAGCTCAGTATATTTGCAACGCGGACTCATGCGAAAGATCTTCGTATCTCCTTCAAACACTTGACCGTTTGGTCCAAAATATCTCCTCCCATTGTAATATAAAAGGCATATTACATCGTTGTTATTCTCACTCATTATGTACTGAAATAGACAAAGCAAAACAAACAGAAATGGAAATTTTCTTCTAAGAAAACGGACGAGACTGATTTTGGGAGAAGAGGAGGAGTGTTTATATAACACTGAGTTCGCTGCCTGGGCCAGTGCTATGTAACTGTCGGCATGTAGTTCGCTTACCTAGGCAGCGAACTTCTGGGGAACTGCCACGTGTCACCAAGTTCGCTTCCCCTGTCCAGCGAACTAGTGCAGTGGCTGCCACTTATCACCCAGTTCGCTTGGGACCCCAGCGACCTTGGTAGGGGTCTGACACGTGGCAAATTAAATTCGCCTGGCACTTCAGCGAACTCATCATACGTGTCAGCATTTATTGTAGACAAGTTCGCTTGTGTCAGAAGCGAACTCTGACACCACCAGCTTGCTGACACCTCATCATGCGTAGTTCTCTACTGCTCCAAGTGACCTTGCATGCGTGGCAGTTTGGGAAATTGGTTCACGCGCGTGGCATTTTGGTATATTTGTGTGGGAACAGTGGCACAATGGTCACTGTTCCTATTAGGAGTTGATCTGTTATTTAATATAAATAAGAGTGAAAGTTTCTTTTTTCTAACACATGAATGAGTTCATAACATTTTTTTTTCTCTAAATCCTAGATTCCTAATAAACTTGTTTCTGGTAAAGTGACCAAATCATTGTTTTTTCTTAACATGTATATAGTTGTCCATACATCATTATATTATACGTAACTTTTTTTGAAAAAATTAATTATAATTGTTACTTTAATAATATATATAGATAAACATATAAATAAATGAGGATGTTATATTTATACATTTTTCGTTTATAAATTCTTATAATTAAATTGTAACCATTAATTTCTTTTAATCTGATAATTATAATTTATTAAAAATTAATAATTAGATAATAAATATAAATAGAAAAGTATAAATACAGAGATAAAGAATATTTGAATTGAATTTCAAATGAGTAATAACCGTTTCAGAAGTCAGATATCATCAGAAGTCAGGTTAAATAAATAAATATAATCTATCTCTTCGAAATAATAATAATTTAATATCAAATAAAGAAAAAGAAAATAGTGTAATTCTTTTCCCTTGGGAACAAGAAACTGAGGTTACCCCACTTTATAAATATCCACTGACCTACCCTCACATTCTCTCTCAACTTTGAGATCCCTTTTTCTCATATCGTTTCATTCTCTTTCAATTCTTTTCTCTTCTACTCTCATTCTTCTTCTTTCCTCTCACCATGGCTAATCAAGCTGAATCTTCAGATTCGTAAGCCTCTTCTTCTTCTTCTTTCTTCTCAGATCGCAATTCAATCGCGTTCTCTTTTCAATTTCGATTTAAGTTCTTTTTCTTTTTCTTTTATGTGATCGAATCTGATTGGTTGTATCTCTTTTTTTTTTTCAGCAAGGGAACGAAGAGAGACTTCAGCACGGCGATCTTGGAACGCAAGAAGGCGCCGAATCGTCTCGTCGTTGACGAAGCCATAAACGACGATAACTCCGTCGTTGCGCTTCACCCCGATACCCTGGAGAAGCTCCAGCTCTTCCGCGGTGACACCATTTTGATCAAGGTATTTCAGACTAGCATTAACCGTTAGGGTGAAATTGTTACTTAAAAAATAATAATTTAACATGGTGGTTCACTTTACTTCCAATGATATTAATGTTAGTATTGTAGGGTTTGGGGTTTTTAATCATTTTGTGTTTCCTTGCTGATTTTGGTAATTTAGGGAAAGAAGCGGAAAGATACAATCTGTATTGCGCTTGCTGATGACACGTGTGAGGAGCCAAAGATAAGAATGAACAAGGTTGTGAGGAACAACCTTCGGGTTAGGCTCGGAGATGTTGTGTCCGTTCATCAATGCGCTGATGTCAAATATGGAAAGCGAGTCCACATTCTTCCTGTGGATGACACTATTGAAGGAGTAACTGGGAATATCTTTGATGCCTTCTTAAAACGTGAGTTACTATTTCTGTTCTCTTTTTTTTTTCTTTTCTTCTCCTTGTGTTGATTTCATATCTATAACAATGCCTGTGTACTTGAGCTTTGTTGTTAAGATGTTTGGACAACGGCTCAATTATTGTTCAGAAGAATACTTCGTTTTTTAAGCATTGAAAATCAATGATCCTTATAAATAACTAATGGCTTCCCTATGCTGACCTCATAGATAAAAAATAACAATCTCTTCGTTGAAGTTAAATGGAAGCAGGACATATTATAACTAATGTTCCATTTGGTTCACTGACATATATATGCTTGTTGCATTCTATTTCATTATGAATATTAATTCCATTTTTACTTTTGCAGCTTATTTCCTGGAGGCATATCGTCCGTTGAGGAAGGGAGACTTCTTCCTTGTGAGAGGAGGGATGAGAAGTGTAGAATTCAAGGTTATTGAAACCGACCCTCCTGAGTACTGTGTTGTTGCTCCAGACACTGAGATATTCTGTGAAGGAGAGCCTATTAAAAGGGAAGATGAGAATCGATTGGATGAGGTTGGTTATGATGATGTTGGTGGTGTTAGAAAGCAGATGGCGCAGATTAGGGAACTGGTGGAACTGCCATTGAGGCATCCTCAGTTATTCAAGTCTATTGGTGTTAAGCCACCAAAAGGAATTCTGCTGTATGGACCGCCAGGGTCTGGTAAGACTTTAATTGCCCGGGCAGTTGCTAATGAAACTGGTGCCTTCTTTTTCTGCATCAATGGCCCTGAGATCATGTCAAAACTCGCTGGTGAGAGTGAAAGCAATCTGAGGAAGGCATTTGAGGAAGCTGAGAAGAATGCACCCTCTATCATTTTCATTGACGAGATAGATTCAATTGCTCCAAAGCGGGAGAAGACTCATGGTGAAGTTGAGAGGAGAATTGTTTCCCAGCTCTTGACTCTCATGGATGGGCTTAAATCCCGTGCACATGTAATTGTTATTGGAGCCACAAATCGTCCTAATAGCATTGACCCTGCTCTTAGGAGGTTTGGAAGGTTTGATCGGGAGATAGATATTGGTGTTCCAGATGAAGTTGGGCGTCTTGAGGTTCTTCGTATCCATACAAAAAATATGAAGCTTGCGGAAGATGTAAGATTGAATCCTTTACACCTAACTTGTGATTTGGTTTTGAACGTTATGAAATTGAGAAGTTTGTCCATTGTGTGATTTGCAGGTTGATTTAGAAAGGATTGCTAAGGACACCCATGGATATGTTGGTGCTGATCTAGCTGCTTTGTGTACTGAAGCTGCACTTCAGTGCATCAGAGAGAAAATGGATGTGATTGACTTGGAAGATGAGACCATAGATGCTGAGATATTGAACTCAATGGCGGTGACAAATGAGCATTTCCAGACTGCTCTTGGATCAAGCAATCCTTCTGCTCTCCGTGAAACAGTAAGTATTGTATAGCAGTTTTCTTATATCAAGTTTGCTGTACTCTTGTTCTCGCTCCCTTTGTCAACACCTTTTGTGATTACACCTTTTACACTTGGATATATCTGTAACTTTGTCTATGTTAATGAGCCAGGTTGTTGAAGTGCCCAATGTCAGTTGGGAAGATATTGGTGGTCTTGAAAATGTTAAGAGAGAACTCCAAGAGGTAACTTGAGCTCTTGCATTGACTTATGTTACTCTATGTGTGTGTTCTCATCAGCCTGTGCATTTTACTAATGTTCTCTTTTTCAGACTGTTCAATATCCAGTGGAACACCCTGAAAAATTTGAGAAGTTTGGAATGTCACCTTCAAAGGGAGTTCTTTTCTATGGTCCTCCTGGTTGTGGTAAAACCCTTTTGGCAAAAGCTATTGCCAATGAATGCCAGGCGAACTTCATCAGTGTCAAAGGTCCTGAGCTACTCACTATGTGGTTTGGAGAAAGTGAGGCTAATGTGAGGGAAATTTTTGACAAAGCTCGTGGTTCAGCTCCATGCGTCCTATTCTTTGACGAACTTGACTCTATTGCAACTCAGGTTTGTACCATGCTAAGCTATGAATTGGGCATCAGATAAAATTTATTGGTTTCTGAAACAGTACTGTATTCATTTTAAAAATTAAAATATAGAGCTAGTTAGTGTGCCTATAGACTACAATTAAAATCTTTTATTCTTTGGTGTGTTTAAATATTGTGTGTGCCTCTTGCAGAGAGGGAGCAGTGTAGGAGATGCTGGTGGTGCTGCTGACAGGGTTTTGAATCAACTGCTTACTGAAATGGATGGTATGTCAGCAAAGAAAACTGTGTTCATCATCGGGGCCACTAATCGACCAGACATTATAGACCCTGCTCTTCTGCGACCTGGCCGTCTTGACCAATTGATTTACATCCCCCTTCCAGATGAAGACTCCCGTCATCAGATATTCAAAGCTTGCTTGAGAAAATCCCCCATCTCAAAAGATGTTGATCTTAGAGCTCTTGCTAAGTACACTCAAGGCTTCAGTGGTGCTGATATTACTGAGATTTGCCAGCGTGCATGCAAGTATGCTATAAGAGAGAACATTGAAAAGGTACAATTCGGGTCACCTTTTCCTCTTTGTGCCATTCACTAATGTGCCTTGGCAACTACATCAAAAATTTTAATCGGATTCAGTTTAAAGATAATTTTTTTTTCCTCAACTTCTCTTGGCAGGACATTGAGAAAGAAAGGAGGAGAAGGGAGAACCCTGAGGCCATGGAAGAGGATATTGAAGACGAGGATGTTGCTGAAATCAAAGCTGCTCATTTTGAAGAATCAATGAAGTATGCACGAAGGAGTGTAAGCGATGCTGACATTCGCAAGTACCAGGCATTTGCCCAAACATTGCAGCAGTCAAGAGGTTTTGGAACTGAGTTCAGGTTTGCAGATAACAGCTCTGGTGGTACTGCTGCTGCATCGGATCCTTTTGCGAGTGCTGCTGGAGCCGATGAAGAAGATCTTTACAGTTAGCTCAACTTGTGTTTTTGTTTTTAATTTATGGACGACAATGCTATCGAATTTATGTACTTCTCATTTTCTGTATGAAGTTAGGCTTCTATTGGATTATTGTTCCCATTGCTCTGTAAAAGGCTTTGGTTCATGTGTGGCTTGTGTTAGGTGCGAGCCTCTTTGAAAGATGGAAAGAATTATTTGAAGATAGATTTAAATGCAGAAGTGGACAACTTCTAATTCTAAATCGTTCTATTTCTAAGACTCTACTTACTTTTAAAAATAATGTTCTTTGCTATTGCAAATTTTCTTTAAAAAAATCACATTATTTTTCATCGCGTCATTTATTTCTCTTTCGCTCTATTTTTCCTATTCATGAATAACACTGCTGCATATTTCTGATGAGTTAACATTCATCTTATTATAAATGTCTATTTATTCAAGCGTTTGACATTTTGAAACCTTGTTGAATATGATGGGGACGCCTGGCCCAAATATCAGTTTGACATTATCGACAATCCAAGATTAAAAGAGAGAGAGAACCGTTAATAAGGTTCAAGTTATAATTTCATTTTCTGGCTTTATGGCAAATCGAGTCTTGATTTTTATTCGTTTTTCCTGTCAAGTTGAAACATTTTATTTTGAAAATAATAATAATAATAATAATAGTAGTAGTAGTAGTAACAATAACTACTTTCTAATTTTGTTTTCTATTTACTGAATTACTTTCCTTTTATTATTCGTTCATGTTATGATAAAACCTAGAACACTTTTAAATTTGTATTAACCTTAATGTTTGGTTGAACATATGACATATCAGTATATCACAAGGGGGGCCGGGGGAGAACATATGACATATCACAAATTTTTTTTTTTGATAACAATATCACAAATTTTTAACATAACACAAACTACATTAAATTATTTTAGTTCACCCCCCTAAAAATAACTAATTAATTATTCTAAAATAATTAAAATTAATATACACTGAATTAAACTAAAATAATTAACATTAATTTAATTTATTTAAATCTTTAACAGTACTCAATTATATTAAATTTTGTAACCGTTACAAACAATTTCAATTAGCATAAATTAATTTAAATTAAATTAATATAGTTAACACTCCTAAAAATTATCAAAAGATAATTGTAAAATAATTTAATTAAATTTATACTAATTTACACTACATTAATTAACAAACATAAAAACTCCTAAATTCATTAACACTTATAACTTATATTAAACTCCTAAATTATTTGTAAATGTTAAGTAATTAAATTTAAGAGTGTTAAATTAATGCTATTTAATTTTATTTAAATGACACGTGTCACACATGCACGTAACCAGCTGCTCAGTCCAGCGGGTTTACCACAGTGTGACACGTGTCACACATGCGTTGAGTGTTTTAACATTCGCCACGTAAACAGCTATGTAGTCCAGCGGTTTTGGCCAGGTAAGACGCCACGAAGCCCAGCGCTTTAGGCCACGTGACAGACGGTGGCAAGGGTTGTCAGCCACGTAATCTAGCTGCACTATGCAACTAGTTATGTGGCCTACCAGGTAGGGGTATAAATGGGTCAGGCTGGCTGGCCTAGCCTACATCCCGACCTACATTGAGTCTGGCCTAGCCCAGCCTATGTTGAAAAGTAGTGTAGGCTTAAGCTTATAAGAAAACCTTTTTAACAAGTAGGCCATATAGACCAATCTTGTCAAGCCTGGCCTAAAGTCTTGTAGGCTGGCCTATTTAATTTTTTAAAATAAAATAAAATAAAATATTTATTTTAGAGTATATGATATACATTATAGAGCTGAAGTATTATGTTGACTCTTTCTTGTTTGTCATTTTTTATGAATGATGAGAAGTACTAGTGCATGCATGAATGAAACTTTGCTCAGTATATTTTTATAGTTATTTTTTTTACTATTGTAAAATTTTTAAAGCTCACTAGTGAAATTTATATCTCGTGTAAAAAAATGCAGCAATTTATGAACACGTTAATGACTTGTAATGTCAAGCGAATATTTTAAAAATTGTTACAAATAGTTTTAAAAATATTTCACTAGGGAGGCCTACAAGGCCTGTAGGCCATATAAGGCTATCTAATTTTTAAAAATAGGCCAGACTTGGCCTATAAATAAAGCCTTAAGTAAGCCGATAGGTCGAATATTTTTTACGTAGGCTTAGGCCAGGAAGGCCAAAGCCCAGCCCAGCCTGACCCATTTACACCCCTACTACCAGGTATTGCCACATGGCCAATCCTAACTCGCCATGTGGAGTAGCGAGACTGATGACGTGGCACTTTTGTAAAAATTTTCTGGAGCTTGGCATTCTGGTAATATTTTAGGTTAACAGTGGCAATTTGGTCGTTGTCCCTAATTATTAACGGTTGGTGTTAAATGAGGACTTAGATGAAAAAAAACTATACGGGGATAATTGATAGGAAAAAAAAACATAAGGGTGTAAGTGATAAAAGAGTAAACTTAAAAGGAGTTTGTGATTTTTTCCTTTAAAAAACTAAATTGAGATGGCAAGTTCAAAAACTAGTATAAATTCAAAATTAGTTTATAATATAAAAATGTTTGCATGTTTAAATAATTATCAATCATCTTATATTTAAATACGAACTCTCAGCGTAGTTAGATATTTACGTTTAAAAAGTGTATTTAGGTTTTAGAAGTTTCAAACTCCCTATGTGACTTGAGTGTAGAGGTGGTAAAACAGACGACTCTCCTCGCCATCAACCTCGTCTGCAAACAAGTTAGCCTGTTCCGCCCTCATTTTTTATGATGGGCTGAGAAAGCCAACCTACCCCACCCCACCAGCCCGTCTAATTTTTTTTTGAAAGTTTTCTTTCTTTCTTTCTTTTTCTTCCCTTTTTTATATTAAAATAGAGAGAGGGACTGTCAATTGAATTTAAAAAACTTCTTTAACAGTCTTAAACTTATCCTATTTAATTGCATAAACTTTTTAAAAGTTTTAATTTAACTTTTTTACTGAATGAATTAAATAAGGCCTACTTTAAATAGATAAGACCTATGTTGCACCGACAGCGACACGAGACGCGAGATACGACACGACATGACACGCCGACACATTAATTCTAAAAAATGTCATATTCTGATATGTTGGGACACGTTTTGATATTAAATAATATTTTTAATATATAGCATAATTTATATTTAATACATATAACAGTCCATAATAAGTCATATAACCAATCAAATATTCAAATTCAATAACATAAATATAAAGCAAAAGTAATTTTTCATATCTTGTTAAATTTTTATGTCAAATTCTGTAATAGAAAAAAATTGACTTATAAAATAACTTGTCATTTTTAGTTAATAAAATAAAATTTAGACCTAAAAAAAACGTGTCGAAAAAACGTTGATCGCATGTCGAAAACACGTGTCGGAGCGTTGACCGCATGTCCAAAAATACTGACCGTGTGTCAGACGCGTGTCGGAACGTGTCATAGCGTGTCGGAGTGCGACACGTGTCCGACACGCAAATTTTTTAAAAGAAAGCGTGTTGGTGCTTCTGAGGATAAAACTATTAGCTCCGGTTAGCGTTTGTGCAGACGTGAATATCAATCTCCTTGATTTCTCGGTCGTGGTTTAACCATGGGGTCATTAACATAGATCCAAAAAATTCAAGTTGCTATCTTCAAGGCCTGATCATTTACTTTACGACATCGAAATGTTTCCTGTTTCCCACATAAAGGTGATGGATTTGAACGCACAATTGGATCTGGGAAGCGTTTTATACTATAATGGTTTGGGATGCAATAGATCATCGTTGTTGTTCTGATTACCTCTTATAGCGCAAATCATAGATGATGCTCCACGAATCGGTATTCTCTGTGTCACAACACGAACTCACGAATAGATGTCTTCTGCATCACAACCCGAATAGATCTTTCTAGGTTCTGGTAAACCTTCCAAGCTATCTCTCGAGGGAAAGGGGAAGTGTGTGAGCACTCTTCAGATCTGAGCTTACCTCTTCTGTTCAATGACCTAGAAGCTGATGACTTGAGTGGTAGTATATATATGGGTCCCAAAAAATCTAACTCTAAGCTCTCTCTGGACTCTAGACTTATTGGGTTCTTCCCATACTCTTAGCTCAATTGAGCTTTAGTAAAAGAGCACAAACCCAACAATCTCTCACTTGCTCTTTTGGGGTACAAACTTGAATCCAAAATCCAAGACCATGTAATCCATAAGTCATCATTAACTGAAAACCACTCATCCCGTGTTTCAAGCTAGCCTGAGGATCTACCATCTGTTATTAATCAAGGCTCCTGATAATCAACTTGATTATCTACTTCGGTTCTACTCCACTAAAAGCCTGAACTTGAACTCCAAGATTAATACCATCTTTATGACATGAATATTCATCGCCCCTTTGTAGAATGTCAATAATTGATTTATTAGTTTTTTGTTACTCAATCATTATTTATTCCCTTGACTCTGTTAGTTTCTTAATGGATTACATACACTGACCAATATCTTCAATATCCAAGTACTAAAACATATCAAGGGAATATATCCTACAAATTCCAAGTTATTTATCTCATAAATACTGATAATCAAATAATCTCACTCCCAAAATACTGAGTTATTGGCCGTCAATAGATCGAACCTCACTCTTTGATAAATCAAAGAATGAAAAATATTTGATTACTTATTTAAAATAAACTCAGGATTAAGAGCAATCACATAACTATAGTTATTTGGAGATTTGATAATTTATGACAGAAAAATAACCTTAATCAAATCTTTCCTTAATCCTTTCAATGTGAATATTAATTCACATCAATATTTTAAAATGATTCGGATAAAACTATTTCATAAAATATTGTAGCGTAAATAAAGTGCCCAACTTTATTTAACAACTGTGAATCTATTCATCAATTGTGAGAACCTATGATAATATCCTCCATGAACGTATCCATATGATCATATACTACATATTGATTCGGACCTTGATGTTTGTAAATAGTGTGCAAAATAAACGAATAATACCTCATTTATAACTTTCAGAAAAAATTACAATGTCATAATGTCTTGCTCAAAGAGCATAAAATTAACAAAGTAAAATTCCAATCTCCTAGCTACAACAAGTCTGGAATCCTCTTAAGTCATATAGATGTAACATGCCTCTCGAACACATGTTCAGGCAAACTCTTGGTAAAATGGTCAGCAAGGTTTTCCTCCCATTTTATCTTGATTACCACTGTGTCTCCTCTTTCAATGATGTCTCGGATTAAGTGGTACTTCCTCTCTATGTGTTTTTGTCTTTGGTAACACCTCGGTTCCTTGGATTGTGCTACTACCCCATTGCTGTCACAATAAAGTGTGATGAGATGACTAGCACCTGGTGTCACCTGAAGATTCATAAGGAACTTCTTCAACCATGTGGCTTCTTTTGCAGCTTCAGATATAGCTACATACTCAGCCTTTGTGGTAGAGATAGCCACACATGATTGTTTGACACTCCTCCAACAAATGGCCCCGCTTTAAGAGTGAACACATAGCCTGAAGTTGATTCTCTTGAGTCAATGTCTCCTTGGAAATCTGAGTCTTTGTAACCAATGGTTTTAAGACTCCCACTAGAATAGACCAACATATAATCTCTCGTTATCTGAAGATAGGTGTATATACTTAACTTCTATCCAGTGTTCCTCTCCGGAATCAGATTGGCACCAGCTTACTACTCTCACTACATAGCAGATATCTGGTCTGGTACACAACATGACATACATGAGACTACCTACTGTTGAAGCATAAGTTATCCTATTCATGCATTTACTCTACTCAGGAGTCTTGGCGAATGCTCATTACAAAGATCAATCTCATGCCTGAAGGGTAAAATTCCCCTCTTGGAATTCTCTATGCTGAACCTGGCAAGGATCTCGTCAATGTAAACGGCTTGAGATAGTGCCAATAACCTATTCTTATGGTCTCGTAAGAGTTTAATATCAAGAATATAATTGGCTTCCCCCAGGTCCTTTATATCAAAATGCTTACTCAGCCAGGTCTTTATTTCTAACAATACCTCCATATCATTTGCGATAAGGAGCATATCATCTACATAAAGCACAAAAAAGATACCACTTTCCCTTGGATCCTTTTATACACATATGGCTTATGAGAGCTTTTCTCATAACCATAACATTTAATGGGTTGATCAAACCTAATATTCCATGACCTAGATCCACTCCTGAGCATCAACATCTTCTAGTGCCTCGTCGTAACTAGTGGGATCATCATCTCTTTCAATGGTGACATCCTGAGATGATTCACCCAACAAGAGATATCTTGCGATTTTACGAATCAATCTCCCACTACCACTTTGCCGCACTTGTTATTATGCATCTATAGGAGGATCCAAGTTTGGTGGATCAACAATTTCTTGAGGACCCTCATTAGGTGGGTTAACCACTTCTTGATTTTGTTCTTCCACAAGTGGTATTTGTATTTCTAGAGGTTCCACTTATTGATCATCATGCTGAACTTCTGGTTTTGTATCTGGTTCCTGTGTATGTTCACCTTCAGGTATATATTACCCTATTTGAACAACCCCAAGAACAAGAGCTGGAACCACCTGAGGTTGAGGTAAAACTTGATCTGAGACAAGCTCATCAAGAATAACTGTACTCCTTGGTTTGTAATTTGTCATATAGTCCTCCTCTAAGAAAGTCACGTGAGTACTCACTAGGATTTCTCATTTTTCGGACTATAAAACATATAACCTCTGGTTCTTTTAGGATATCCTACAAACATGCACACTTCTATACGTGAGTCCATCTTATTTGGCTTCTATTGTAAGATATGTGCTAGAGCACCCCAAATTCGAATATAGTTCAAAGTGGGCTTGCACCCTTTCCATAATTCTATGGGTGTCTTTGAAACAGATTTGGATGGAGCTAAGTTTAATAATTACATGGCAATTTCTATGGTATATCCCCAGAATGAATCAGACAGAGACAAATAATTGAGCATAGACCTTGCCATTTCTAAAAAAGTTCGATTTCTCCTTTCAGCAACTCCATTTTGCTAGGGTGTCCGTGGAGAAGATAATTATAAAACTATCCCCTCCTTGATCAGGTAAGACCTGAACTTTCCATATAGGTATTCACCACTTCAGTCATACTGAAGAGTCTTGATTTGAACACCAAGATACTTTTTCTGCCCAAGCCTTGAACTCTTTGAATTTTCCAAAAGCTTCAGCTTGTGACATAGCAGGTACACGTGTCCAAATCTTGAGTAATCAGCAATAAATGTGATGAAATAGTCATACCCGCCTCTAGCTTGGACATTTATTGGTCCACATACATCAGTATGTACTAATTCCAGCTAAAGTATGACATGATTTCCTTTGGCCTTAAAAGAACACTTAGTCATTTTACCTTCTAAATAAGATTCACATAATGGTATCAGTTCAAAAACTAGGGATTTTAAAATCCCACTATTGACCAAACCTTGTATCCTGTTAGAGTTAATATAACCCAATCACAAATGCCAAAGATGAGTTTCATTGAAAATCTTTCTTTTCTTAAGTAAATGAATATGCTTATCATCTCCAAATTCAACATGATTAACTTCATGGGGTGTAAGACTAAGGAAATAAAGACCATTAAACCACTCACTAGAACAAATAAAAGAAGATGAACTTCTTATTAAAACTGAGGAATTAAACTGAACTGTCAAATCATGTTTAACCAAACAACTAACAAAATTTAAATTCCTTTTAAAATCTGGAACAAATAAACAGTCTTCCAAAACCAAAGTTCTACAATTATCAAATGACAAAATAACTTGTCCTAATGTTAGTGCAGACACAAGCTCCCCATTTCCAAGATTCAAAACTCTTCGTCCTTGACTGATAGTAAAGTTATGTTTGAACAACTAAAAAGAGTAACAAACATGGTTAGTGTCTCATGAATCAATGATCCATTTATCATTGTAATTCTCCATTAAGCAAGCCTCAATCACAAGTAAATTACCCATACCTGATCGGTTTACACGTGGGCACTTTTTCTTCCAATGCCCCTTTTATCCGCACTTGAAGCACTTGCCTTTTAGACGCTTCTTTGCATCTGGTTTTTCTACTGGAATATCTGATCTCTTCTTCTTATTCTTATTACCTTCATTAGGCTTCCCCCTTAGGTTTAATAGAACTCTCAGCAGCAAAAAATGCACTTCTCTTCTTGATCAAAGACCGTTCAGCACTCTCAAACTCGTGCATCAGTTGAGTAAAATCCAGATTCATCTTGTTCAGGTTATAATTCATTTTGAATTGGTTGAAGTATTCAGGCAATGATTGTAGAAAGAGTTCAACTTTTACCTCATGTGAAAACTTAATCCCATGGCCATCCGTTCGTTTGAAGTTTACTATCATTGTCAAACAATGATCCCGCACACTTCCTCCAATCATCACAATTTTGGTGACCATAGTTAGTGTATTCAGCCTAGCAAAACTTCTAGAAGTAGCAAACATGCCATCAAGAGTCTTGAGCATTTCTTCTCCACTCTCAATCATGCCCACTTGCTCCTACAAGTGATTGGCGAGGCTGGCCAGAATGTAGCGACGAACTGCAACATTCACCTTCTCCCAATTTGAAAACCGTGTCTTTGTTGCCTCAAACACATTTTCAGCAAATTGCGCTGCCTCAGGGGTAGTCAGGACAAAGTTGAGCTTTTCATATTGCAGAACAATATCCAAATTGGTTTTCCATTTTTTGTAGTTTGTACCATCCATAGGCTTTTTGACTCAAGATAGTAGCTAAAGGATTGAAAGATGACATTTTCTGAAAAACATTTAAAGCATACAATTTACAAACAAGAATTGCAATAAACATATTAATCGCAAGTGGATTCTAATAACTACTTATCATTTATTGTTAACGTTCCTTCAGTTTTCTTTAAATGGCTTACGATGGGCAAGTCACTTGTAAAAACCAAAATTGTTATTTGGTTATTCGGTGCCATTGCCAGAGCCTCGATGGAAGGGTTAACAACTTTTCAAAGTTGAATGTAATTAACCATTGTTTGATTTCAAAATTATCCTTAGTATCCAAGTATTGCTGAAAATGGGTCGTACAATTTTTTTTGAAATTATTAAGGTTTAATCTAGTGAAATCCGACCACGGTTATCCGATGGGGCTTCAACCATGATCATTTTACCAATAGACCCATAAATAGAGCCCACAGATTTTAAAATTAATTACTTAATTTAAAACCTTCACCCACTCAATATTTTAAAATTTAGAAATTTTTAATTTTTAAGAATTGTTTAATTGAGAGTAACCTTTGTTTGATTTCAAAAACTATGTAAGCAGCGCCTCGATAAACATGCATCGCTTAGCTTATCGAAGTTTTGAAATCATTAAGCTCCTAAAATATGGTCATGAAAGGCAGAGTGTGCTTCGCACTATCATGATACATGATTGTGGTATGCAGCTTGTGTTTATACATGCCAATTTTAGAATACCCACAATTTACTCGCAAAATAAACAATTCTCTTAGGAAATTTTCTGGATCATTTGTCTCGATTTTTATTATCAAAAATTAATTAAATCAATTATTAATCTAGATTTTTATTAAAAAAAATATAATGATTATTAATTAATTTTTTTTAGGATAATATCAAAATCAAAACAATCTTATAATAACTATCATACTAGTCACTGAAGACATAATAACTATTATGCTTATGTAGTTAATAAGTTATGCAACAATATGACACCACCTATTTTATATGGCATGTTATCACATCAAACATGTTATTACATCATATAATTCATTCATTCATAAAAATAAAACAATTATAAATTATATTTTAATCCATGGTTCCTTAAAAAAAATTACAAAATAAAAAAAATGAAACTTTTTAGCTCATCTGCTCCTTCCTTTTGGTCCATAGGTTCTGTTTCAAGCCCCTTTATGGTAACCATTAGTCCACAAGGCCCAAAATACCAAACTTTGGTAAGAAACCGTAAGCCAACTTTCAAGAACCCTAGCCATCACGTCCACAACATCGTCACTTGAACTCATCTCAGCATGAAACTCTAGGAGAAAGATCACTGTGAAGAGATAGACACAATACCGTTGAAACCACCTGAAACTGATCATCTACGCGCTAGATTTGTACCGGCGAGTAAGGCCCACTCGCAGCCACTTCAAACAACGGGTGGCGGTGCATCCGGTGTCCTTTCCAGCCATTTCGGCCATCGTTCTTCTCGTGCTTCTGTCCCCTTTCACGCCATGTGATTGGTTTCTCAGATTCGGCCACCAGAAAGTCACGAACACGTCCGAACAGTGACAAATGTCCTTGTATTCGACTTCTTTTGGATCTTCTTTTTATTACAATTTGTAATACAAAAAAATGTAGAAAAATTGAAATAAAAAACAAGGAGGAAACCTAATCATATGGGATTAGCCTCCTTGTTACAACCCAAGAAAATACAAAGAAATTTCTACCATGAATTAAAGCCAAAACCAAATAAAGCATTATTTTTAACGAAAAGAATTATAAGAATACACATGCGAAATACATATCAACAAACATAGAACCCTAGGTGCCAAATTTCATGAAGTAAAACTAATTATATAAAAATTGTAAATCAAAACTAGATCCACATCCAAACACGTAATCCGACTCTGAGATCAATTGAATGCGCAACTGGATATGTAGAAGCTTTTTATACCATTACGGTTTAGGATGCAATAGATTATCATTGTTTTTCTGATTACCTCTTATAGTGCTGATGTAGATGATGCTCCACGAATCAGTGTCCTCTGTGTCATAACACGAACTCACGAATCGATCTCTTTTGCGTCACAGCATGAACATATCTCTCTAGGTTCTGGTAAAACTTCCAAGCTATCTCTCGAGGGAAAAGGGGAAGTGAGTGAGCACTTTTCAGATCTGAGTTTACCTTTTATGTTCAATGACATGGAGGTTGATGACTTAAGTGGTAGTATATATATGGGTGCCAAGAAACTCCAGCCCTAAGCTATCTCTAGGCTCTAGGTTTCTTGGGCTCTTCTTATACTATTAGCCCAAATGAGCTTTAGCAAAAAAGCACAAACCCATCAAGATTCTTTCAACAAGTGATGACGATAGGTGCTTGATAATATAATAACACCCAAATTAATTCAAAGTTATTCGTTTTCCTTAGGTTAGGTTAGGTGTTAAAAAAAAAGGGCGGGGCGAGCTGGACCACTAGGTTGAGCTCATTTTGCCACCTCTACTTGAGTCTATGATTTTTAGGACTATATAATAATGAAAAAACAAGTATCATGTTACAAGAAAATTGATATTTTATGTTGTAGAGACAATAATTATGGGACCCAACATTGTTTTTTTGTTTTAAAAAAAATTCCTCACAAATTTTGATGGGTTAGCTGGGGAAAATTTCTTGTTCGAGCAACATGAGACTAACCTTGCCCATATAACAACTTAGCCTAAATAACTTATCAGTCTCCTATATATTCGTAAAGAAATGGTGACGATAAATTCTTTATGTCTAATTTTAATATGATCCCGTCATATAAATATGTTCAGATATTTAGTGATAGATTAATTATCACAATTTTAAGGACAAATATATATATATAGTTGAGGAGGAAAGACGAATACATATATACCTTCCACCCTCCATCATTTGTCTCTTTTTCTTTACCATTTTTTCCTCCTTAGTTCAATTATAAGATACAGACCAATCTTAAGGTAGTCATGTACCTATAAGTGTACGTGCTACTAAAAGCATTAATTTGACAAACTTTTTGCAAATATCAATATCACTGAAAATTAAATAGCGTTACAATTCTAAATTGTAATGAAACATATGTATATCATGTTTCAATTAATTAATTTATTAATAAATTATATTAAGGGTTTAAAGTTTTTAAAATTATTTTAGATAATTTTATCTAATGTTTAACAAAATATACACAAAAAAGTGTGTGGGGTACATGTGTACCCATGTGAAAATATGACCTCACATACTTTTTGGGGGGTGTTTGTTTCAAGAGTTTTGGTTTGTTTCCCATCAAACTGATTCCTACATAATAAGTTGTCCACGTTTGGTTCGCTAATCTTATTAAATTTACCCATCAGTATCAGTTGCCCAGCTTTTGAATTTGCATGTTAAAAAGCAAAAAACCACTGTTCCAGAAAGCAAGTTTGAAGGTGGTATTTGTGTGAAAAATCGGAGAAGTTAATAAAGTGGTTTATATTTACAAAAAAAATAAAATAAAGTGGTTTATAAAGTAACACAATTATCCCTTACAATTGGTCCTACATGGTTATTTTTAAAAGGATAATTTTGTAATTTGATTAAGTTTTCCCATCAATATTTTATCTTCAACCAAACACACATTCAAGAATTTCTCTCAATTTTCCTAGTAAATTTTTTTCCAACCAAACAACATTTTTTACATTTTCCTACCAAACTCACTTTCCAACCATTTTCCTATCAATTACATTTTTTTAGTATTCAAAAAATTTCTCCTCAACCAAACGCCCCCTTTGTGTATATTGTGGTGAAAATTAGATAAAATTATCTAAAGTAACATTAGAATTTTAAGCTCTTATATTAATGTAATATTTTATAATTAGAGTCTAAATAATAGATTTTTTTTTTTGAGTTAATTAACCCAATCTTATACAATAGAAACTTTTAGTCCAATAAAGCTATTGAATATATAAGACTAATAAGTGTACTGTTACGAATGACTGATTTGCTAATATTTAACTTAGTAAATTCAATAGATATAACCAAATAATAATGATAAAGTAAAATAAAAGTAATTATAATGATATTAGTACATAATTCAGTTTAAACTACTAAAGCGTATTTTTTAAAGGGCAAAATGGACAACCAAACTTAATTTTTAATGCATGGTGTTAAGAGGTGGATTGGATTGAAAAAATCACAGTGGAGTCAAGTAATAAAAAAAAACATTGAGAATTAGTGATAATAATTAAGTGAAACTATAGCAGGGGATTTTAGACCTTTTCCTATTTTTTGTGGTTAAATTATTCTGATTCTCGTAAGTACTAACATTTGAACCTGCACCATGATGGAATTGTTCTACAACAATTACCACATTGTCCGGGATTGCTAGTTGTGGTTAAATTATTCTGTGATTGTGTATACATTTTAGAAAAATTTAAGTTAGTTTCTATATCTTAAAAGTTCGAAAGTAATCGTTGTAATTTAAAAAAAATTAATTGAACATCTAGCCTAACATTAAAAATGTAACGACACTTCAATGGAAGGACTTAGCAAAATTTTTAATTTTATGGAGTACAAAAACACTAAGATGCCACTGTCTTATTTAGGTAAACATCAATTCATCAAACAACAGCAATGATACACATTGCAACTCGACAAAGCATTCTTATGTACAAAATTGTGAAAGAAAGCTTTTATACTTAAAATTAAGTAATAAATAATTACATTTTTTTTTCTTTTTTAGTTACGATTGTGGCAAGGTTACCTTGGACCAAATAACTCAGTTGCATACATATATATTTTGTCAAGTCAAAAATTCGGGGGTAGATCATCTTACACCGATGTAAAAATAATAAGTCAAATATCATATCTTAATTGTTGATTTTTGTGCATCTAATGATTAAGATTTATTAGATCCACTCGTTAATTAATTATTAACTCAACCGTTATATACACGAAAATCAACGATTAAAATTTAGTGTAAAATTTATTGTTCTTATACCGGTGTAAGTTGATCCTATCTTATAATTCAGATATCTAGTTCCCTAAAGTTAAAATTTTATAATTAGATTTATTCCGGCTCGTCTCCACAATCCAGTATACTGGGCCCGATGACAAATTCCAATAAAAGGACCTTCTAGATGATGTTCCACGGTGAGTCATAGAGATTTTCCATAAGGGATTCCCTTTTCCTTGCATAACTCACAATCGCACACACGCGATGAAGAGCGAATGCCGCATTACGATAGTGGAAGCAAGGCTAATAGTTTTGATTAATCTTTTTCTCATCTATCTCATCATTAGAGAATATTCATTCCCCTATATAAACCCTTCTACTACAATAGAGAAGACACCTGATTTTCTATACTTTCATGAGCTATTACTCTGCTGGATTTTATAGCCACCATAGCCGATACACGACCCCCCTTTCATAGCTCCTTTTTTGCGACAACACTAGCGGTGACTCTTCTTGAGCTTTGGTTCATTTCATTGCTACTTTGAGCACCTCCACATTGGCATTGTAAAGAACCAATTCAACCAAAAAGTTTAAGTTATTAGGTGAGATTACATTAATTATTTTAAATATCTCTAACATGTCATCTCACACGAGAGCCCATTGGACTTGAAGGATGGATGATGCATCAGGCTTAGCCTATCTGTGCTAAGAAACTCCACAACACTTAATTTATTATTAATTAAATGGGGGCGGTGAGGATTGAACTCGTGACCCTTGGTCTCGAAGGCTCTGATACCATGTAAAAAATTAATTCAAACCAAAAACTTAAGCTGTTGGATGAGATTACATTAATGATTTTATATATCTCTAACAAACATACTCCACCCTTCATGGGATACATACCTAGTTCTACATCCACAACAGTTTGTTGGCACTATCTATGGGAATCGAACCCACGACCACATGTGTATCGACTACAGTGACTCTA
Organism: Gastrolobium bilobum; assembly: GCF_033153095.1. Lineage (NCBI taxonomy): Eukaryota > Viridiplantae > Streptophyta > Magnoliopsida > Fabales > Fabaceae > Gastrolobium > Gastrolobium bilobum. The sequence goes on along the minus strand of NW_026897955.1, from coordinate 325,445 downwards.
TTATAAATGCGAATGAATATTTTTTAATGATAAGAGATGGAGAAAAAAAGGTGAGTTAAAACTATAAACCTTGCCTCTACTATCGCAGTGTGACATTTGCTTGAGCTATGGAGGGAGAAAGGCATCTCCTATCGCAAATCCCACTACAAAAATTCAGGCATTTTGTGGAGGTCATATTTTCATATTGTGGGGGTCTTTAACCTCCACAAAGTATATTTGCGGCATCCTCAATAACCCCCAGTTTTACCTACGCCACAACATATTTTGTGGAGGTTTTATGTGCAATGCCACAATTTGTTAAAATATTTTTTGGAGGCTCTAGACCCCCACAAATGATTCAGTTTCTGGAGGTTTAAGACCCCCACAAATTTGTTGAAAATTTAAAAAAAAAAATCAATTTTTCTGTAAAATAAGAAAAATTGAATTTAAATTAAAAAATAAAGTTAAAATAATTATGATATCAATAAACTTGGCCTTGGATTACTCGATAAATAGTTAAAACAAATTTAATCTCAGAATTTAAATAAAACCAAGCAGTGAATATTCAAATTAAAAAATAAATTTAAAATAATTATGATATCAACAAACATGAACCCTCAAAATATTAATGAAGCTTTCAGAAACCATTAACAAAAGCTCAACCTAGAAAAGCAATCCAAACACAAGCATTATTCATAGAATGGCATTTGTACATGTTTATTATTGCACAGACAAGAATACACGCATCTATTCCAATAGCTTCATAGAATTCCCCAACCTGGGCATATATATATATATATATATATATATATATATATATATTAAAAAATGAATAAGAATTTACTGCATGAAAGGTAGAAATGGGGAGTTAACTTTAGTGTGCCTAATTGAGAATTGGCAACAGTGTTTCCTTCTAACTAAAATATAACATACTCTGCCGAGCAAAACTTGACAAGAAAATTTGGACATAAACTGCAACATTTCCCAGTTTAGTGTTCCATCTTTCAGACTACATCTGTGTAAGCAACCCCAAAATATATTGTAGACTTGCCCCCCCCCCCCCCGTATTGTTGTAAAGCAGAAACATTCTGATCCTTAAACATTGAAGAAAGTTGTTCGAGCCCAACTGCGAAGTCACCACCAACTGGAGTTGGGGGTGTCACTGCTGCACCTGTCACTGGATGATTCAAAATACAAATTGAAAGATCACAGTAAGTAACTCAAAATGCATAAGCTTTAGTGCTAAAACAGGAAACAAGAAAACTAAATGTATGCCAAAAACAGATAAATTAATTGAAAGCAAATCAAGATTCCCGCTACAGAATACAGATTGATTTATGCATAACGAATGCCAAGTAGGACTAGAAACTAAAAGCAATTCACATTACAACAGCTCTATAGGGGTGTGTGACATTCACCAGTTAATAATTGCTAAATTTCATATCCGCCTAAAGATATCAAATACATTAGAATCTTTTATTCCAGATACAAAAAACCAAATAGCTTAATTATTTTATTAACCATTATTAATAGTCTGCCACTAGCTTTACTTGTGTTACCTTAAAAGAAAAAAGAAAAAAGAAAACGAAAAGCATCAATACCAATTTATTTTACTTTTTTTTAGGATTTTATGTCAATAACCACTCTGGTTTGTTTTTGCTAACTATGTTTATGCTACAAACTTACCATTGCCGCGAATACTTGATTTTCTAATTTGTATTAGAGTGGCAGCAGGTTAATGTTTGATAAAATTATTATTCTTTCCAAGTTAGCTCAGTGAATATACACTGAAACACAATGATGTAGTAACTACACACTGAAACACAACAATATCTGCATAGCATAAACCAAGTAACCTTACTTTCAAAGCATCACAATGAAACTGAGCATTGAGGTTGGTATGAAGAGCTATACCCATCCCTTCCAAAATTATCTGCCAAACAAAGAAAGCTTAATTAGAATATGCTTGTCTTGGATTTTCTCAAATCCACAGTAATGTTATAAAATAAACAGAATGATTCTCCCACCAAATCGGTATCTTTTGCCACAGCAGCAAGCTCAGAGCTGACCTGTCGTAAGATTTAAAGGTAAAAATTTAAAGGTCGCATTACAAAAACACTACATAAATCATGGGTGCAGCGCCAACAGTACCATAAATTTCAAATTCAGTTTAAAACAGATATTCTAATTGTTGAATAAGTTACCCTCAAATAAAGTTTTAAGATCATTAAATTGAATCAGAATCTGACAAAATTTACAATTACATGCCAACAAAATTTTTGTATTTGATTGAGATCAACATTTGAGGCACGAAATATGTCATGCATGTTGCTGCAGCATGCAACGAACTGGTGCTCTTGCACAATAGAATTTGCCATTCTCATTGGTTATATCGACCCCAATCAATAATGTAAAGTATGTGCATGAGTAATGAAGAAGTCAAACAGAAATAGAGGACATTATACCCTCCTACTAGAGAAAAAAGTAGAGAGGAAGTTTCACTTAAATTGCCACAAGGAATTTTTCCTAATTCTCCAATTTCTACAAACTAAAACCCACATGTTCTAAAACAAAGGAAAAATTGAAATCATTCTCCAATTTCCCCAATCCAATTTGACAAGCGCAACAACTCAATCTCCAACATCCTAATTCTGAAATTCGCTACTGCCCAAGCAATCCTGCAACTAATAAACACCGTTGCACCGCCATCGGAGTTTGAAAGAAGAAAAGTCACATACCTTGGAGAGATAAGAAACCGTGCACGTTGCTCGACGAAGCGAAACCCTAGAGATGGTAAACGAAGGGAGAGGGAATAGGAAAATCCAAGAAAGACAATGAGCTTGAGGCGTTAATGCAATCGATTTTGGCTTCCTCATGTACTAAATAGATGCAGTGAAAATGGTTTAGCAGAATGTTATCAAAAAAAAAAAAAATGGTTTAGCAGATAATGGAGAATAAAAAGATCGAGAGAGATGAGAGCGTGGTTTTGTAGAAAATTTACAAAAAATTTAAAATTTTAAATATTTTTGGGGTTCAAAGCCCTCCACAAAGTTATAAAATTTGAAAATATCGTGTAGCATTCTTTTAAAACGCCAGAATGCACATAATTATTGAAGGTTTCATTAACCTCCACAAAATAACCTCCACAAGTTACCTATTTTTTTGTAGTGTCCCTATGGCTCACCATGGAGCATTATCTAAGGAGGTGTTTGTTATGTAGATTTTGTTTAGAATGATGGGGAGTGGGGTGGGGAATTTTTTTTGTCAGTGTTTGGTATAAGCTATTGTGATTTATTGCCTGCAAAAAAGTTCTCCTATTAATCTCCATTTGCACTAAGCAGTGGATAAAAACTAACCCCCTCAGCCTATGGTATTTATTTTTCTCCAAGTACTTAGACTCTTATTGTAATGAATTCAGACCATAATGCCCTCCTGATATGTTGCATTCTAAATTTGTCTCTCAAGTTCGTTCTGTTTGAAAGGGTTAAAATAAACTATTGGGCAGCTTGTGGTGCGGTATTGCTGTGGTGTCAGGGGAGTTGAGAGTTGATAGTGTGAAAGGCAAAGAGGACATGCACAATTTTTGGAAGTGGTTAAGACAATTTTAAGACATGGAGGGATTCAAAAGGACACAATACACAGTTAAAAAAAAACGTTTGATGTCAGAGCTACAATATTCAAAATTAATGGGTAAATTGATAATTTATGTTAACTTTCCCTTCAGTATTTTACAATCAACCAAACGCATCATCAGTAAAATTAAGCATATTTTTCCAGTAAAATTTTGACCTACCAAATAACTTTTCGTTATTTTTCAGGGCTAAATTATTTTCCACCATATTATCAGATTTTTTTTTCCCGGACAAAAAAAATATCTCTCATACCAAACGCCTCCTAAAAGATCCTTTTATTGGATATTTGTCATTTGGGCCAGCATAATGGGCTTGTGGAGGCCGGCGAGAAGAATATTCCTCTAATTTTTCAAAAAGTTTAATTCAATTGTGATATCTAACTTACTGTTAGAAATTTATAATAATACTTTAGTAATAGAAACCTAATTAAAAAATTTAAAATTATAAGAGCTCAATTATAAATTTTTATGATATAAGAATTATTGAATTTTTATTTTAAAAATATATATTCAATCTTAGAAAGTAATTTAGTTTATTCTAAATTTAGTTATCTGACCAACTTGTTCCAGGTAAACTGATAGTGAAATCCATGAAACCTCTAACCATTTCAACGCAGATTCCAATTTTACAACTATTGCAAAAGACATGGTAAATGGGAAGACTGACAAGTGGCCCTAGGAGATAAACTAATAATTATAATATATCTATTTAATAATGATCAGTTGTAATAGATAAAAATTGTGAAGTCAGATAAAAAAATTGCTAAATAATTTCAAAGATAATTTTACCTAAACACTATCTTCCCCAAAGGATTAAGGGTCCGTTTGAATGAGCTTTTTTCAGTTAGAAGTTAATTCCTCCCCCCCCCCCCCCCCCCCAAAAAAAGCACTTTTATTTTAAAGTACATTTGGATGCTGCTTCTAAAAAAAGCAGAAGTCATAAAAAAAGTCAAAACTTACTTTTTTCAGAAGCTAAAAATTTTAGCTTTTCAAAAAAGCAAAAGTCAAAAGCTAATTTTTTTTTTCAAAAACTAAATATTTTTTCAAAAATAAATAGTTTTAACTTTTATAAAAAGCACTTTTAAAATAAGTAAGAGATAAAAGTAACTTTTTTAAAATGCAATCCAAAAGTCTTGTAGCTATATATAGGGGAATAATTTATATCGATATAGCAATCAATATTTGTAATTGATCATAATTATATTTAGTAATTCTAATTTATTAATTATATGACTTATTATATATAAGTGGATTCAATTGCTAAGATTTAACATATTTATATATGTGTGGTAGAATAATTTTACATCAATAAAAATTACACTTTCAATTTTAATTATTGATGTACTTGTATTTAATTTTTCAACTACTAATAAATTAAAATAATTAGATATTGCATGAGAAATTTTTAATTCTTATATCATTATTATAAATTGACTATATATATAAGTATATAATAATAAAGAAATTATAACCTTTAAAAAAAATATTATAACCATTAACCAACATATAGTTTAATAATTCATGTTAAAGGCTTCTATTCTCAGCACAAGGGTTTGAAAGATGAAATTTAGTTAACTTTCTCAATAAACATTATTGTTAGTGATCCAAATTTGGGTCAGCAGAGAATGACCCAAAACTTTTTGGAATCTAATAAAAAGTGAAGGAAGATTGGGAAAATAATGATGTGACGGTGATGAGAGAAAAGAGGCCGCACGGGGGAGCAATTGAGCATCTTCTACGATTCTTGTTGTCGGCTCTTTCTACTTAACACAAAGTTACACATATCATTCACAACTAAGACGTGGACAGAAGCTCACGGGACATTGACTAAACTGACAGTCCTTTAATAAAAATTTACTGGATTGCCACGCCAGGAAAAATTTTTGCCAAAATGTCACGTCACAATCTCGCTGGTCTGAATAGCGGGAATGAACTGGATACGTGGCAGCGTCTGAATGGTCAACCATTCTAGCTAAGCAGCCCAGCGCGAATGACAGAATGCTGACACGTGGCAGAAGTACAGGCATCCTGTACTTTTGTAGAGAATGAATGTACTTCTGTCACGTGTCAGCATTCTGTCATTCGCGCTGAGCTGCTTAGCTAGAATGGTTGACCATTCAGACGCTGCCACGTGTCCAGTTCATTCCCGCTTGTCAGACCAGCAGGATTGTGACGTGGCATTTTGGCAAAAAAATTTCCTGGCGTGGCAATCCGGTAAATTTTTGCCTAAAAGGTGGCAATATGGTCATTGTCCCGAAGCTCACTTTACAACTTGGGACTTTGAGCTTACCACCATCTTTTTTAAAAAAATTTGCCGGAATGTGATGAGGCTGAAAAAATTTGTTAAATTGTCATGATTCCAAACTTGTTACATTTACCAGCGAGTACATTTTTACACGTGGCACTTTGTTTAAGGCTACTATATTCACTGCCAATTGCGACGAGTATAGTGATGAAAATGCTCAGACTGCAACTCTAAAAGTGGAACACGTGACTTACGTAGACGTACTCGAGAATGTAGTTAGTAAAATCTGTTTAATAAATGCATGCATCGCAAGGGAATTCAACATTTGCAAAGGTTACTGAATCTACTAGTCTGTCATTCCTTTTCACTGCAGTCAAATCTTATCTCTCTCTCTCTCTTTGGTTGAAATCTTATCTCCTTTATTCGTTAATCTCACCGTTTTAAAATATTCATCATTTTAGTTGAAGGAATTTATTTTATTTGTCATTTAAAATTTTTAAAAAATTAATTTTAGATTTTAGTTAAAACATAAACATTAACATTAAACCTTATATTTCTTTTGATTGATACATTCTTTTATGTGTTTATTTTGGCTAGTTAGCTGGTCAATAACAAGCTCAGTATAATTAGTCCATGTTTGAAATCTTCAGAGGATATCCCAAAGTGGGACATACAATATCTCACGCAGGATTTTCCCATCTCTTTTCCCTGTACAACATGTATTGTACACTTGCAATGGCTACAAAACATTTGCCTTGTCCCAAATAGGTCAGGCAATAGTGGCACAACATTATCCCCCATTGTCCTCACTCTCTCTTCTACACTTAGGGAGTCTTACCTTACCTATAAATGCTCATTTTCTCTACCAAAGGGGTATCATTATTCGTTCACTTGTATGAGTTGTTATTTTGCTAGTATAGAGAGCCATTGTAGCCATTTACATACTTCCCCTTTGAGATATAGCACTTGAGAAACTCTAGCAGAACCTTGATCTTTAACTTTGCTACTAAAAGTACCCCTAAATCGATATACTATACCTCTTGAGGGATAATACAAACGTGGTTCTCTAATACTCTAAATAGTTCAGTGTTAAATGCCAAAAGTAAGTTCTTCATTGTAGTTTTCGTACTTTATTTTGAAAAATTATAACAGATTAATCTAATATTTTAAATTATGCAATTTTAGTCATTTATATATAAATAGAAACAACTGAGTTAAAAAAAGGTAAGAAAATCATATTGACAGAACCATTTTAATATGATCGAACAGTGTTCGAACAAATTATTTCAATTTGAATAAATTTTTTTATTGATGTTCAATCAATTAGCAAAACGTTAAACTAGCAACTTAGAATATTGTGAGATGTTATCGTAATCTTATTATGACATCAGTGGCGCACATATGGTGTTTTGTCCTAGGGACAGAGATGTCTAGTCAAGAGACTAGTAACTTTATCTTGGACCTAGATGCTCTCTCAGTCCTCAGATATCTATGGATTAGATAACTTTGAGTGTAGCAGATCACTGTGCACGAATAATAACAGCTTTAGGCAAAGGGATGGTCTATGTGCACATTGATATCATAACAGTAAAAAAGTAAGGGTGTCCATACCTATATGCTTTACCTCTTATTTATAGGCTTTTACCTGATGGTAGTGGAATTTTGGACCTTGGGTGACTTTTCTGAGGGCCTGTGTCCAAGTTCGTTGATGTCGTATTAGGATTAACATTCTTAATTGGTGCCTTTTGTTATTTGTCTTAATTTTCTCTTTTCATTGCCCTTTCTTGGACCTTCTAAAATATGGGCCTCATGTAGGTCCATAACAGTTGTCCCACAACCTGGTAGTCAGGGTGTATCCGAGCTTCTGGGTGCATATTATGTCATATTTACAATAATGGGGCTGACAATATAACCCTAGATTGTATGCTGCATTCTGGCTTGAGTTGACCGGGTATCTGTGCCTTCATTACCTATTGTTGGCTGCGTTGCGACATCATCTTTCTTCTTTGAGTTCAGCCACTTATTCGGCCATTTCGCCTATGTTGATTTCTTCGTCAAGTCTCATTTTCGAGATATAAATTACTTGTCTCCTAGCCCAGCAATCTGGGTTATCGGGTTACCAGGATGTATCCAATGAAGTTGACCACAAAGTATATTTGTTTATGCTCAAATGTTCTAAGACTTACTATTGATTACACATGAATATGAAGCTCGGTCGTGTTTGATCCGAGTTTATCAAGCTTCGTACCTTGGTATGCATTGTAGCTGTCGTTGAGCTCAGCATCTCCCTATCTTGAACTGAGACTCGAACTGTGCTAAGCTTCATGTCTTTGCATTTTCTGGGTGATGATTGCTCCTTTACACGCAACATTATTTGATTGGTGGGACTTGCTGTGATGATTGCATGTCGTCTTTGCGCTCCGTGTGCATTTGATACATCAGTTTTCAAGTTGTCATGTCCCCCATGAATTTAAACTTTTGCCCTTAACCTTTGCTCTTCGCGCCTTGAACTATTTAGTTTCTATGGATCTTTTGATACTTTATTCTTTTCATTTTCATTTCTCTAACTTCTTGTGCTCCTCTTCAATGCTTCTTCTTCTTTGCTTCTAGTTTTCCTTTGCAATTTTAGAGGACTGTTATATTTCTCCTTCAAACTTTTGCAGAGTTTTTTTTCTACTCATATTTCAGGTACTTTTACAAACATTCTTCATGATATCTGATTTTTTTTTCTAGAACTCTCGTATATTTGTTTGCTTCGCCCATTTTTTGGATATGTTTGCGTTCATTGTTGGATGAATCTTTACTTTTCTGGGTTTACTGGAGTAGTTAGGTAGCTTGTATACCTAGGAACAATTTATATCTTTCCCTTTTATGGGAATTTTACTCCCTGGGTAGATAGGCCTGTACAAATATTGCTGAGAATGAAAGGGCAAGGGGAGATAAGAGGACGAGGTGAATCAAGTTGTCTGCATGTCTTCGGCCGAGGTGACGATATGGAAGAAAATGAAATGGAGTTTGTAGAGAATCTTTATGCTGGGATGAAATATTGGTTCTGGGACATAGAATGAATCGAAGCGAAGAAGAAAGCAACCATGCTTTGAGGTTACCAAAGCAGGGGTGCTAAACAAATCTAGTTTACGCCTTTTCGCTGGCCGAGGTTCTGTTCGTTCTCAATCGTTCGGCCGGGGTTCACATTCTACATTTTCGAGTTCTGACTCTGGAGTAGCAAATCCTTTTGGATTAACTCGGATTGCCTATATTCCTCCAAGTTTGAGCCAACTTATCGCTTCCCTTGTCGTTGAGAGTAATCTAGTAGGGGTGGAAGCCCCTTCGTTCACTCCTAATCTAGGAGCAATGAATTCTAACAAGGGATCTGTAACTGACCTTTGCTTTTCTCTTGTATATCTGAGTTCCAAAATCGTTGAACATGAATTTGATTCTCTAGCTGAATATACTTTGATAAGTTGGCCCCATCAAAAACATTCTATAGCGCCAGGTTCGGTTTCTAGTTATATGGTTCATCCTATAGAGATTTCAGATGAGATATCTAGCTCATCCAATAGTAGTTCTTTTGATTCAGGAATGTGTATTTATTTATGATCATAGCCTTCCCTTTTCTAGGTATTTATGGAGTCATCTTCTGCAGAAATAATAGCAAAGTCTCACTCTTCCAAGTCAGGATCTGAGCTGCCTCCCGCTGAATTGGTATCCCGATACCCTTGGGTTAACTTCAAGGTCCTGACCACATTGTCCAAGATGAGTTTGGAAGAAATATCCGAGCTTATTGTCAGTAACATGGAAGGTTAGAACATTATTTCCCCTTATGAGGATGAACCATATTGTACTAGGAAGAATTCAGATGAACCTTCATTTTTCTACTTCTACTGGGACCTGATAATAAAGATTAGTCTTTAATTTCCTTTAACCGAGTTTTAAGTGGGTGTGTTGAATCATCTCTATATCGCCCTTAGCCATCTCCACCCCAATAGATGGGGTTTTGTGAAAGCTTTTGAACATTTTAGTGCCTATTTAACTTTACCCCATTCTATTTTGCTTTTCTTCTTCCACTTCTCTACTTTTACTTCTCGCACTAGACGTAAACTGCCAGAAAGAAAGGGCTAGACTAATATTAGCGGTCGCCCTTCAAGGAAGCTTTTTAATGCTTTTACTAATTGTTTTAAAAATTTCAAGTACCAATTCTTCAAGGTAGTGGCCTAAGTTGGGCAATGACCCTGGTTCATTTCCTCTTTTGAAGGAACAGAGGGGAAATTCCCCCAGTATTGGTCACATGATCATCACAATTTTGCTCCATCGAGTTATCTTTTCAAAGAAACCTAGTTGTCCAATGCAGAAAGTGCCACAACTGTATCATTTCCTATGTGAAACAGCACGGTCATGTTAGCGCGGCTTCATTTGTGTTTAAATCTCAAGCCGAGTTAGATTTAGAATTGAGTATAATTTTTATTTTTTGATGATTCGAGATGGACGACTTATACGCCTATTTTATTTAGTTGTTCTTGTTTTGCTTTGTTTTTGCAGTTCCAAACATGTTTAATGATCAACCTAGATTCATTACCACATTAAGTAGAGGAAAATCCACCTCAACTTCTGGTTCAAAAGGAGAGAAATGCAAGGTTCCTGATTCAAAAGTAAAAACCATTTCCACTAGGGAAACGACTAAGAAAATCCTGGCTATACAACTCGGTATCCCTGCTTCCGACAGTCCCTTCATGAACACTATTGTACTCTAGACAAAGGCTCTTTCTGGGAGTGAGGAGTATCTACCGAGCTCCGTGGTGAGATTCATCTTCTTACTTATTTTTATGATCTGCAGTTTGTCTCTGATGCTGAGGTCAAAAAGCTCGAAGAGATTGAATTGAATACCATGAAGGCTTCTGGTATGGTCAAACCCTATGCCTCCATTTGATATAAATATGCTAAATTGTATTCTGAAGTAGCTTCTATTCGAGCGGAAAAAGACAAGGTTATAAATGAAAGGAACACCCTGCTTGAGCCTTCTCAAAAGTTGGAAGAGGATTTGAAGGAGGTTAAGGTTGATCTGGATTTTTCTAAAGTGAGCTTGTCTTTTAATACTGATTCTCTCAAGTTAACCAAGGCATTGGTGGAAAAGAAGGAGGCCGCGCTGAAGCAATCACAAGCTTATCGCGACTATTTTCTTTCCGAGCTTCGAAAAATGGTGTTGAGTTCTTTTAATAATTCTCTTGGTCAGATTAAATTTCTCAACCCAGATATCCAGTTCAAGGCTGAGTGGATGCACCATCCCACTTATATATGAAAAATTGAGAACTCATTCCTCCTCCTCCTGAACTAGGATCTCCAACCCAGGTCGATAGAGATGATACCGAGGAAAATGAGGAGAATGAAGATCAATCTATTGTTGTTGACGCAATGGAAAACCTAATGCAAGCCCATCATATCCCAATAGAGTGAAGGGCTAGGATGCGTATTTGATTTGTAAATTTCTTTCATTTTAAGGGTCCTTGAGCCCCTTTTGTGTTGCACCGAATATTGCCGGGTCTGTTTCCAGTCTTTTAATTTTTGACTTGCACTTTATTTTGATTACTTTGGATATATGTTTGTTGATCTTAAATTAGTAGTCATCGTTCTGTATTCAATTCATGTATGTATTCAGATATTGAGACTTGTTTGATTTGGCTAGATTTTGTTTTCAGGTGTCTTAAGCCTTGCATATAATGAGCTTGGATTCCATATTTATTTTATTATTGACTTGGCTTAGGCCTAAGTCTCAATATAGTGGATCCATTTAATGTCCGGATCATATTTAACTCGATTTATCTTATCATTACTTTTGATGACCTTGTTAGTCTTAAATTTCAAGAAGTCGCTTCATGCTTCCATAATATCTAGCCTAGCCTTGTATGACATAGCTTTGATTATTTTTAACTTGGTTCATTCTCTTAAGTTCTATTGTCATGAAGGCCTTTATTGCCCTCATATTATTTTTCTCGGACTCGCATGTCGTGACTTCTATTCCGACCTGGCTAGGGTTATTTAAATACATGGAATTTTTATAATTATATTAGCCCGACTTTGCATACCATGGCTTTAACTATTGGAACTCTGCTTATATGCGGAGTCATATTTACAAAGGCGTCTATTTGTTCCTTCATTTCATTTTAGCTCAGCTTCGTATACCGTGGCTATATCAATTTCGGAATTGGTTTTGACATAATCTTATTGTGATATTGCCTTCTGTTTTAGCCTGACTTCTTAAGCCTTGACTTTCACAGGCTTTGACTTGATCAGAGTCATTGTGACGATATGAACCTCTTCGAGTCCAGCTCTCCTCGTTGAGATGCTTCAATTAATTTGCAAGGGTAAATTTCAGTGAATACTTCCTCATTTATTCAAAAGCAATGAATTGCTTACAGGATGTTGTCGATGTAGTCAACTTTAAGTTGCTCCTATACAAAATGAAAATTTGCTAAGTATCAAATAAAATAGCCATTCTTCAATTGGAACCTAAATTTCAGCTATAGCATTGTTTTAGCTTGTCGGCATTCTAGGTCTTTTTGATGGGCTTTCTTTCCAAAGTCTCTAAGATATAGGCTCCTTTGTCAAGTTTTTCTTTCACCCGATAAGGGTATTCCTAGTTTGCAGCCAGCTTTCCACCCCTTTCAATCTTGTTTCCAAAATCTACTCTCCAGAAGACCAAGTCACCCTTTTCAAACAATCTTGGCCTCACTTTTTTGTTATATTTAGCCACAATAATTTTATTTGTGGCTATATCTCGGTAATGTGCTGTAACTCTTACTTCATCCAGCAAATCTAGCTCTATGGCCAGTGCTTCAATGTTTTCTTCTTCTTCTTCTTCGCTTAAGTCCTTCATCCTTCTCTAGGACGGCTCCCCAATTTCAACCGGGATCATTGCCTCACATCCATAAGTCAGTTTGAATGGAGTTTCTCTAGTAGCAAACTGGATGGACATTTTGTATCCCCATAAGACAAAATATAGTTATTCGACCTAGTTCCCTTTTGCATCATCCAACCGCTTCCGAAGTCCGTCCACGATCACCTTGTTTGCAACTTTGGCTTGGCTATTAGACTAGGGGTGTTCCACCGATGCAAATCAATATTTGATGTCGAAGTCGGCTATCTACTCTTAGAACTTTTTGTTTATGAACCGAGTCCCATTATCAATGACAATTTAGGTCGGGATGACGAATCTACAAATGATATTCCTCTGGAAGAATCTTTTGATTCTTACCAAGGTGATTGTAGTTACTGGTTCTGCTTCTATCCATTTGGTAAAATAATCAACAGTTACAATCATTCATCGTGACTTTCCTTCACCCGCTTTGAATGGTCCAAGCAAATCCATCCCTTATTTGTAAAATAGCCAAAGAGATGAGATGGAAGTCAATTTTTCTGGTGGAGCCAAAATCATCTTTATACGTTTCAAACACTTTTCACATCATTTGACTTTCTCCTTCGCATCCACCTCCATCGTAGGCTAATGATACCTAGCTCGAAGAGCTTTCCTAGCTAATAATTTGGCCTTCATATGTTGATCATTGATTCCTTCATGAACCTCAGTCAAAACATACTCGACTTCCTCCGAGTTTAAACACTTTAACATTGGGAAATGCAACCCCTTTCTATATAACTGATCTTCCACCACAGCATACATAATAGAATCTCGGACTAATTTCTTAGCTTCACCCGGGTCTTCTGGCAATATTCCTCTTTCTAAGTATGCAATAATTGGCTGCCTCCAATCTTCTACAGTTGAGATCACCATTATGCACGTCGGTTCTGGGATGCTTTGTTGCATGACTATTCTATGATTCCCTGGGTTCTTTGTGCTTGCTAACTTTGACAAGATATTCACTCTATTATTCTCACTTTGAAGAATATGGCTTATGGTGGCCTCCTCAAACTTGGCTAAGAGTTCTTTTACTTTATTCAAATATTTTTCCATCAAGGGCCCTTTAGCTTGATATCGCCCCTCAATTTATGAAGTGACAAGTTGAAAATCGTTGAAATTTTTTATTTTTTGGGCTCCATGTTCCTTAGCTTGCATTAACCCGGCTATCAAAGCCTCATATTTTGCTTGATTATTTGAGGTAAGGAAGCTCAATTTGAGGGAATGCTCCACTGATACCTCTTCTTGGCTTTCTATGATTATCCTGACTCCACTTTCTTTCATATTAGACGTGTCATCAACAAAAATCTTCCAAACATTATTTAGTCTATGATCTTGTTTTATGGGCAGAGTAAGTTCCATCACAAAATTGGCATTTGCCTAAGATTTGATGGCATATCGAGCTTCAAAAGTAATATCGAACTCGGAAAGCTCAATTTCACAGTTAGTCATCTGCCCTGCGAGATCTGGCTTATGCAATACTTGTCGGATTGGTTGATTAGTTCTAACAACGACTTGGTGCCCCTGGAAGTACTAAAGAAGTCTCCTTGCCGTGGTAAGTACGGCGAATGCGACCCTTTCCAATTTATGGTATCTGAGTTTAGGGCCCTAGTGTGCAATACTGACAAAATATATCGGCATTTGACCATTTTTCATTTCCCATACTAGTACAACACTTACTATTTTTTCTCCAATAGCTAAATACAACACCAAGATTTCTCCAGGTTATGGTTTTGATAAGACTGAGGGTGCAGCCAAGCACTTCTTCATTTCATCACATGCAGCTTCACATTTTGGGCTCCATCCATACTCGGCCTCCTTTTTCAACAGTTTAAAAAATGGGAATTCCTTTTTCGCTGATCTCAGCAAGAACCTTGTGAGGGCTGCAAGTCATCTCGTTAACTACTGCACCTTTTTTTTTGTTTTTAAGGGACTTCATATCTAGTATTATTTTATATTTGTTCGAATTTGTCTCCATTCCTCTATGGGTTAGCATGAACCCCAAGAATTTTTCTACTGGGACTCTAATTACATAATTGTCGAGTTCAGCCTAATATTATGAGCTCGGAGCGTTTGAAAAGTTTGCTCCAAATCTTGCACATGCGTTCTCAACTTTGTCAACTTGACTATCATGTCTTTAACATAAGCCTCAATATTCTTTCCAAGCTGGTCTTCAAAGACTCGGTTCATCATTTTTTGGTATGTTGCCCAAACATTCTTCAATCTGAATGTCATGACATTGTAACAATAATCTGCAATTTTTACCATGAAGACAATCTTCTCTTGACCATCCAAGTATATAGGGATCTGATTGTATCTGGAGTACTCATCCATAAAGGACGAGAGACGGAACCCATAAGAATTATCTACCAGCTGGTCTATATTTGGCATCAGATATGAATCCTTGGGACACACCTTGTTGAGGTCGGTATAATCCGTACAAACTCTCCATTTTTCGATGGGATTTTTTACCGTTACCACATTTGCTAACCATCTGGTATACTGTATTTCTCTTATGAACCTGACTTCCAACAATTCTTTCACATGCCCATCTAATGCATGCCTACTTTCTAGTCCCAACTTTCTCTTCTTCTAGGCCACTAGAGTAGATCCGGGGTAAATTGCTAATTTACGATAACAAAATTTCGGGTCGATTCCCAGAATCTCTGATGACTTCCATGCGAATACATCTTTGTTTTTCTCCAGGGAGTCAGCTAAACCTGCCTTTACGTCCTGGTCAAGTGCTCTTCCAACCTTGGCAACTTGATTGGGTTCCTCACGTAAGAGGAGATTTTCTAACTCACCATCGAGATCTGGTCTCGGCCTCATGGTTTCTTCCCTTATATTCAAGTCAACTATGTTCACAGGTTTTCCGTGCTGACGAGAGTATTCTCTTCTACCTACTCTCTATCTCTCTTGCCCGAATCCAAGGTGGAGAGGATTGTCCGCCTTCAACATCTTTCACAAAATTGAAATAACCTTCCCGCGACTTCATTTAATTTGCATTGATGGTGACCACTTTATTCTTGTTGCTTACCATCTTCAGCTTCTGATGCTTGGTAGGAACAAGCATATCCCATTTGTGAATGGTTGGCCTCCCCAAAATTATGTTATATGGGGATGGAAAGTCGGCTATAATGAACCTCACTCGTTTTAACTTAAAAGCTTCCTTTATTCCCAAGGTCAATCTGAGGTCAATATTTCCTCTAGGCGAGGTGTTTTCTCCATTAAAGCCTATCAAAGTTATGTCACATGGCTTCAAGTCTTCCTTATCTAAATTCATGCTCTTGAAAACATCCCAGAGAATGATATCCACACAACTGCTGGGATCTACGAATATTTTTCTAACCTGACACTTTACCAAGGTACCTATGGTGACCAAGCCATCCTCATGGCTGGCACCATGTCCTTTAACTCTTCCTTAGTGAAATACAAAAGCGAGGGTTCTAACTTGTTGGGATCTTCTTTGAATTTGGTCGATCCCTGACATAAAGCACTTATATGAGGTACTTTCTCCTCACGCTTGTTGTTCCTCCTCCGTCACCTAAAGCTCCACTAATCACATTGCAATTGAACTCATCTTCTGGGAATTCATTGTTGTTGGAGTCTGTTCTTTTGCATTTTTCATATTTCTTCTTCTTTTCTTTAACCGAACTCTTGCTATTATTGCGGCCCCTCTACTTTCTTTTTCTATTCTTCTATCCTTCTATCTTGATAAGGTACTAGCATTGTTTGCCTTTCTTGAGATCCTAGCATTGCTTAGTCGTGTGCCCTGGTCCATCTGAAATGCACAATATCTTGAACGATCTAGCCTAGATTTATTGAATATGGGTCTAGGCCGCTCTACTTTTTTCATCTCGGTCAGGGCTACCTCCCTCCAAATCTGGGATCTCAATACATTGAGTGGGGCATATTTTTTGTATCTTCCTATCCAGAATCGGTCATCTGAATTTCTACCCCAGAAATCTGATTGTCTCCTATTTTTAGGTCGTTCTTTTTCTTTTTTAGCTGAGCTTCTCCTTCTCGGACTTCATCCCCTAACTTCTTTACTTGTTGCATTTGCTATCTCCATATGCTCCAACTACAAATGATATCTTCACTATCATCCGCTTGTAAGATTTTTTTTTTTAAAGTGATTGATATTGGTGTTTATTGAAGAACGTTTAAGAAAGTACTATAACGAAGGAAAAAATTTAAAATATTGCTTTTTAGTAACTAATTACAAAACCATAATAATTCGAAATCCATTTACGAATGTGTAGTAACCAGTCGCGCCCAAAATCAGGCATAAATGGGGTTCAAGTGCACTCCATTTGCGCCCAATATGGGGCGCAAATTATGTTGAGACGTGCGTAAAATAGGGTGCATTAGGGTCTAGCTCAAGCCTCCTTTTGGGCATGACCAGTTGCACCCAAAATGGAGCTCACCCTATATAAACCTCTCTCCTCTCCACACTCTCCATAACTATTTTCCCTCATAAACCCCTTCTCTTAAGTACATTATACTTACTTATTCATACTCTATTTTGTGTTTTTTGCTTATCTATTTAAAAATGAGTTCATATTCTAATTTTGTTTGTGTGGTTCTATATTATAATATAGAAAAGTGAAAGGTCAACATGGTGTAGTTTTATAGGGTGAGAAAATTCCAACACATATCAGCCAATACAATTATACATACTGATGTCTAAAGTTCCATTCTGGCTGAGTAAGAAGAGGGATATGAGGAGCAATGAGTGGGAATCTGAGCCAAACCTAGATCTGTAGCAAATCTATACACTCGCATAACTGTCGAAATAAGTGTGCCAGAACAGCAAACCCCCAGTTATACGTCGCAATATCCTAAAACTCTCCCGCAAGTAAACCAATATAATGACATCAGACTACGCTACCCCTGGATCTATCACAGAGGAGCCATCCTCCTATAATGCGCAGAATATGCGCCTTAGTGTAATAAATTGCATTATGGGGATTATTAGCGACTACATCCCAATGCGCATATACCATATCAAAGTAAGACAACCTGGCATTACCTGAAGTTAACTCTGTCTCATTAGGTCAATTACTGAAGACATGGTTACACACTACTTGCCAATCCTCGGCTGTAGTGGTAACAACTAACTAAGAACAAAATTAACAGCATATTATAAGTCATTAAGCATAGACTAAGTCACTAAGCATAATAAAAATTATCAAGTATGAATAAAATCACTATGCATATATTGTAAGTCACACCAGACATGTCCTAAGTCACTAATCATAGCCGCCTAAGTCACTAACCATGTTCCAAGCCACTAAGTATGTTATAAGTCACTAACCATGTCACTAACTATGTCCTAGGTCACTATTCACAAAATAAGTCGCTAACAACATCCTAGGTCAATATTCATAAAATAAGTCACTAACCATATCCTAAATCACTATTATAACATATCTATTATTGTAATTTAAAATATAGAAAGCAGATATTAAGACTTACTTGAACGATAGAACTTCGCCGTGCAAAAAACTTAGAAAGAAATCAGAGCAAAATCCTAGAGAAATGTTGGAGAGATAAGGGGAAATGCAAAAGTGAAGGGTTATATATATATATATATATATATATATATATATATATATATAGGGTCAGGATCATTTTACATCAGTGTAAGTTACACTGTTAATCTTGTCCATTAATCTCACTTATATCTAAAGACTCACTTTTTTTAGTAATATGAGCCATTGGATACAAGTGGATCAATGGTCAAGATTGAGTGTAAGACTTTTAACTCTTACACCGGTGTAAGAATATCCTGCCCCATATATATATATATATAGGGATTTACATTTCTGCAGCTGTTGTACGTGCATCAATCAAATACTTGCCATATATATATTTGAAAGCATTAAATGCGGAGAATCATAACCATACAAAGGATGAAATCATTAAATATGAAAAATCATAACTATATACCTGTTGTTGTTATACATAAAGCGGCCGCAAAAATGATTTATCATATATATATATATATATATATATATATATATATATATATATATAGGACTGGTCGCGTCCCATTTTGGATGCAACCGATCGAGCCCTAATGGAGGCGTGACCCAACCCCTAATGCGCCTTCTTTTTGTCGTGACCCAACACTATTCACGTCTGATTTTGGGCACAACTCTATTCATGCCTGATTTTGGGCTCGATCAGTTGTGCCTCATTTTAGGTGCGTCTGATTACTACATATTTATAAATATATTTTTAATTGTTATATTTTCATCATTATTTATTAAAAAAATAACATGTTAATTTTTTTACCCTACGAGAAAAAAAAGCTCGAAAATAAACCACATACTAAAAGGTTGGTTGCTACGAGCCTACCAGACACGGTCAAGCACATCTAAAAGCTGGACAAAAAAGAGACATGAGTGCTAAAAGCAAGTTATGTGCTCTTATGTCAAATAAGGTACGAAATAGTTGTAATTGTGGTAAGAAATGTTGATCTCATAATGCCATTTAAAGAATTCTGATAATGATGGTTACGATACCTAAACACGCCACGACACCTTCAATTATGGTATAATTCTCGTTCCGACTATTCATCATACATTTGTACCTATAATAATGGATTTGATGTATTTTATGTTGTAAGAAATAAAATTATTTTATATATATATATTTATATATATGAGATTCACTTGAAAAAAAAAGAAAAAAATGAATTCTAAAAAAAAATTTATGTATAAAAAATAATTTTATTTCCTATAATATGATAGACATTAACCCTATAATAATTATATAAGAGAGACAAATAATTGAACATCCAGTACCCAAATCATATGCAACATCAGCCTGCCCCAATTTTTTCTATCTTGGAAAAAATATCATTAATACCTATACTTATCACCTCGAAAAATATTGGTTATTAGTACCAAAATCTTTTAAGTTGATACCTAAAGCATTAGTCAAACCTCCTTCCTCGTTGCACGTTTGAACCATCATACTACAATTAAGAACAGAATTAAAATTGCAACTATACCTAAAAAACTTTATTAAGTTTTAATAAAGAAAACAAAAGAAAATATTTTTGCTCCCCAAATTGGCCAACCATGAAATAGTGGATTACTCTGTTTCGCCCACATAAAATGGAATCAAGACTATCTTTTTCGCCATAACAGCTGTTCAAGTGTGTGGCTTTTATTCGACCAAGTTTATTAGTTACTGGGCATTCACATACAAAAAGTTAGTTAATTTGAACTTGATGTTAACGTTTTATTTGTTGCTTGGAACGAAACATTACTCAAGGGATGGAGGGACTCGTGAACAAAAAATTTATATATATATATTTATAAAAAAAAAGAGTGGAAAGTTATAAAAGGGAATGGACCCAAGAAAATAAATTTAATTGAGCTTGTTCTTGTCTGATGTTTCCTAAGCACAAGGACCATGGTGATTACATTGTATGAAAAGTGACTAATAGTGTCACGTTTTTTTGTAAAAAATTACTTGAATGTCGCATTTTATAATTTTTTTTTCAAAATGTCACGTCACATAACTCACTACAACACCTAGCAAGTTAGGTGTTTGTCATGTGTCAGAAAAGATGACTAAACATGTTATGCTACATAGCATGTTTGGTGCAACGTAATCACGCTGTATTATACAACGGCTTACGTGGTCATACACCTTCTGTCACATGTCAACACCTAATTAGCCAGGTGTTATAGCGAGTTAGGTCACGTGACATTTTAAAAGAAAAAATTATAAAACATGACATTCAGATAATTTTTTATAAAAAATATGACACGTTGATAATTGTCTCCTGATCATATGTTGAGTTTTGAAAGTGGGAAGCGCATTATAACTTTTCATTAAAAAATTGCTAATTGTATCTTAAAAAAGTTGCTTTTGTTGTATTCAGAGGCAAAACACAAATTGTTGATTTACATAATTTTGTGTTATTAGTTGTTTGACTCACACCATAAACTATAAAATTTGTGATATACATGGATTAAATAACACAAAATTTATTATAATATTTTTTTTGTTATTTAATCAATCATGTTACTGGAACTGGGATTCGAAAATAACATATTTAAAGTTTATTTTCTGAATCGGTGAGAACAATGCACAAGATAAAATCACATCAAAAATAATAAAAAATGAGAATTCAAAAAAAAAAAAATATAATGAATTTTATTAAAGAGCAAAATATTTGTTAATTCGAATTCAATATTCAAAAAATTTTATTTTGATTCTATTATTATTATTTAGGAAAAAATATTTCTCCAGTCATTGAAGATAATTATCTCCAGTGAGTCTAAAACTACATCGTTTTGAGGATGTAAGATAAAAAATGACAATGATAAAAACTAATATAATCTTGCAATAAATTAGAATTACAAAAACATCTTGATTTTCATTCCAAAACAATATCATTTTGAGCTCACAAGATATAATTTATATCCGTTGCCCATTTATTTATTGTTCTTTTAACTGCAAAATGGGATCTCATTAATAAGTTTCCTTTGGACTGTTAAGAAAAAACCATGAATGGAAGCAGTGCCAGAAAATATCATCAGTGAAGCTTTTGCTTTTCATTTTAGCATTACTTGAAATTGAAAAAAAATAAAAATTGAAACTCTCAAGAGTTGAAGCAGAGAGATGTTGATGAACATAAATTTCAGTGCCCTGATGAAATAAACCTCAAATAGCATCTATGTAAGTTTGAGAGACGCTTTACATCTGAAAAAAGATCATCACCTCAATAATTCTGAAAGTTGTAACAGATCTAATCTCTTTCACACGTTAACCGCTCATAATTATACATAAACATAATATAAAGGTCAAAGTTACTATTTCTAGAATGACATGGCTACCCTTTTTAGTTACAATCATATAATTATGATATAGAGAAAGATGATACTGCCAAGTGTTATGTGAATAAGCTTCTTATCTTGGCTCAGTGCTCGTTGCGTTCATGCCAACAGAGAAGCATGGCTATGCAACGGCGAATAATGTAGAATTTTGCTCGCTGCTTCTTCACTAGTTGGCTGCTCTTCTGGCCAAAAGACTTGCAGGGGTCACAAACTTGATGCTGCTGCTGTTCATTGCTTTGGCTTGTGTTGTTTTCTTCGACTGCCATGAATGATTTTCTAGCAATCTCTGTACTTATCATGAATTAGCACCATATAGCAGTAAATTTAGTGGTAGAGACGTGGGAGCTTCTGCTTCCACGAGGTATTTATTTATATAGCAGAGAGCAGGTATCTATTTGGGGTTAGAAGCTAATAATTTTCTGGATCTTCTAGATCAAGTATATATGCACTGTTACTATTACAACTCATCAGTTGTCATAAGCATGTGGAAAATAGAACGGCAAGGTTTTTTTTTTATTCCACGACACTAGTGTTGGGAACTCGGTTCCCTCAATCTTGGCTAAGAAGTCTTTGCGGAAGTCAAACGTCGAGCTAGAAGTTCGGCTCTTCAAACACAGGTCGGCCTGAATCACGAGGTCGCTCAGTGCAACAGAAAAACAAAAAACACAGAGGAGAGAGAGAGAGAGCACAAACAGATTTTAAAGTGGGAAAACCTTCTCCAATATGAAGAAGTAAAAACTCACGGGACACTAGTCCAGAATCAAACTTTCACTATGAAAATGATGGGTTACAAAAGATCAAGCATCACCAACAATGATAGTGTCTCACCTACAATGGTGGTTTTCGTTCAAACTTCCCTAAGGAGGTATATTACTCAAGTTTCTCCCTCACAAAATCAAAGCTTTGAGCTTTTCACTCAAATCTCACAAATTAATCTTTTTCTTTTTCTTCTTCTAACCTACCTCCATCCCGCAACTAACATATTTATAGGGGAAGGAAGAAGGTTTAGGATTTTTCAAACCCCTTAATGGGCTTTGGGTTTAGCATTAAGGAGGAAGCCCAACAAATCTTCCCCTTCCGGCTTCAATGCATCGACATCAGCAGTAACCCAGCACCTTTACAGCAGTCTTCAAATTTCCTTGCGGGTACTGGCTTCGTCATCATGTCGGACCAATTCATATTGGTGTTCACCTTGACGAGTTCGAGCTCTCCATCTTCCACCACATCCTGGATCCAGTGATACCTCACATCAATGTGCTTAGTGCGTGAGTGATAGGTCAAATTCTTAGCAAGATGAATTGCGCTTTGATTGTCACATCTCAGCTCGTACTTGTCTGGATCATGACTGAGTTCAAAGAGAAACTTCTTCTTCCACAATATTTCTTTGATTGCCTCAGTCGTGGTGATGTACTCAGCCTCGATTGTCGAAAGTGCCACACACTTTTGTAGTCTTGATTGCCAAGAGATAGCTCCTCTTGCATATATCCTATCGTCGACTTCCTCAAGTCGGAGTCTCCCCCTAAGTCAGCATTTGTATAGCCATGCAACTCGACTTTACCTTTTCCAAATTAAAGGAACAACTTTGTTGTTCTTCTAAGATACTTGAAAATCCATTTCACTGCTTCCCAGTGTTCTCTATCGAGGTTTGAAAGATACCGACTTACCATTCCAACAACATACTCCAAGTCGGGTCTTGTACAAACCATTGCATTCATCAAGCTTTTGACAGCGGATTGTACAGGATCTTCAACATCTCGTCTTTGTCTTCATCAGATCTCTGACATTGCTTCTGGTTCAGCTTAATATGTCCGGCTAAGGGAGTGCTCACTGTTTTGGCTTTGTCCATGCTGAATCTCTTCAGAATCTTCTCAATGTATTTTTCTTGACTCAGCCACAGTAGATTCTTTTGTCTATCTTGGGTAATCTTGATTCTGAGTATCTGTTTTGCAGGGCCGAGGTCCTTAATTGCAAAGGATGAGCTCAACGCCTTCTTCAGAGCGGCTATCCTCGATTTGTCTTTCCTTACAATAAGCATGTCATCAATATATAACAACAAAATCAGAAAATCTTTGACCTCATACCTCTTCACAAATATGAAGTGGTCGGCCTCTGTCTTCACAAACTTGTGATTAGTCTTGAAAGAGTCAAACTTCTTGTACCACTGCCAAGGTGCTTGCTTCAAACCGTATAGACTCTTCTTCAACCGGCATACCAAGTCTTCTTGTTCTGGGGCTCGTAACCCTTCAGATTGCACCATATATATCTCTTATTCAAGGTCTCCAAGAAGGAATGTCGTCTTCACATCCATTTGCTCTACTTCAAGGTCCATCGAAGCCTCCATGGCTAATACGGTTCGGACTGAAGTCATTTTCAAAATAGAAGATAATATCTCCTCAAAATCAACTCCCTTCTTCTGATAGCAACCTTTCACCATAATTCGGGCTTTGTATCTCAGCTTCTGGTTGTTCTCTTCATTCTTGATTTTGTAAACCTACTTATTTTTCAGAGCTCATCTTCCTTCAAGCAGATCGATCAACTCATAAGTCTGATTTTCGTGCAAAGACTTCATCTCATCTTGCACTGCCTTTTCCCATTCTTTCTTATCTGAGATCGTCACAACCTTATCATAACTCTGAGGTTCACTATCTTCAGCAATAATGGTGTATTCATCAGGTGGGTACCTAGTCGAAGGTCGTCTCACTCGAGTAGAGTGTCTGGGTTGTTCATCAGGCTGATAATCTGGCTCTTCATTCTCATCTCGGATCTCAGGATTCCGGACCTCAACATCTCAGTCCTCAGGTCCTCGATTTTCAATACCTTGGTCATTCTCATCATTTTCTTCATACTCTTGACTTTCTCCCTCCACTTCACCTCGAACAGGAAGGATTGATTCTTCACGTCTGAGAGTAACCCGAACTTTGAGGTTCGAGATGTCTTGAATAATCTCATTCTCATGAAATACCACATCTCGGCTTCTCACTACCTTCTTGTTGATTGGATCCCAAAGTCTGAATCCTAACTCACATCTCAGCGAACAGAGGTAAATGCATTCTTTAGTCGCATCGAGTTTCGCCCTTTCATCTTTAGGGATATGCACGAAAGTTCGGCATCCAAATACTTTCATTTGATCATAGACCATTTTTTGACCTGTCCAGACTTCTTTTGGAATTTCTCCTTCAAGTGGTCGTGATGGTGACTGGTTAATCAAGTCAACAGCAGTTCTAACAGCTTCTCCCCATAATGATTCCGGCAATCCAGCATTGGATAGCATACTTCGGACCTTCTCTTCAATAGTCTGGTTCATCCTCTCAGCAAGTCCATTCAACTGATGTGTCTTTGGGAGCGTCTTCTAAAGTTGGATCTCGGCCTCTCTACAATATGCATAGAAAAGGCTACAATACTCACCACTACTGTAAGATCGGACCACCTTCAATTTCTTGCTAGTCTCTCTTTCCACCATAGCATGAAACTGTTTAAAGGATTGGAGCACATGGTCTTTAGACTTCAACAAATATAACCACACTTTACGGGAATTATCATCAATGAATGAAACAAAGTGTTAAGCTCCTCCAAGGGATCTCTCCAACATAGAGCAGACATCAGTATAGACGATGTCAAGAATATACCTGCATCTTCTGGATTGATACGGTTTCACGAAAGAAACTCGGTGCTTCTTTCCAGCTAGGCAGTGCGTGCAACTCTCCAACGCTTGACCTTTCAACCCGGTTAGTAATCCTTTCTTTCTTAAAATTTGGATCCTTTTCACGCTCATGTGGCCGAGGCGCTTGTGCCACAGTTCCAGGCTAGATTCATCTCGGACAAAGTTGGCTTCTCTGCCATTGATCTTTCATTACATCACGTACAATGAGTCTTCTTTCTTACCTCGGGCAACAACCAAGTTTCCCTTGGCTAGCTTCCATCTACCACTACTGAAGTAATTCACTAACCCGACATCATCAAGTTTGCTTATCGAAATTAGGTTCAGTCGCATGTCAGGAACATGCCTTACATCTTTCAACACAAGTCGGCATCCGACTTCTGTGGTCAGGGTCACATTACTAACACCAACAATCTTGCTGGTCACCCGATTTTTCATATTCATGGCTCCAAAATCACCACCTCAGTAAGAAGAGAAAAAACCTTTGTGTGGAGTAACGTGGAAGGAGGCACCAGAGTCAACAATCTAGGTGCAAACATTATATGCAATATTCAAATAATTGTCCTCACCAAGGAGGAATATCTCGGCATCCGAGTTGGCAGCCACCGCAGTGGTGCTCTTGTCTTCTTTATTCTTTTGAATAATCTAATATGGCTTCACAGTGCTGTTATTCTCATCTTTCTATAGAGTCCTGCAGTTCGGCTTTTTATGGTCGGGCTTCCCACAATAGAAGTATTTTAACTCATATTTTGGCCTAGACCGGCCTCTGGACTTGTCACGACCTCGGCTCTTGTTACGACCTCGAGTGTCGGACCTTCCTCTATTCTTGGTCACGTTTTCCTCAGATGTGCTTGTTACACCTCATTCTCTTCTCCTGAATTTCTCATTCAGGAGGCTGTTAGTTACAGCGTCCATCTTCAAGTTTCCATTAGGAGCTGAGTTGATTAATGTCACCACCATAATATCTCAATTAGCTCAATAGCAACAAAGCCTGCATCTCGTTATCAATTTTCATCTCGGCTTTAGATAAATGATTCACAATACCTATTGAGGTGTTCAATATGTCGTCCTTGTATTCGAGTTTCACAAGTCGGCAAACCAGGTGTGTTTTTTTTCCTGGGAGCCTTCTTCTGAAACATAGACTCCAGCTTCGTCCACAACTCGTACGCATTTGTGAACTGAGACACGTGCTCAAAGAAGCTTTTACCGCCTTCCGACTCAGGATCTCCCACTTTTTATTAGTTTTGCCTTCAGGCTTCTCTTTAAGGATGATGGGCTTATATTGATCTTTGCAATACAGATATTCTTCCATCATCGGTCTCCCGTCGAACCCTAGCTCTGATACCACTGTTGAAAACTTGGTTCCCTCAATCTCGGCTAAGAAGCCTTTGCGAAAGTCCAACGTTGAGCTAGGAGCTCGGCTATTCAAACAGAGTTTGGCCTGAATCACCAGGTCGTCCAGCGCAAAGAAAAAATGAAAAAACAGAGAGGGGAGAGAGAGAGAGAGAGAGAGAGAGAGAAAGAAAGAAAGAACATAAGCAGATTTTAATGTGGGAAAACTACGGGTGGCAATATGGGTTGAGTCCGGCGGGTCAACCCGCCAAAACGAGGTGGGTTGGGTTGAGGTTTTCAACCCACCTCAACCCGCCCCGCCTAAAAGTGGGTCAAAATAGGTTCAACCTGCCGCGGGGCGGGTTGATCCGCCGGGTTATAACTTCTTTTTTTTTTTTTTACAATTAGATAGTATTTCATTAGTCTTTAAATTTTTGTGATATCCAAATTTTTTTTATCTTAGTACTTCCTAGAAAAAATAAAAAAATAACAATTTTATTTATGACAAATGTTATCTATATATAAATTTCTAAAGAATGTTTGACAAATATTAGTATACATTTAAGATTGAGACTAAAAAAATATAGAGAAGCGTGAAATAAAATAAAATAATAATAGAAAAATTCATAAAATATAATTTATTTTTGAATTTTAATTAATTTTTTTTTAATTGGCGGGTTGGTGGGTTGACCTGCCAACCCACCATAAAACGGGATGAGTTCATTTTTCCAACCCATATTTTTTGGCGGGTCAACCCGCCCCGCTCCATTTTTGGCGGGTTGGTGGCGGGTCGGGGCGGGTCAACCCAAATTGCCACCCTAGGGAAAACCTTCTCCAATGTGAAGAAGTAAAAACCCATGGAACACTAGTCCAGAATCAAACTTCCACTATGAAAATAATGGATTACATAAGATCAAGCATCACTAACAATGGTGGTACCTCACCGACAATGGTGGTTTTCTTTCAAAATTCCCTAAGGAGGTATATTACTCAAGCTTCTCCCTAGAGGTGCTCACAAAATCAAAGCTTTGAGCTTTTCACTCAAATCTCACAAGTGTCAAAAGTTGTTTTGTTTCAGGACTCCACGAGAACAAGTGTTGGGGGTCATTTTGATCAAGTTCTTTATTTATCTTCTTTTTTTCCTTTGCATCATCCTTTCTTGTAAGGCAAGTCTCTTCGTCTTTAACTTTTGACTTTGGCACTTTTCTTTGCTTAGATCGTCTGTCTAGAAGTCGTGTTGACCTCACAAATTTATTGCTTCCAACTGAAGGGTCAGCAAAACTAGTGGAGGCCAGACTGAATGGAAGTTTTTATTTTAGGCACTATCTTTATAGGCACTATCTTTTGACCTCTATTTATTGTCAAAAGTCAACATTTTTCTTTTTCTTTTTCTTCTTCTAACCTACCTTCATCCCACAACTAATGTATTTATAGGGGAAGGAAGAAGGTATAGGTTTTTTCAACCCCTCAATGGGCTTTGGGCTTAGCATTAAGGAGGAAGCCCAACAAATCTTCCCCTTCCGACTTCAATGCGTCGGCATCATTAGTAACCCGACACCTTCACATCAGTCTTCAAATTTCCTTGCGGGTACTGGCTTTGTCATCACGTTGGACCAATTCAGGTTGGTGTTCACTTTGACAAGTTCGAGCTCTCCATCTTCCACCATATCCCGGATCAGTGATAACTCACATCAATATTCTTAGTGCTGGAGTGATAGGTCGAATTCTTAGTAAGATGAATTGCACTTTGATTGTCACATCTCAGCTCGTACTTTTCTTGATCATGACCGATTTCAAAGAGAAATTCTTCATCCACAACATTTCTTTACTTGCCTCAGTCGTGGCTATGTACTCAGCCTCGGTTGTCGAAAGTGCCACACACTTTTGTAGTCTTGATTGCCAGGAGATAGCTTATCTTGCAAATGTCATCATATATCCCATCGTCGACTTCCTCGAGTCAGAGTTTCCCCCTAAGTCAGCATCTGTATAGCCATGCAACTCGGCTTTACCTTCTCCAAATCGGAGGCACAATTTTGTTGTTCTTCTGAGATACTTGAAAATCCACTCCACTGCTTTCCAATGTTCTTTGCTGAGGTTTGACAGATATAAGCTTACCATTCCAACAACATACGCTAAGTCGGGTCTTGTACAAACCATTGCATACTTCAAGCTTTCGACAGCGGATTGGTGCGGGATCTTCAACATCTCGTCTTTGTCTTCATCAGCTCTCAGACATTGCTTCTGGTTCAGCTTAATATGTCCGGCTAGGGAAGTGCTCACTATTTTGACTTTCTCCGTGCTAAATCTCTTCAGAATCTTCTCAATGTATTTTTCTTGACTCAGCCACAGTAGCTTCTTTTGTTTATCTCGGATAATCTTGATTCCAAGTATCTGTTTTGCAGGGTCGAGGTCTTTAATTGCGAAGGACGAGCTCAACGCCTTCTTCAGGGCGGATATCCTCGATTTGTCTTTCCCTACAATAAGCACGTCGTCAACATATAACAACAAAATCAGAAAAATTTTGACCTCATACCTCTTCACAAATATGCAGTGGTCAGCCACTGTCTTCACAAACTTGTGATTAGTCTTGAAAGAAACAAATTATTTGTATCACTGCCAAGGTGCTTACTTCAAGCCGTATAGCTCGGAACCCTTCAGGTTGCTCCATATATTTCTCTTCTTCAAGGTCTGCATGAATAATGCCGTCTGCACATCCATTTACTCTACTTCAAGGTCCATCGAAGCCTCCATGACTAACATGGTTTGGACCGAATTCATTTTCAAAACAAAAGAGAATATCTCCTCAAAATCAACTCCATTCTTCTGATAACAACATTTCACCATAATTCGGGCTTTGAATCTCGGCTTCTGGCCGTTCTCTTCATTCTTGATTTTGTAAAACTACTTATTTTTCAGAGCTCATCTTCCTTCAGGAAAATCGATCAGCTCATAAGTCTGATTTTCGTGCAGAGACTTCATCTCATCTTGCACTGCCTTTTCCTATTCTTTCTTATCTGAGATTGTCACAGCCTCATCATAACTCTGAGCTTCACTATCTTCAGCAACGGCGATGTATTCATTAGGTGGGTACCTAGTTGAAGGTCGTCTCACTTGAGTAGAGTGTTTGGGTTGTTCATCAGGCTGATAATCCGGCTCTTCATTCTCATCTCGGATCTCAATATCCCGAAACTCAGTATCTCGGTCCTCAAGTCCTCGGTTTTCAATACCTTGGTCAATCTCATCATTTTCTTCATACTCTTGATTTTCTCCCCCTACTTCAGCTCGAACAGGAGGGATGGGTTCTTCACGTTTGACAGTAACCCGGACTTTGGGCTTCAAGATGTCTTGAATAATCTCATTCTCATGAAATACCACATCTCGATTTCTCACTACCTTCTTGTTGATTGGATCCCAAAGTCTAAATCCGAACACACATCTCGGCGAACAGAGGTAAATGGATATGCACGAAAGTTTGGCATCTAAATACTTTTAATTGATCATAAGCCATTTTTCGACCTGTCCAAACTTCTTCTCGAATTTCTCCTTCAAGTGGCTGTGATAGTGAGAGGTTGATCAAGTCAACAGCAGTTCTGACAACTTCTCTCCAGAATGATTTCGGCAATTCGATATTGGATAGCATACTTGGGACCTTCTCTTCAATAGTATGGTTCATCCTCTTAGCAAGTCCATTCAGCTGATGTGTCTTTAGAGGCGTCTTCTTAAGTTGGATCCTGGCCGCTCTATAATATACATCAAAAGGGCTGCAATACTCACCATCATTGTCAAATCAGACCACCTTTAACTTCTTGGCAGTCTCCCTTTTCATTATAGCATGAAACTATTTAAAGGATTGGAGGACATGGTCTTTAGACTTCAATAAATATAACTATACTTTGAGGGAATGATCATCAATGAATGAAACAAAGTATTGAGCTCCTCCAAGGGATCTCTTCAACATGGAGCAAACATCAGTATGGATGAGGTCAAGAATATAACTGCGTCTTCTGGGTTGATCCGGTTTCACGAAAGAAACTCGATGCTGCTTTCCAGCTAGGAAGTGCGTGCAACTCTCCAACGCTTGGCCTTTCAACCTGATCAGTAATCCTTTCTTGTTCAGAATTTGGAGCCCTTTCTCACTCATGTGGCCGAGGCGCTTATGCCATAGCTCCAGGCTAGGTCCATCTCGGATAAAGTTGGCTTCTCTTCCATTGATATTTCATTTCATTACGTACAAGGAGTCTTCTTTCTTACCTCAGGCAACAACCAAATTTTTCTTGGCTAGCTTTCATCTATCACTACTAAAGTAATTCACTAACCCAGCATCATCAAGCTTGTCTATCGAGATTAGGTTCGATCGCATGTCAGGAACATGCCTTATATCTTTCAACACAAACTTCTATCGTCAAGGTCATATTACCAACACTAACAATCTTGCTGGTCACTTGATTTTCCATTTTCATAACTCCAAAATCATCACCTCGGTAAGAGGAGAAAAAATCTTTGTGTGGAGTAACGTGGAAGGGGGCACTAGAGTCAACAATCCAGATGCAATCATTATATGCAACATTCAAACAATTGTTCTCACCAAGGAGTAATATCTCGACATTCGAGTTGGAAGCCACCACAATGGTGCTCTTGTTTTCTTTCTTCTTTGGAATAATCTAATACAGCTTCACAATGTCGTTATTCTCATCTTTCTGCGGAGTCCTACAGTCCAGCGTCTTATGGCCGGGCTTCCCTATATAGAAGCATTTTAACACATATTTTGGCCTAGACTGGCCTCTGGACTTGTCACGAGCTCGGCTCTTGCTACGACCCCGGGTGTCGAACCTTCCTCTATTCTCGGTCACGTTTACCTCATATATACTGGTTACACCTCATTCTCTTCTCCTGGATTTCTCATTCAAGAGGCTGTTAGTCACAGCGTCCATCTTCAAGTTTACATCAGGAACCGAGTTGCTTAATGTCACCACCAAAATATCCCAGCTTTCTGGAAATTAGCTCAGTAGTAGCAAATCCTGCATCTTGTTATCAATTTTAATCTCGACTTTAGACAGATGATTCACAATACCTTTATAGGTGTTGAGGTGTTCAATCATGCTCATGTCGTCTTTGTATTCGATTTTCGCAAGTCGGCGAACCAGGTGTGTTTTGCTCCTGAGAGTCTTCTTTTGAATCATAGACTCCAGCTTTGTCCACAACTCGTACGCGTTCATGAACTCGGACACGTGCTCAAAGAGGCTTTTGTCAATATATTTCCTAATCATGGCTACTACCTTCCGACTCTGGATCTCTCGCTCTTTATCAGTTTTGCCTTCAGGCTTTTCTTTAAGGATGATGAGCTCATATTGATCTTTGCAATACAGATGGTCTTCCATCATCGGTCTCTAGTAAGTGAATTTGTTCGTGGTCAACTTGAACATATCTCCAACATGTGAGATTCCACTGGTCTCCATCTCGTCTCCCTCATAACCAGTCGAAACCAGGCTCTGATACCACTGTTGGGAAATTGGTTCCCTAAATATCGGTTAAGAAGCCTTTGCAGAAGTCCAACGTCGAGCTAGGAGCTCGGCTCTTTAAACAGAGGTCGGCCTGAATCCCCAGGTCGCCCAGCGTAGTGAAAAAATGAAAAAATGCATAAGGGAGAGAGAAAGAGAACACGAGCAGATTTTAACGTGGAAAAACCTTCTCCAATGTGAAGAAGTAAAAACCTACGGGACACTAGTCCAGAATCAAACTTTCATTATGAAAATAATGAGTTACAAAAGATCAAGCATCACTAACAATGGTGGTACCTCACCTACAATGGTGGTTTTCTTTCTAAATTACCTAAGAAGGTATAACACTCAAGCTTCTCCCTAGAGGTGCTCACAAAATCAAAGCTTTGAGCTTTTCACTCAAATCTTACAAGTCGACTTTTTTTCTTTTTCTTTTTCTTCTTCTAACCTACCTCTATCCCACAACTAATGTATTTATAGGGGAAGGAAGAAGGTTTAGAGTTTAGGATTTTTCAAATCCCTCAATGGGCTTTGGGCTTAGTATTAAGGAGGAAGCCCAACAACTAATTACCCATTTTGGGACATATCAGGTCCCCGGGTATCTCCATGACCCGAACAAGATAATAGACGTGTACCAGTATGAAATTAATCTTGAGTCAAGTGAGATGATAATTATCAAATTTGACCCCAAAGAGGTCGCAAAACGAGTAATCCACCCTGCCCTACCTCCAACCCATCTTAAAATGACCCAACTCGTTTCGCCCCACTTTTGAAAGTGGGTTAAAAATTTCAACCCATTCTAACCTGTCTTGCCTCGCCAACCCACGAACATATTAGAAAAGTGAATATTTTTTCAAGAATTATACTCCTCATAGATATAAAAAGTATCAAATGAAGACAAAAGAGATGTAAAAAAAAGTCATTAATTAATTTTTTTTTTTAAATTAAAAAACCAAACCGACGAGTCAACCCATCTCGTTGCGAGTTAAACTCGCTTTTAAGCAGAGCGGGTTGGAAATCTCAACCCAACTCATCGTTTGTGGCGGGTTAAACGGACCAATCCAACGGGTTGTATTTGTTTTGCCATCTCTACCCCAGTTCTTTCCAGGATTCAAACCTTTATTTTTATTTTTTTGACAATTTGTTCGTCTTGGTATTCATATTGCCACTTAAGTCAACCCTTGGAAGGTTTAAGTTGCTATATATTTACCCTCCTAAGACTATATTTTAGGCACCAGAAAGATGTGCTCACGTAATCTTGGACTTGGTTACAGATTTCTTGGAGAATAATTATGGATTTAATTGGTGCTTGTTAATTAATTTCCTCCTTTATCAAGGTTATATTTTTTTTCATTGTTTGGACGGGACATGTGGGCTGTTAAAGGAGAAATTCTTGCTTATTCTAAGTACGTGAACTTCTTTTCTTATGCTGATGAATGCAAGACAAGTGCATATCATGTAAGATTTGACACTGTTGTTATACATTGTCATACAATTTCTGGCCCAGCTTATGTATTTGCCTTATATATGCAAAAAAATTGGTTTGTGATGACTTGGCCAGCGGAAACTACATATTTATAGAGCGTATTATGCCCCTAAAAATGGTTTTTTTGATCTTAGAATCTAGTGGATTCAAGAATAATGGAGCTCTTCTTTTACTTCTTGGAAAAACTTAGAAAAAATATAATATTTCCTTAATTTGTTTTTCCAAATATATTTATAAACCCCTCTGTTTACATTACGCACCACCCCTTATCCTCTATTTTGTAATAAATATCTTGAGTTTGAATAAATCTTTAAATTTTCTATAATGCATATATCACAAGCACATAAATTATAGGGTTATATTTATCTTATGTTGTAGGGAAATGATTATCTCATGTTATAGAAATAAAATTACAAGTGGGATTCACATGTAAAAAAAGAGAAAAAAAAATAGATGTGGGACTCATCTTCTCTTTGTGTGTGTAGAAAATTTGTTTATCTTATGTAACATAAGATAAATATAACCCTAAATTATAACACAATAACACATGATTTACTTGACTGTATTTATATTCATTTTTTTGTAACTTTTTTATTGCTAACATCACGTATCCATGTGTTATAATTTATATTGGTGCATTATGTATTGGGAAAATATACTCTTATGTTGTATGAGAGAATTTTTCTCTCCTCCACATACATCGATTTTCGTGTTACTTTTTTATTCTTTTTTTATTCTTTTTCTATATTAGGTGAGTCTCACACATGATTATCTCTATTGCATGAGAGAGTTCTCTCCTATTGCATGAAATTAATAAAGCACTTATATATTACAGAAGAACTAAAAATTTGTCGCTCGAGGTCACCATGGCCTTTTCAGTGATGGTCCATGGATCCTCACGTGGCATAACTTACCACTCAATTGAGCTATATGATCACCATTAACGACCAATATTTGCAATGATTTATAAATTCCCCCTTTAAAGGATCTTAAGGTAAGTCCTAGTTCTGGTTGAAGATACCAAAAAATCAACTAAATGCCATTTGCAAACCACTTGTACATCATCTTTCACATACATTATTTAGTCAATTAAGTGTGACTTACATGTTATATTATCTTATATCAAATTAATGATTAAAAATGTTTAAAAAGAGGTGTGTACTTCGTTTTGTACGTATATCTTTGCTTCTCTCATACGAGAAATGCTTTTTGCAAGGCTTGGTAAAGTTAGGTGATCAGCAAAATTGTGCATTGTAAGAAAAGTTAAGTTCAATTAAATTTTTTGGATACAATGTGGCACTATGCTAAAGTACTTTGCATAAAGAAGTGTACAAATAACCTACAGTTTCTTGTATACATGCAAAACTAAACCCGATTGTACCCAAGAGTAGCTTGGGCCTTGGTGCTTCCACAATGAAGTGGACAACTTAATGCTGGTTGATCTTGAAAAGCATTTGAATTTTTTTTTTCTCTATCAATTTATATTAAGTAAACTACCTTTAAAGGTATGTGAAGCATGCCACTTTTGTTTTAGGGTATTTATTTTGTCATGTTACATGAAGGAAATTCCTATCATGCAATACTAAGGGTCTGTTTGGTATGACGTATAAGGCCTGATAGTATATGCTTATACTACATGTTATGACATTTTCAGTAGTTTGATATGACCATCGTATAGTATAAGCTTATACAGCAGAATCTCTTAATACATTAAAACGATGTATAACTTAATCCGGCATAAGGGAGGGGGATTAGGCCTGATAAGAGGATAGTGTATTAACATCGTTGACCAATGCAATTCTCAAATATTAATATATTATTTTAATATTAATATATTAAATAAAAAATATTTGTAATATATTAATGTTTAAAATATTGAATATTTTTATTTTTATAAAAATTAATTTATGTTTTGGACACACTAATCAATAATTTTTTATAAAAATTAATATCATATGACATTTTTTGAAGAATTATATAAATTCTTTATTAAAGGATATTTTTATCCTATATAATATTATACAGTGCATTACCAAATATTAGATGATATAATCTTATAATCTTATACAATATATTATTTTATACAATACCATGTTAAATGCTGGATAATATTAAAATTCAATCAGGTCTTATATAATCAGGCCTTATACTATCAGGTCTTATACTATCAGGCCTTATCCTATACTATACACCAAACATGCCCTAAAAGACAAAAAAATAATAATAATAAAATAGGATAAGATACTTTGTTCAATGATTTTGTTTTGTCTTGTCTTAACATAACCAAATTATTTTTCCTACAAGATAACTCTTATTTATCCTTTTGTTTTATGTGCAACATAGCAGTTAGATCATTGTAATAGATAGATATCCTTCTAGGTCTAATAATAGATAACACGTCATTTTACAAACAAATTCACAGAAATCAAATGAGATGACATCAATCACTACATGTCTGAACAACACAAGGTTTATGACTCCATGTTAGTTTGGCTTCTCAATTTTCACGAACTGCCTCAGCCATGTTCACACGCAATACCCCATAAAATGTAACGGACGGGAACTACACATGCAATTCACAATCCCTTCATTTCCTGACATTTCAATTTATCTGGAGAAGCCAGAGAATAGTTGAAAAGTATAAGAAAACTTGGTCAAGAACTTGTCTTGGTCAAGAACTTGTCATAAACTATGGTATTTTTCAGAATAACCGGTGGAGAGATAGTGCCCGAGATAGAAATGTCATTCTCAGAAACCATTTTTGATCTGAAAGAGAAGATTCAAGCGGAATTGGATGTGGAAGTGCATAGACAAAGTGTATGGTATAACACCAAAGAGTTGAGAGACCTTGAATTCATTGTAGACTATGGCTTCTGTAGACATGAAACACTTATCCTGAGAGTCACCCCATTACCACCACAAATGAAACTCCACCTTCTGGTGAAGCACACTGGCAGCAACGGGTACGTGAGGGTGAAGGAAACAGATCAGGTCTGTGACCTGCGCAGGAAAGTTGAGAGATATTGGGGCATTCCTCTAGAGAATTTCACCCTTTATCGTCTTAATGTAGAAATGGAGGATAACCATCCTCTTTATGCATATTATATCAACGAGGCTTCTGAGGTTGAGCTCTCTCTTTTAGTTGAACCTCGTTGATTTGCAAGCCTCTTCCATTAGGGATGAAAATGGTGGTATGGTTGGTTATATACTACGTACCCCGTTAGTATCTAGACATAGACACGTAAACTGTGGGGTTTGGTCAAATTTTTAAGTCTAGATATGAAGCATTTCACTAAAATTTGTCAAATGAATGAAACTTTACGTTATAAAACTAACCTACGTCAACCTCAAATAGAAAGTACTCGGATGAAAACATTTCATTTCATATTAAGAGCCGCAAAATTCAATCGAAAGAATACAAATTCACCTTACACATATACAAAATACCATTTTTCACCTACAAGTGTTCTCATTTGTATAATTGTATAAGCCTCACCTTTTTTAATACTTCAATTTTCTTCTGCAAACTGCCAGCCATTAGGCCTCGCATATACAAAAATTGTCTTCTGCCAATTTTGTCGTCAAAAGCTCGCTCTGGGTATTAGCACTGCTGTTAAAAACGTAGCCAGACAAGGTCTCAGCCATGTGAATGAACTGCATAACCTTGTTGTCTCCTCATCTATACAAGCAAGTCCACATAGGCATCAAGTCCTTGATTGACAAGGCACCGCTTGAGCTTGAACAATGCTCGGCTCTCCAACTGACGTACCCTTTCCTTGGACAAACCAAACATGTCTCCAACATCCGATAAAGATTTCTGTTCCACAAATCTTAGCCGGATTATCCTCCTTTCTTTGGGCCGTAACATACTTAGGAGGTAGAGCACATGTCGCCTCATAAGTTGTTTTGCAACACTCACATCTGGGGTCTCAATTGCGGAGTCGGCAGTAATCTCCTGCAATTATAAGAAAAAGATGGTTAATTATGTGTGGAGAATGGTCATATTATGTTGCCTAAAAAAGAGTAGAGGATCCATTCTCAACACAATTGACATCCACCAACATCAGGAGACTAGCTAAAACAAAATTTACGACAAAGCAACATGGCAATAACTTAAAAATCCAGTGCTGTCGCATTGCAGCGGCTGCTAATACACAAGTATAGGATAACATGACTAAGTTATGCTTGAAAAGAACCATCCAATAAAAAAAATGATGAATAGCCACTTCAATCAATACATGCTGCAAGAGAATTTGAATTGTCAAGTGTCTGATTGTCTCCACGAGTAAACAAAAAGCCCACGTGCAAGAGAGGTAGGTATTTAACACATGCAGATTTAAATGACCTCGCTTTGGTAATGAACAGAACAGAGAAATGACTCGAGTCTTATAAATGTTGGTGAAATATTTAATCATACCGTTAAGGTAGTATGTTATGGTTCTGTGGCTAGTCTCATACTGAAATGTTATGATCTAATTCTGATTTATCAGCACCTCCGAGCCCTAACAAACTTTAGTTAGCTGGTCCCCTTCGATCACACACAACAGAAAGCAATAACTAAGTAAAATTAAAGATTCTTCTTGCAGTTGACAATTAAACTTTCACCAAAATTTTTTTACAATTATCAGCCCAAGCAAAACCCTCAGAGCAGACACTCACCAAACTTAATTAGGAAGCTGAATAACATGCCGCAGTTCTAAATTTTTTAAATATTTTGGTACTTGCTTTTTCAATGTTTCACTTTATAGATCTAATAAATTGCATCATATCAAGGGGGGAATCACATTAGCTAGCATGTAATACCTGGAAAGTTGTATCTTGGTCTGCCCACACAGTTTGCTGTATAGAAATTGGATATCTTGCAACAAATAGCAAATTGTTAATCTTGTCTACTGTAATCCCTACCCTTCTTGCTAATTCTTCTTTGGTTGGGTGAAGATTTCCTTCTTGAATGTACAATTTCTTTGCCTCCATTACTTTGCCCAATAGGGTAAATACACTCTCCTGGAGATAACACATTGGTTCTATATTACAGAAATAGAATTGATGCTTTCTTTGTAAATAGCAAAGATACTATAAAAAATGTTAATGCAATGGTAATATCATTTTTGTTTCTGTCAACAACTTAAAAGAGTTTCATGAACTCTGTCACTTCAAAAGGGTGAAGCTTAAATTAGACAATTAAATTTACCGGCAGACGGATTGTCCTGGAATTTTGACTTATGGCCTTCCTTATCGTTTGCCTTATCCAACAGTATGCATAAGTACCGAATCGGCAACCTACTCGGGGTTTATACTTTTTGACACTCTTCAAAAGACCCAGACGTCCCTCCTGCAACAGCGCAAGAAAAGAAATATAAGAGATATAGCTGCTATGTTGTAATTAACAACAATGAAGAGTTAAGACAATGATTACAAAAGAAATAAGAAACCCTTTAAGCAAAGCATTTTTGCCCAATTTATGCTCCAAGTCTAGCTAAACATTTATTTACGGGTTCTTCTAAATTGAGAAGTAATATAGAACATAACTGACCAGTAAATAAAATGTAAAAAAACCATTGCTATGGGGGAAGGAAGATCTTCAATTACTAGAAAGCTACCTGTACTAAGTCGTGAAGGCTGAGACCACGCCCCTGATAACTTTTAGCAACGTGGACTACCAAGCGCAGATTTGCTTGAATCAGCTTTTCTCTGCTTTTGTTACCACAATGAATCTGCTCCTGCAGCGCCCGACGGTTAAGTCCCACACCCTCAGCCCATTCAGTTATAGTTGGTTCCCGACCAAATTGATATTGAAGCCTGGTCTTCAATTCTTCCAATCTCAATAACTCCTGTTTACACATTCCACATTAATAGAGCATCCCATAGGTTTAAGGAAGTAAGGAATTCATGGTAACTGACATAACACCTGCGAATGAGCAACCAATTGAGACTCTTGTTCAAGTGTCAAAAGTTGTTTTGTTTCAGGACTCCACGAGAACAAGTGCTGGGGGTCATTTTGATCAAGTTCTTTATTTATCTTCTTCTTTTCCTTTGCATCATCCTTTCTTGTAAGGCAAGTCTCTTCGTCTTTAACTTTTGACTTTGGCACTTTTCTTTGCTTAGATCGTCTGTCTAGAAGCCGTGTTGACCTCACAAATTTATTGCTTCCAACTGAAGGGTCAGCAAAACTAGTGGAGGCCAGACTGAATGGAAGTTTTTATTTTAGGTATTATACTCCAAACAAATTAACCTATAAAGAGTAAAATAAATTAAGGATGTCAGAGTTGGCCAAGAAGATAGAACTAACCTAAAAGGAAGTGAATCATCATAATCATCAGCTTTAATTGATTTCAACTCTTCAGCTACTGATGCAGCTTGTTTTGAGGCAGACAAGGCTTTCTTAGCAAGAGAAGCTGCATTACATTGCGCACCATCTGCAGGCCTCTCTAAGTCAACAGTAAGATGCTGTAGAGTTGAAGAAGCAGCAATTTCTTCTGTTGGTAAGGAAGTTAATCTGCAATAGATCGTTTATGCACCTATAAGGAGAGAACTCAGGATGGGCAAAATTTCAAATTAGCAATTACTAACTGATTGAATTGACATGGAAAGACAGTTTTATTTGTCTTACAAGGTCCGTAAACGAGGCCAGAGCTGCAGGTGCTGCCTAAAGTCATGCACTAACTGATCAGCATTGCCAGTGTTATTCTCTTCGTGAACCGAGGCCATATCCATCTGCCTCGTATTTAATATTTTCTTTAGTAAATCAAAGGGAAGATTAATTGATAGTGTGTTCATTAGGTGATGAAGTAGAAAAACTCTATAAATTACAACCTATGCAACCAGTTAGTGCATTCCATGCAAAGAAGATGGCATCATTAATTTTCACAAAGCTAAAAGTTGATCTCAAAAGTTTTGATTCATTAAGACTATAACAAGAATGGAAAGTCAATCAATTCTAATTGATTCGACAGCAACTAAATAGTTGATGAAGTCGGTGTATCAACAAAATTTCAACCTGGGATGTCTTCTCTTCCTTAGACATCTGCAATAGAGGCCTATATTCATCATGCTTCTCTTGTAAAAGAACTGAGGTAGGAGAATTCTGTGCTGAAAAACTAGAAGACCAAGAGGCAACCGTAGGGGCAGCTCGGACACAGAGCATCAAAACTGCAGGTTTATAAGCATTCAGACTAACAGATTTGGTTGTTGTTGGGGCGGGGGGAATCACAGACGTACACACTATTTAAATGAAAGAGGGAATTTATGTGAAGACTGCAAGTAAATGGAAATCCACAAATTATCAGAAGTAATTCTTTAAGGGTACTAGCAAATTGAACTAGGTTTGTAAAAAAAATAAAAAATAAAAAATCCACAAAATAATAATAGCTCGGACAAAGATAACACAGATTGGAGAAATGCTAACAATACACTCTTCCTTCTCAACACAAGAGAGTGAACCTAGGTCATTATTCAGTGGAGACAGCATAGGATTTCACCTAGTAATAAAGAGTGTATTGAAAAGAAAGTGACAAAGAGCGTGTTGCTAGCATTCCTCCACCAATAAAGGCTGCGTGTGCACCAGCCACTCGAGGAATTAGAAAGACTATGAAATTAATTGGCTTATGGAATTTCAATAATATTCAAATTCATTATTAACATGTACAATACCAATACACAACGCATACAAAAAAGATACACAGGTTCCCAATGTAAAATCAAGCATAAATTGAATAGCATTGGTAAACTATAAACTGCAGTAACACACTAAAGATTTTCCATCCACGCCATTTTTTTATCTCTACTATCCTTAATTTAAAAATATCTTGTGCTAGATGGGAAGATAACACTAGATACAAAACACCATGAAGAATTGGGATCAAAACCAAAGCCGATTATAATCTTGCTTTAAGAACAACCGACACTAGATAACTAATAAAGAAAAAAAAATGGAATGCAGTAATTGAATTGTAATAACAGTACCAGAGGTAGAAGAAGATGAAGGAAAAGTGTTCCAATGGTGAGTTCTTCGACGAAAGGGTGGAGAAGAACAAAACATACTCCTTGCAGATTCCATAGCTGAAGTACTAGAATACCATGTCACATTAAACTAGTGTAGTAGTAGTAGTGGTGATGGTAACAGTAAGAGTAGCACGTTGCAGTGTATTTCATTGTATAGAATAGAAGATGTGCATGGAGAAAAAAGTGTTATTTCGGAGGGTAAGGTGGATATTCAGATAGATATAGATAATGCAGAAGCAAAAGACTTCGTAGCTTATCTTCAGACCTCAAACTTTTATCTTTTTCCGACACAGGATTAGGTTGTTGTTCTTTAAAGACATTATGCATATTTTATATATATGTGTGTGATAATGATCAATGTCCATTTGGGTTTGGGTCACTCTTTTTCCCACAAAATTGGGCTACCCTTTCTAAAATGGCCCATTTATTTTGGAACTAAATTCACTATTTTACACTGCCCCAAAACCCAATTTCGAGATTGGGTTTCAATAATTGTTTTTGCCGTCGCTTTAAATTTCGTATTATATTTTAGAAAATTTCTAGTTGTATTATATATGCTACGCATAAGGTTATTCCATACGGGTACATGTTTAATTATTATTTCAGATAAATTAATTTATTAATTGGATGTTTCTATTTTATTTTTTTTATATTATCACTTTTATTTAGTAATTTCTGTTATCATATTTTTTTAATAAAATTATATTGTTATAAATAATATGATTGTTGACTGTCAACTATGGTTATGATCGTTGACTGTTCTGTAACCACTAAGAAGTAATTGTGGTCATTTATCATATTGTAACCATCTTTGTCGTACGAGCCTATAAATAGAGGCAAAGTAGACTATAAAGAAGAAGATATTCTCCCATATTTCTCTCTCTTTATCTCTACTCTTCTATTTTATTTTTACTACCTCTATGGTTCTTCTAGTTTCCTATTATTTTACAACATATATCATTTTGTGGTGAATTTTTCCTTCTTTCATAAAATTAGAAACAGAGAGAAAGTGAGGAGAAATAACATAAAAAAATCATTAGTTATATACCAAAACGACGTTGTTTCATTTAAAATGACACAAAATTGTGTCATGACAAATATTTTTTTCATATTTTTATCCTATAAACTACTTTTCATAAAATTTAATAAATAATAAAATTGTGATTCTTTCTATAATTTTATGCAAATATAAGTATATTATTTTTAAAGGCTTAATATTTTTATTTTTGTTGTAGAAATTTTTTTCTATCATACTAACATAAAAGTGAGTGAACCATATTATAAGAGAAGAAGAAAAAATAGATTACCAAAAAAAAAAAAAAAGAAGAAGAAAAAATTATGGGACTCATTCACTTCTTCTTTTTTTGATAGACGGGACTCATTCACTTTTACATGAGTGTGACAGAAAAAACTTAATTATTAAATATTATAATGAGAAAAATTATTATAATCATGGACTTAATGTAAATAATTTATTTATAGAGTAACTGTAGAAAAAATGAACCCATAATTAAAACATCGAGACATTAACATATCAAATGTTATCTTAAAGTCTTATCTCATTTTACTTTCTCGTATGGTTTTTCTACAGTTTTTGAGTATCATATTAATTCTTATTTATGGTATTAAATTTGTCCAATTTGTGATTGTTTTTTCATGGGGTGTAAGTCCTTAACATTGCCAAAATTCCTCAACATTATGTCCCCTTAAGTGCCATATGCTAGTTTTATATACATTCACTCTCTCTTTTTCATTAGTAAACAACAATTTAAGAACAAAATGCTACCTCTCTATCATGTTTTTAGTGATGATATAAGAAACTTGGCTATTTATTAGAGAAATTAAAAAAATACTTTTTACTAAAAAATGAAAAAAAAAATTATTATTATGCACACCCAAATTTTCTTGGTCAACAAACGGGAAAATGTGCCTTGAAAATTGCTTATGACAAATTTTAATTCTTATAATTTTTATTCATTAAAAATTTTATCTTTATATTTTTTATTTTAGTCATTGTACTTTTTTGCTTATATGTAAGTTTAATGGCCTGATCTTCTGCTCATATGTTTGATTGGAGGCACTTTGTAGCTTTTAAACTGTTTTAGCTGATAGGGCCACTATATAATTTCTTGAATTATAGTTCTTGACATTAGTGGTGAACCTAGTGTGCATAGAGCTTGTTAGAATATATAGAATTGCTTGACACCTTTACTCCCTTGATAGTATAGCTGATGTTCAGGATTAATGTCAAATATCTTGACGAGTTTGATAAAGTCAGCACTATTGTTTCTGGTTTTTGCGAAGATTGTAGAGAAATTGCATAAGACTAATACCAAGAATAGAGATATTGTGGTCTGTCATTCACAGTGATATCAACGCAAACAGATTTTTGGTGACAAATTGTGTCAAGCTAGGAAGCATGGTTACATACATGGACATGGATTTGTACCACATCCACGTGAAGATATGACACATTCTGAAAATTATTAAACATGAAATGGCTTAGATACAACAAGCCTTAAATTAAAAACATCAATGTGTCATGAGTTAGCATTAGTCATTGCCGACACAATAAAATACTATCTTTTATCTGATCATTGTGGTATCCCACTTATGTTGGTACTCATATTCAAAAAATAATCAAAATATTTAGGCCAGAAGTATCCAATATCATGCGTTCCAAACACCGGTACTGCAACCATTATGAATTAAAAATGTTATAAAACTGGTTTCAATTTATTGAATTCATTTAATTACATTATGAATTCATTGATTTGCATCCTATTCATTCAAAAAAAATATTTGTTATAAAACCGGTTTTAATTTTGAAAACCGGTTTGTGGTTCATAACCAGTTTCGATTTAAAATCGGTTTTGAATTAAAACCGGTTTAAAATCGGTTTTAAATCAAAACCGGTTATAAACCACAAACTGGTTTTTAAACCGGTTTGGACAAATTAAAAATCAATTTTTTTTTAAAAAAAGTGGTTCGGTTTAAAATCCAAACCATTTAAAACTGGTTTGATTTGGTTTTTGACAATAACAAACTGAACCGCTCCATGCACACCCCTAATGCTAACTCGTGGAATATGGATGGTGTGACATCAAGAATATTTGACTCGATGTGGAATTAAATTATTATGTGGCTTCGTTTTCACCATAAGATTAAGGAGTTATATTGGTTTAGGATTTTAATATATTATTTTGAGTTAAATTTTTTTATAGATTTTAAAAGACTATATAGAATTGAAGTGATTTTAAATGCTTT
This sequence comes from Gastrolobium bilobum, assembly GCF_033153095.1. NCBI lineage: Eukaryota > Viridiplantae > Streptophyta > Magnoliopsida > Fabales > Fabaceae > Gastrolobium > Gastrolobium bilobum. The sequence continues at coordinate 280,580 of NW_026897955.1, read as the reverse complement.
TTTAAAAGAATTTTTTTACAAATTAGATTATATACGATTAAATTTGAAAAGATTTTAATGGAATTCATAAAATTTGAAAGATAATATTGAAATATTTTAAAAAAATCATAGGAATTTTTAACAAACATTTAAAGGTGATTCTTAGGAAAGATAATCAAATCAAAAATTTATATGCATAAAATTCATTAAAATTTTGTGATAACTTTGCATATTATTAGTGTGATGGAGCATGTTATTCACATTTAAAAAAATTTAATTCATTTTCATCAATATTTTTTAAAAATGTTTATTAAGATTATTATATGAAATTATTTATAGTAAATACAAATGTATTTATTCCAATTTAATAGATTATAAAGTGAAAAATAGGCATATGTACTGTACAATGGGCATTATTCTTCTGCTCATTGTCTTATCAAAGAGTAACTTGCATTTATTATGGTATAAAATGCTTAACATTGTTGATTAGATGCTCTTTAACTCAATGAAAGCAAGTTATGCAATTGCAATATCGATTTTTCTTTGTTATTCAACAAATTAATATTGAAATTTTGTCTCTCATTGTGTGCCTAATATGGTGCATAAAAGATCTTGAGAAATTTTTATCGACAATATACTGGTTTATTAAACATGTTTATCGTCAACGTATTACCAGTGCTACGATTATATAAAATAAAAAAATGTAATATGTCAGTAGAGACGACAAGCACAATCGTAAATCATCAATTAATTATGAAGAAGAATAACATAAAGAGAAATGTCAAAACCAGAGAAAATATATGAGAGTAAAAAAAGAACATACCTTGGTTTTGAAAAAATGCTAGGATAGATTGTGAAACACTGCAATAAAAAAATCTCAAGAAATCCCAGAGGTTATGGAGAGATTGTGAGAGAGACATGTTATTTATATTTCTCACTAAAAAGTTTCACGAAATCCACACCAATAGAAAATTCACTAAAATCGTCAAATTTTTAAATACCGCAAGATTGTTTTTCCTTTATTTAAAATCCTGATTGAATACTAGGGGTGTTCATCAACCGACTCAAATCGCGGTGACCGAACCGGAAAACTGAAAAAACAAAAAACCGAAAAAAATCACAAAATTTAATTAGATTGGATCGGTTTTTGGATTGGTTGGTGAAAATCGATCCAATCCAAACCGATCTAATGATTCATCAACCTTACCATCTACCTACTTGGGGCTTTCCCCAATCATAGCCCAAAAATTGTATAACAAAATTCTAAATCCAAGACTCATTAACCCATCATAAGTTGTGCTTGATACATAATATATTTTTATTACATGGATTATTGTTGCACAAGAGGTCCTCCATAGGATGAAAATTTGGATTATTTCGTATCTCAGGAACCACATAATAAAATTTTTGTTAGAAGTAAAAGATGGTAATTCAACTTTTTGTTGTACAATGCTTCTAGATTGCACAATAATCATTATATACATACAAAAGATATGTTATTTGCACATTAATCATCATATAAATATTAGGTTTTTCAAAAAATCGAAAAATCGATCCAATCCAAATCGAATAAAATTGGATTGGATCAGATGATTTTGGCTTTCAAAACCAATCCAATCCAGATCGTGAACACCCCTATTGAATACCATCCAATTTGGACATACTCTAAAATAGTATTTAAAAATTCTAATCAAATAATAAATATTTAATTGTTTTATTAATTTTTAATCATTTTATAATTAGATAGTAAATACTTTTTGGGATAATAGTAAATTAATTTTTAATTTTTATTCAATATTTTATTTTATTTTTCATTTTAATCAATATCCCGTTAACGACTTGTCGAGTGGGCGAAGGCTCTGAACCTATGCGAGAAGAAGAAGACTTGTTGGAACGAAGCGTTAAAAAGCCTAAGGATGTTGGCTTTGAAGACGCTACCATGGAAGGGGCTAACCTTGTAATAAGGGTTCAAGAGCCAAGCGCTGGATTGACCTCTGAAGGGAAACCACCGCAACCCAGGAGTATTCTTGATGGAGAAGGCAAGAGGGTAGTGTCTTACAAAGACATGGTGCTCCAACTCAATGGAGGAGATGATGACATTCATAGTGACGAGGAAGATTGGAGGGACACTCAAAGGAGAGAAGAGGAAGAAGATGGTATGATGGAGGAAGAAGTCACTGTAGTTCAAGCTAACCCCCTCTGCCCTGTTTATCATATATCCAAGAAACAACACAAAGAAGATTGTAAAAGATGGGAAAAAGCTCTCATCGTTAAACTTTTAGGGAGACGGATTAGCAACCGCTACCTAATGACAAGACTGAACAAAATGTGGGCTCTAAGAGGTGGTACAAAAGTCATTGACCTGGACAACGGCTACATCCTAATAAATTTTCAGGAAGAGAAGGATTATCTCCATGTATTACAAGAAGGCCCATGGGTGGTGGTGGGTCACTATGTTGTTGTGCAGAGATGGAGACCAATGTTTGACCCATATGATGAACAAGTTAAACGGCTAGCAGTTTGGGTGCGCATCCCTGGGCTTCCGCTTGAGGTATACATTGCTCAACACCTATGGAGAATAGGTAATCTTCTTGGAAAGACGCTTAAGGTGGATAGGAATTCGTTGAGGAAGTATGATGGAGGAACAGGTGAGTATGCAGAGCACACGGAAAAAGGCAAGTTTGCCCGCATTTGCATAGAAGTAGACTTAAGGAAATCTTTTATTCCAACGTTTGAGGTTCTGGGCAGAACATTCCAAGTGGCGTATGAAGGTCTTCAATTAGTTTGCTTCAAGTGTGGCTGTTATGGCCACAGGCAAGAGTCATGTATTGGGAATTCCCCTATTCCAACGAACATATCCCCGGTAGACACTAGTATCCAGAGGAAGGAGAAGAGTCCCATGGAAAAAATCCCATCTAGGGATAACAAGGATGACGCGTTTGGCGAATGGATGCTGGTCCAGAAGCGTAACAGGATTCGTAAACCTAATACCTCCTCCAGAGGTCAGCCGGAGGAGAAGAAAAAGCCTCAGCAACGCCACTCCGATGTAGGAGATCCGAACAGATCTGCTACAGGTAATGGGACAAAAGATAGCAGCCTTAACACTAGGTATGAGGCACTGGCCACAGCAGAGGAGCAGGATGTGGCAGGTATACAGAGTGAAGCCACTCGAAGCCAAATTCCTACTAAAAAGGTGTCAGCTTTGACAGGTAGCAGCAAGGTTTCAGGAAGTGGTACCCCACCAAATCTTCTCTATCAAGCCCCAAAGTCAACGGCTCCAGGTAAAGGGTACAACCCAAATGGTAATGGATCCCGTAGTACCACTAAGCAACCCTCTGGTTCGATTAAGGGCCCGAGTAAGTTGGTCCCTAGTGTTAAGGCCCAAGGGCACCAGAAAATTGCTTTTAACGAAACCGTAGAGCATCTGGGCCAGCCAAAGCCCCTGCCCAAAAATCTTGCTCCCATCCTTGCCCCTGCAAAATCCGACTTGCTACAGGTGTCCCAAGTTAGCAACGCGATGCAGCTGGAGGAAAGCAAACGGAAGGAACTGGACATCCTCCAGTTCATGAGTCGAATGCCAAGAGAGGTTAGTGAAGACGCCCTCAACCAAGCAATCGACTACATGCAGATTAGCCAAGGAGGTAATATCAAGCTGGCTGGTCAGTCCTTGGAGAGGAAAGAGAATGTTAACCCTAGAGATGGCAAGGAGCATGGCTACCATAGATCTCGGAGCAATAGTCCATCGAAACCCTCTTTGGGAGGCCGAAATACCCAGCCGTTGGCGGAGAGAAAGGATAGTGGGAGAAGTGGTGCCCGATCTACCACTAACAATCCAACCCCTTCTCAATGAATGTTTTCATATGGAACTGCCGTGGAGCTGCGAAGAAGCGCTTCAAAGGAATCATAGGGACATTCTCGAAGAAATACAAGTGTGATATGGTAGTGTTGCTTGAGCCTAGAATTAGTGGTGTCAGAGCCGCCAAGGTGATTCGGTCTCTTGGGTTCTCTAATTCGATCGTAGAGGAAGCTGTTGGCTTCGCTGGTGGTATTTGGATTCTCTGGAATCAAGATAAGTTCTCTGTTTCGTTAATTGAGAAAAGTTCTCAGTATATTCTTGTTAGAGTTCAGGTTCCTGACAACCCTCCCTTTCTCTTTACGGCTGTGTATGCTACTCCCAGAAGAGAAAATAGGAAGGAGCTTTGGGATGACCTGAAAAGGATCTCAGTGCAGTACCTGGAACCGTGGATGGCTGCTGGAGACTTCAACGAGATTGCAGTGGCGCATGAAAAACGAGGAGGAGCCCCTGCGGATCTAGGTAATTGCTCTAATTTTGCTGCTATTCTCAATGACTGTCAGCTGCTGGATATGGGTAGTGTGGGTCCTAAATTTACCTGGAAAGGTCCGAAATTTTCGAACCTTGATAGAGTCTTCAAGAGATTGGATAGAGTTGTAGCTAACATCCAATGGAGATTGCTGTTTGAAGATGCAGTAGTCCAGGTTATTCCTAAAATTCAATCGGACCACAATCCCTTGCTCATCTCTTTATTGAAAGCTTCTTCCCCTTGGGAAGAGAGGCCTTTTAGGTTTTTTCCTCCGTGGCTGGAGCATCCTACTTTTAAGCAGGTCCTAGCTGACAACTGGAAGTCGAATGAAAGTTCTGCCTCAAACTTGATCAAGCTAGTTCCAGTTCTTCGAGATTGGAACAAACACACATTCAGGTTTATCCATAGGAAAAAAATATCCATTATGCGAAGGCTTGATGGTATCCAGAGGAGCTTGGAAACTAGACATAATTCGTTTCTGGTGAAATTGGATTTGGAGCTTAGAAGAGAGTTGGAACTTACCTTGGACCTGGAGGAACAATTATGGTACCAAAAGTCTAGAGCCTTGTGGATTCGGCATGGGGACAGAAACACAAAGTTTTACCATACTACAACTATTGCCAGAAGGGGTAGAAATAAAATTTATGCTCTGAAAAATGAAGCAGGCCGGTGGATTAGAAGGGATAATAAGCTCAAGAGCATGGTGTCTAGCTTTTACCTCAAGCTTTATTCTGAAGATAATCATGCTAGAATTTGGAAGCAAACGGCCAATAAGTGGCCTGAACTGGATCCTATTGATTTGATGGCCCTCTCCAGACCGGTTAACTCTGAGGAAATTAAGAAAGCCTTCTTCCAAATGGGACCCCACAAGGCTCCTGGCCCAGATGGGTTCCCAGCTGCCTTTTCTCAGAAAAATTGGGATTTCCTTGCTGATAAGCTTTGTAAAGATGTTAAGGAGTTCATTGACAGCCCGAAGAAAATTCAAGATATCAATGATACCCTACTGGTCCTATGTCCTAAAGTGGATAAGCCGGAAAGAGTGGACCAATTGAGGCCCATAGCTTTGTGTAATGTTATCTATAAAGCGATATCCAAGATCATTGTTAACCGTCTCAAGCCCGTCTTGGATAAGCTTATTTCTCCATTCCAGACCAGTTTTGTCCCTGGTAGAAATATTCATGATAATGTCATCATTGCTCAAGAAATGACTCACTCCATGAATAGGCTCACAGGTAAGAAAGCTTTCATGTCTATTAAGATTGATCTTGCTAAAGCTTATGACCGTCTGAATTGGGTTTTCATCAGAAACATCCTTATAGAAGCAGGTATCCCTCACTCTTTAGCTGATTTAATTGAAGGTTGTGTTCAGTCGGCCAGATTCCAGGTCCTGTGGAATGGAAGCCCCTCTGAGAAATTCTCTCCCTCCAGGGGCATCCGGCAAGGTGATCCCATCTCCCCGTATTTATTTGTTATGTGTATGGACAAACTGTCTCATTTAATTGTTGAGGTTGTCAGTAAAAAGTTGTGGAAGCCAATGAAGGCAGGTAGAAGAGGGCCAGCTATCTTTCACCTCATGTTTGCAGATGACCTGGTATTATTTGGAGAAGCTAGTCTGGATCAGCTAAATGTTATGATGAGCTGTCTGAAAGATTTTTGTGATATGTCTGGCCAGTTGATAAGTATTGACAAGACTATAATTTACTTCTCTAAGAATACTTGCCTGGTTGATAAGGTTACCATTGCGCAGGCTAGTGGTTTCAAAATGGCCAATTCTCTTGGCAAGTACTTGGGGGCCATGCTTTGGCATGGGCGAGGGAGAAGAAAGAACTACTCTGGTGTGCTCAATAGAGTCAAGTCTCGCCTAGCTAACTGGAAAAGGCACCTCCTCTCCTTCGCGGGTAAAGTTACCTTGGCCAACTCAGTTATTAGCACTATCCCTGTTTACCATATGCAACACAGCTCTCTTCCACTGTCAATCTGCAATGAGATAGAACAAATCCAAAGGTCCTTTATTTGGGGAGATTTGCCTGATAAGAAGAAAGTTCATCTTGTTGCTTGGGACAATGTGTGCAAACCCAAGTGTTCGGGAGGCCTGGGCATTCATAAGCTTTCGATTCACAACGAAGCTTTTCTTCACAAACTAGCTTGGAGGATAACCAGCAACAGTGAGTCTCTTTGGGTGCAAGTCCTTACTGGTAAATATGGCAGATTGCAAGATCTTAGAAGATCTATTAAGACCTCCCAATCTGACTCTAGTCTTTGGAAAAGCCTGGGCAGAATCTGGGAAGACTTCCTGTCGTCTATGTAGTGGAATGTTGGGAATGGGAAAGATGTTGCTTTCTGGCTGGATAAGTGGACCCAATTAGACTTGCCTCTAATTGATTATACCACTTCGGATGTAGAACATTGTCATGTTAATTGCAGGGTGGCAGATCTGGTTGACTATGACACTGGGCAGTGGAATCTGGAGACTATAAGGAGGAGCCTCCCCTTGGAGGTGGTGCAAGTCCTTCGCCCCATTATCCCCCCGGTCAGTACTGGTAGGGATGACAGCCTCATGTGGAAGAACTCTCCTAATAGCAAAAACGTTGTCCGTTTAGCTTACAATAATCTCATGGATTTTGAGGCTATGCCTACTGATCCCATCTGGAAAGCTATCTGGAAGTGGAGAGGCCCCCAAAGAATTTGTGCCTTTATGTGGATGGTGTACCATGGCAGGCTTCTCACTCAAGAATACTCAGCTAAGTGGGGTGACTCCCCTTTCTGCCATTTGTGCTCCACTGAGGTAGAAAGCATAGCTCATGTCCTTAGGGACTGCAGTAAGGCAGCCCCAATTTGGGAGGCCTGGTTCCTTGGCTCCCCTCCTAGGAATTTTTTCAGTTTGCCTCTCAAGGAGTGGTTCCAAATGAATATCAACCAGAAGTGGCCCAACCAGCAACTCTTAAACTGGCTTGACATTTTTGCTGCCACCATCTGGCACCTGTGGAAGTGGCAAAATTTTGATATGCATGATACTCAGCTCACTAGACCAGACCAGCCTTTAATTTTCTTATCCAAGTTTATCAGGGATATAGTATCTGGTGGTTTGAATAGAAGAAATGCTCAGAGCCACTCGCGAGCTCACCGCAGAGAGTGCTGGTTAGCTCCTCCTCCGGGTTGGATTAAACTCAATGTTGATGCTACTGTGCAGCCTATCTCCGAGTTGGCTGCATGTGGGGGCCTATTCAGAGATGAGGTAGGCAACTGGAGATCTGGTTTCCTCTATAAGGTGGGTATTTGCTCCCCTTTAATTGCTGAACTTTGGGCAATCTTAATGGGTATCAGGGTAGCCTGGACTAAGAGAGTGTCTCAACTGTTAGTTGAAAGTGACTGTCTTTTAGCTATCCAAGCTATAAATTGTAACACAGCCATTAATGGAACCTCACAGATTGTGGACAGCATTAGAAGCTGGAGTAACAAGGATTGGAATGTTATTTTCTTGCATGTCACTAGGGACAACAATGTTTGTGCAGATACTCTTGCTAAGCTAGCTTCTTCTGCGAATGAGAATTTTATTCTTTTGGATGACGCTCCCTGTGAGCTGAGTCAGAACCTGGATGCGGAATCCACTTTGATGTAATTTCTTTTGGGCTCTAGCCCCTTTGTTTTATTAAAAAAAAAAAAAAAAAGATACTATTACAAAATTTATAGGAAAAATAACTACTACATTTGTCTTATGAGTTTTTTTTTTTCTACAATGTAGATAAGTTATTTTTATTGAGTCAAAAATAACATCGTTTTGGGAGGAAAATAAAAATATTTTTATAATTATAATTTATTCAAAGGTTATAATATTTTTTATGATTATAATTTTTTAATATTTTAATATAAAATAATGTCATTTTAAGAATAAATATAAATAACTTATATGTATTAAGAAGCGTTAAAGTCGATATTTATTCTAATTATCTAAAAAGTTTATGGGCTTTCATTGGGTGCTGTTGCAGCAAGAATTTTTTTTCCTACAACAGAAAACGTCAAGTAAAATAAAAATAAATAAATTAAAAGAGACAAAAAAAAATTTGTCCGTAGTGTTGTATGACAAAAATCGTGTTCTTGTAACGTAATTGTTATTTATCTAAAAGTTTATATATAATAATATCGTTAGTTCCAAATTTTATCTTTTTAAATAATTGCAAAAATTATCAATTATATCAGAAATTCTTAAAAAAAAATTATTATTTTTTTCAACAAAAGATTTAATATATTTCTCTTGCTAATTGTCTACAGCGAGAGAAAAAAATAACTAAAATAATACATGAATTTAATACTACGGGAATCTCAAAATTTTAATATTTTATTAAAAAAAATATTATTGTATTATAAATTTACAGCTTGTGAGTAATTTTAAAAGTTTCATTTTTTTTTTATGGTTGATATGAAAACCCAGAAGAGGAGGCCCACTGCAGTGACCTCAAATGGACGCTATTATATAATAATTCCCTCACTCTCATTGTGGGTTCAATAAAAAATAAAATAAAAAATAAAATAAAATAAGTAATTTCGATTCACTCTCTTTTCCACGTTCAATTCAAATTCCTAAAATCTCAATCTCAAAACCAAACCCTAACATGAACTCCGAAATTGTTCCATACACATTTTCACATTCAGACCCTAAAATCACAACCGATTCTGACCCCAATGTGCAAATCACAGCCACACCAAAACCTTCAGCCGCTGCCAGAAAAAAATCTTCCGCCGCAGTCGCCATTCGCTCCACGAAGGACCGCCACACCAAGGTTAACGGCCGTGGCCGCCGTGTCCGCATGCCGCCGCTCTGCGCTGCCCGGATATTCCAGCTCACCCGCGAGCTCGGCCACCGCTCCGATGGCGAGACAATCGAGTGGCTTCTCCGCCAGGCTGAGCCCTCCATAGTAGCCGCCACAGGTTCCGGCACCGTACCTGCCGCTCCAGTTTCATCCTTCGCCGACGCCGTCGCCTCCTCGGCGCCCTCCATCTCTTGCCTTGCTCTGCCCGCGCCGGAGACTACTGGCGGTGGCCATGAGATGTTCGCCTTGGCTCTGCCGCAGCCGGCAGTAACGGAGTACGCGGCGGCGGCGGTGAACGGATACCGACACATGCCGTTCACGGCGCTGTTGTTGCAACCTACGACGGCGGAGGATAATCAGCAAGAGGAGACTCTCAACGAACTATGATAGTGTTGCGAAGCATACGAGGTTTATGTATGTTTGTAGGGTAGCATTGAGGGTCTTTTTTTCTTTCTTTTTTTTTCTTCCTCGTTGATTTTAAGGTTAGTTTAGAGTTACGTGCAATCAATGTGGATGTGTTACAAGTGTCTTGGTTCGCATTCGTTTTTTCTTCTTTGATCTTTCGTTCTCTGACAGAAAGAACGGGGTGAAATGAAACACGGTTATGTAAATTATTAGAAACCGTATGAATATGAAGAATCATTGTATCAACATATTTTTGGACTCTTTTGGGTTGGCAGTTCAACATGTACAAAATTTGGATTTGGACCCACCATTGATCAATTAATTGAATTTGAGTGATGACTGGGAGTACTAGAAGACCATTTTCTTCATTTCGTGAAAACACAAATTGAATAATTTTGCATAAAATGTCTATTTTGATTTTTGAGTAGATGAATGTAGGGGTTTAACGTGTTTCATTTTGGCAGACTTGATTAGTATGGTAATTCAATTTTGGATGAAGTTTAGGCCAAAATTTTTGGGCAATCGACGTTGGTACATAATTGTAGTTATTAGGTCCTCCATACACCGTATTACTATACAGTATGGTATGCGCTCAGAGATAGTGTATATCAGATGTATACTAGGCTTATAGCTGAGGTCTCAATCACTGCGCACAAGCAATAGGCTTATAGCCAAGGGGGTGTGTGTGCACAGTGTGGACAGTATTCGTAAATAGGTCAAAAGTGTTTACCTGGGGTCTTTAGGCTCTTATTTATAGGATTACCTTCCTAGGCTTGGGCCCTTTGAGCTCCCCCAATTGTAATGTGATTCAACTCTCTTTCTGTTGGGATGTGATTCTTATCTTGTGTCCTCTGACTGTTATAGAGTTGTTGAGATGGACATGAATCTATCTCTTAATAGATTCTTAGATGGGTAATTGGGATATGATTTTCATATCCATAACAATAGCAATAACATGATTGAAAAGAAAAGAAAAATCCATAGTACTACGACAGTTCTAATTCCAATTTATATCCGTAGTTGTGGATGGTTAAATTTTAGGATTTTGAATGAAGCTATGCACATGTAACCAATACTTCAATGGTTTAGGACTAAGACACAATCAAAGAAGTAACCAAATAAACTGGTTCAATTCCAAATTGACAAATTCAAAGCTGAACAATATTTGATGATTTTCAAATCCTAAGTGGTTATAAGTTACAGATAGCAGTCATTTGTTTATGTTTGTCCTAGATTTAGAATTTACCAATGAGAAAATCCAATTCGATATTTGTGAGTGAGTCTTAATATAATTTTTTTTAATTGTAGAATGATCAATTGCTCAAATTAAAATTTGTGATAATCGTTGTTTACTATGCATAAATATAATATATATTCATGGTGTAATATGCAAAAATATTTAATAATTTTTTTTTATTGCAATACCTCTTGTATTGTGCATTATTGATTTTTTTTTTCTTTTTATTGATTTTAACATTTTGTGGTTACCCCTATTAGATTGGACAAAAATAGTAGACAAAGGCAAAGAAAAGTTTGGGATTGGAGTATTTTTCTGAAGTGAGAAGGAACTGCATAAAAGAAACAAGGAAGGAAGGAAGCAAGCTGTACTATTTTAAAAATTATATATAATTATTTTTTTTAAGTTATAATGTCTCTTATTTTTAACAAATAAAATAGCATCCAAAATGTCACTGGGGTGTAACTGGGTCAGCATACCCAGATTTATAATTAGTAAAAGGGAAAATCAAATTAAGCATACAAAAATGACCAGAAAAAAAAAATGGAAATATAAATTAAGGGCAATTCAACCCCAAAAGTTTGGTATCCCTGCTTCTGAATTCAATGATCCAAAATGCAGAAGCACCAAAAATTTGGGAACTTGTGCAGGTTGAAAATTGGTGCTCTCAAGGCTGCCCCCACTCTTAATGCTTACTCCCAAAGCTCCACCACCTTTTCTTCTTTCTTGACTCACTTGAAGGTATACCTTCAATAGGTTAATACATACATTATAAACCAAACTATATTTGGAAAATATATACATAAATGAACCTCCAAATATCTAAATGCTGATAATAATCAAAACAAAAGGATTACAATTGGCTCTGGGAATTAAAGTCAGCTACAGATTGTCAACAAAATGAATCAATGGTAATTTGGCAACACAGGAAAACCTGATCTGTCAATTATATTAAATTCCAAGTTCCAACCAAATTATTCAAACCAATTCCAAGCTTGTTTCAAACTGGATCAAGCTAAATATGAAAATTTTGTAAAAATACCTCCTTGAGGATAGATGGAGTTGTAATGCACCTCTGCCCAAAAACTTAGGAAAATCACTGCAATAAAAACACACATTATGCAAGTTGATTATATGAAGAACAATAAAAAATAAAAGGGGGCCTAAAGCAATAAGTATCCCAACCCAAAACAAATGGCAAAGCCACCAATAGTCCAAAAATTCATATAACAACACTTATAATACAAAATATTGATCACACCCACACAGATCAAATTTTATTCAAACAATTTCCACTGCTAGGTTTCCAGATTTCTACCTAAGGAAATCCATGAAATTAGAAACAGATGCTGAAGTTACAGTTTCATTAATTACCATCTTATGAAGGCAACAATGCTTATAAAAGAATGTCAAATTGTGGTCAAGTTTCAGAAAGATTTGAAGAAACAACAAATTTTTTTAAAGATAATAAGAGAGGAAAAAAGGAAAAAGAAAATTTAGAACAAAAAGGACTCCTGGCAGAGGTAAAACCAACCTCCACTAGTCTAAGCTCGAGTAAAAATTGGCTATGGTCTTGGCATACACAAAATCATCTGCTCAGGCTTTACTACTAAGAAAAACATACCTCCTTTTGGCTTCTCAAAATGAGGAAGAATCTCTATGCAACAGGTGTCCTTGAAAGAAGTCATCACAAATATTCTCGCACCATACTGGAGAAAAAATAAGGAAAAAAAAAAAAATCATAGGTATCAGTCATAGTTAAAAAGGCATATCATTTCATTGCCAATTTCAAATATTATTATAAACTTGACAATGTCAACAAACAGACAGAGAATGGCGGCTGAAAATGTGATTCAGACATAATTAAAAGGGGAAAGAGGGATAGCAGACTTACACCAGGCAACTATGCCTGAAAATTTGGATACACCCACAACTTAAACCAATGGTGTTTATTTTTAAAAGGATTACTACCCTGCATTAAAGACTATATCTATTAACACCCATTGTAATACTAAGAGTCTCACAATTGGAAATATTACAACATCAAAAATTGATCATCTTAATAAGTAGGCGCAACAGTTTGGTTGTCAACAGCCAAATCAATAATCCACTCTCAAGAAAAATTAGAAATGATAACTGTGACAAAATAATTGTCCAGCACAAGCAAACAACCAAATTTGAAACTTGCTAGCCACTTCATGGAAAAATCAAATGACCCCACTAATGATTCATTATTTCTCTAGATGTTTGGCCAAAAATAAAATGCCTCGCAGAAAATGGAAGAATAATGGGACATATACAAAGAAAGTTCTATAGGAGAGAATGGTTAGTTGCAAAACTCGTACCAAATCTGCAGCTGCTTGAAGAGTGACATGATCGCCCCATTCACCACTCCTAGTTTCATTAACAATGAAAGTAAAAGGAGCTATTAGTTAGCTCAAAAGAAATTTTTCATATAGAAACATAGATAGAGGGAGAGTGCAGATTATTACTTAGACATCTTTTCCAAATATTCGCCATATTCCATGGGAACATATCCCTCATAAATCTCGGGGTGAGACTTCAGCTGGTTAAAAACACCATTCAACAATCAGAATCAAAGAAGATTGCACAAAAAAAGCAAAGCAGATACTAAGATTCAGGTGCAAGCATTATAAAACATAATCTACTAGACAGCAAACCTGGTCCCCAACTTGTCGTCTCACAAACATGTGGTGATCAGGTGTGTTATACAATTGATCAGATAATGCACGGAACTGGCAAGGATTAAACATGAAAAAGAATTATTATTTGAAATTTACTATAAATATGGAACTTACAATCTAAAACTGATGAAAGCCGCTGAGAACACGTTAATAAACAAAAAATTGGAAAGTGAATATTAAAAGCAACGAACCTGACAATTACCATCACCTTGTACCTTATGCTCCACAAAGTCATATAACTGCAGTCTGTTTAAAAATATGAGCAGCTTAATTTGGCATGTTGAGTATAAGTCTAATAAAAGAAAAACTACACGAAATAAAGAATTCTTGTTACCAGCCAAAACTTCAGAAACTACAAATGAACAAAAAAAATATCCCACAAAGAAGCTCATCCATGACAATAGTTTCACTGTAATTGCAATTAATAACTTACTGGACAATGATACACACATTACGGCAGCATAGTTTTTACCAAGGAGGGAGAATGCTTATGACTAATACCTATCCAAAAGCCTTTGATGATCTGAAGTTGCTTCATCAATTGAAGGAATTTCTCCATTAATTTTTGGAACATGCTACATAAGAGGGTAAAAATGCAATTTTTAAGCACCAGTCCAATCAACAGATCATACAACTTATCAAAAGAAATGAACTTTTTAAAATCATACCACATGTTCAGGGCTGTAGGATGAAAATAAAGAGATAAAATTCATCATAACAAAAAGAAAAATAACAACACAAGGCACTTCTAACACTGAGCGGTTGGAGAAACCATTTTGCAAGAATGAAGAAAATTAATGAAATTTAGTATCTTTTTTGTTTCCCACTCCCTCCCCCAAAAATGATCACCACATATCAGAGTGCAAGATTCAAACCAGAAGCTGCTTCATTCATCACCGCGTATGAAGACTAGTGTGGGAATAAATGCTTTCGAAGTCCACAATTACATTTTAAAAACAATCATGACTTACTCTAAGTATCAATTACATGTAATGAGTTGAAAACGTGGTTCAAAAGAAGTTTATCACAGTAAATTGACAAAAATATAACATAGTGAATAAGCTGTTTGGTACATAAATGAACACTGAAAGGTGCTAAGTACATATATCTATTGATTCAATAGCATATCCAAGAAGAATCCATAGAAGCACAAGAAGATAAACATACAGGAGTTGGAATCATCTGACTCAATCTCCTCCCGATTTCATCATCAAGTGGATAATGGCCGGTAAACTCCAATGAGCATTCCCCCGTTTCGCAAGTACAACAACATGAACTAGAAGGTTCTATGTCATCAACTCTTTCGAGGGCATAATCATGACCTGCATATGTAAAATTCTGATTGAAGTAACCAAATTGATGCAAAAAGATAAATCTCAACTATAAACAAGCACACAGCAGCTCTATGCCTTCAATCATACCTCCTGAACAATAGTTCATCATCGATGTGTTATGCCAATCATATGCAGGCTCAGAAACACGGAAATGTTCTTCATCTGCCTGTGAATACCTTGAACACTCAGCAATCTCTAGCTGGGAAAACTCTTCTTGAAGAGTCCGTGCAATGATCTCATCATTCTCTACTTGGTTACATTCGGGATCATGATGGCTATGGAAGTACTGTCCATTATAGACATCTTCAGTATCATGTTGAATTATATCACTATAGTATCCAGGACTATAACCAGGGTAACCGTCAAAAAGATTAATAGCCCACTGACCAACGTCTGAATGCTCATTTAAAACCATCTTTAAGTATTAAACTTGACAAGGAATCTGAAAGTCTTATTCCAGACAATGCTGAAATGATTCCGCACCAGCAAGAATAGACCGGCCAAAATAAGCTGTACATTAAGAGATTGGAGCTTTAGCAGTAATTAAGACAATGATATGCTATATCAAGAACAAATCATAACATTGAATGCAGTGATTAGACCAGGTATTGTGCGTCAAAATAAGCTGCATCACTAAGGACCTAAATTACACGTGTCGATGCAGAACTGATAATATAAATCCTCAAAAATGGAGGGCATATAACAGTTAATAAAACGAAAACTGCAACTTTGTCCTCCTTGTATAATTAATAAAACTCGATATCAGAACTGTCCATAACAATTTTGACAAGTAAATTTTATCATATATATTCCCCAGACACTCACGAAGTGGGTATTTGAACTGGGTCGGCCCTATTACAATGCCCTATAGTTGATACTTGATATTAAAAGATTTTTTGCTGTCTAGTGTTTTCACAACAACAACCAAGCCTTCTTCCACTAGGTAGGGTTGACTACATGGATCAATCAATGCCATTAGACTTCATCAATAAAACAAAGTTTCAGAAAAACCATTGAAATATGGTTTTGACTAGACTAGTATCTCTGACTGCAGTCACGAACAGTCAAACATAACTACCTGCTCTAGCTTGACTGGCCAAACACTCTTTCAGTTTCAGACACAGGAGAGATATGAATCTAAGCTAACCAAAGTAATAATACAGTTTCACTGATATTAGTCAATATGAAGTTAATAATTTGACTAACAAAAGAAAACGATAATTGATTTAAACACTACCCAATATTATCAAAGGAAGTGTCTACTTTGCTCTCCTTTACAGAGAACAAATTAAAATCTGCATCCTCCAGGGCTATTATAAAAAATAGCCATCTAGTATACAAGGCTCTATTATTTTGTCTCCCTCTCAAAAGGAGGCAAGGGGCAAAACAGAAAAGCAGGAACCATCAAGCATCTACCTCATTCATTGTTTTTGAGATCAATTTTTTCTTTTTCTCCATAGCCTTCTTAGAGTTTCATCAACGAATTCCAGTCCCAGTCTCTAGTTATAAAAAGAACAGCATGCACAAACTCCTGGTTCTATGTTTATGTCTCTATTCCCCACATCCAAAATAACTTTAGAAAAATACATACAAATCCAACAAAATTCAATTCAATTCAAACCACAACACATCTTGAGATTATTCACTTATACCAATCCAAAACAAACCCAAATATGATCGAACAGAAAAGGTTCCAACTTTGAATATAAATAACAAATGATCCAATCCAATAGCATTAAAAAAGAACCAGATATTGAACAGCACAACCAATTAACTAAGCAAAATATCAAAGGTTAGAACACCCCCACCTTGGATTCAGCACCAACTCAATTCAGACAATCCTCAAAGTCTCTTTGTTCATAAGAAAGAAAAAGTGCAAGAGACACAACAAACACAACAAGGGGTTTCAGAAATCACTGTTTTCACATGGAAGGTGCAATTGCAATAGATGAAGGATGATGCATTGAATATTTATGCTCAGAAAATAGGGATTAAAAATAAAGGCGCACTTCACGCGTTTATATACAGTTCCCCACGCCGTTAAAGGTTAACACCTTCTTCTTCTTCTTCACTGTTTTGTATTTTGAAGCAATGGGCGGCATTTTATAATGCCTTTCTTTAATCCCAAATGTTTCTAAATCTAAATCATAAATCTCCCACCCATTTGGCCATTTAACACGATTTAATAAAAAAGATTAAATTTTGGTATGATCCAATCTTACAAATAATTTGTGTTCATGACGGTTGAATAAGGATTGGGAATATGGGGTTGGATGTGTGAGAATGTGAGGCTGACGGTTCAGATTGCTTGCTGAGTGAAGAAGGAAGCAAATCCAACGTCTGTGATTGGTGCATGAATATTGTAACAAACTCCATTTTTAAATAGCTTGAAATAACATGTTTTGAAAGAGAAATATATATAATTTTTTTAGAAAAATTAATGTACACATGTATACATTTAAAAAATAATAATATTGACAGTCTGAAATGCGTATGGTATAATTATGAATTCTAAAAATGTTATAATTTGTTGTTGGAAATATGTTTCTTATGTAATATGAGATAAATTGTTTCATGCAACATATAAAAAAAAAGTGAATGAAATTCATTCGTTTTTTTTTTTTTACTAAATTTCACCCATATTTTTTATGTATTGTATGAGATAAATTATATCATATAATACAAGAAATAATATCCATTTTTTTGTAATCATATCCCCCTTTTTATTATGTGATTAAGTCTAAAACCACTTTAATTTAACAAGCTTTTGATCCACAAAAAATTTATGTCTTTCACTAAATAAAAGAAATCTTTTTTTACGATAAACTCACATGCTTTACTTTCTCTAACTTCTTTCATTAAAATTAGAATAAAGTTTAATTTTAATTTAGTTTTGATTGTGAAAAAACAATAAAATTTGTTAACATTTTACATTCTCTCTTCTCTATAATATATATTTTGTCCTTTAAAATAATGTATGTTTTTTTATTATTTATTAAGGGGAAGGATCCGTTTGTAAATTTATTTTATAAATTTTTATATATTACACTATGTATTCTTGGAATTACATAGTGCAACCTAATGTACTTACAGGAGTACGTAGAAGAATTTGTAAATATAATCTTTTTCATTTATTAATATGTTATTTCAATTTTTAATTTGAATGATTAATATAAAATTAAATTATTTTAATAATGTAACAATATGCAATTTGATAATAATACAAAGTTAGTTTTCCACGTTAATAATGAAAAAAAAATCTCTTAACTCAATTAATGTTTTTTAATTTTATTTATCGATTTCATTAAAGGTGACCTTCCATCAATGATCAAAGAATGCAACCTGGCAAGCTTTCATCGGTTAAAGGAAAGACCAAAGAGCAGAACGACCACGTGTTAGTTACGTTTTCGTTTCATAACTTGGTACGTAAGTTATTTAATCATTTATTTATTATTTATTTAATTTTTTCTTTTATTTGTAACCCGCAAATGTTTCCAAATATTGTCGTAAAATTAACTCTTTAATATATCATAACTAGAAAGTTATTTTGATCACTTATCTTTTTAAAGATTTCATGTAGAATCCTCTTCACAAGTCCCTTTTGTGTATCAAAATATATGTGTATATAACTGTCTTGAGGTTATAAAATTAAAGTCACTTTCGGCTTAAAAGTAAGTGGAGGTTACTGTACATGTTACTTATATTGTGCATGTTACTGTGTTAATTTCCCATGTACAGTGTTAATTGTCCCAATGACATAGATTATTTCTATCGATGGGATAAGTCTATGTAGCGAGCAGTTTATTGTCCACGTTCACGTATATTTTTAGGGTTTTATTAGTGTTATGTAATAATAATGTAAGTGTTATTTTCAACTCTCACATCAAAAAAGAGAGAAAGTGAAATGATAAAAGAGAAAGAAAAATATGTGGACCCCACTTCTTTAATGTGTGTGTAGAAAAGTGAAGTTATATTATGTTAAATGATAAACATAAAACCCATATTTTAATGTTTGTGCGGAAAATAAATTTAATTTTTTATATTATGAAACATATTAAACTTTAATAATATTTACAAAAAAAATTAAAATTTTAATTTTGGAAACAAAAATATTTAAAAATTATGTTAGAAAAAATTAATTTATATTGTGAAATAATAGAAAATTGGAAGAATAATGGAGATAGAAACGGGGGAAGGAAAAGAGCATAGATAAATTTTTTCATTGTATTATCATTCTCACTATACAAGATCTATGTGGTCTCTATTATAGACCCTCTATCATAATGAGTTACGATAATATAAATGATAGCATTGAATTCTCCTAATTACATATTAAAAGTTACAAAAGTTACACATTGTTTCTTTGGGAGTTATGGACATCCACAATATTATTTATAACACTCCTCATTGAATGTCCATTAAGATAATGTACCTCAATCAAACTTTACTAGGAAAAAACTCCTATGGGAAAAAAAAATTAGTGGAGGAAAAAGAGTATACATTTCTAATAATATGCATAGCCTCATTAAAAACCTTATCAGAAAACCAAATGAGACAAAACCTTGGTGAAGGAAAAAAAAGTGCAGCACATATTTTACCCCTCCTGATGATAACATCATAATGTCTCTGAGTCTACGAATCTCATTCCCATATATCAGCTTGTTGTGAGCCTGTTGTGCTTCCACTTGTGATTGAAATCTTGTTTGGGATCTACCATTGTGTAGTTCAATTAAATAACTTGCATTATTATTATTCTAATATCTTCGTGTTAGAGAAGAGTATGATCCTGCTAATAGACTTACAAACAAGAAATAAAATGTGAGGGTAAAATGGGAGAAGATGTGGGGTTAGAAAGTTGAATATCCACTTATTTGATATTTTCATAGCTCTCCATCGAATGTTAACCCATAATTATACACTAAAAAATTGCCTCATGAAAAACGTTCCAAGAAATCCCAATGGGATAAAAATTCAGTGAAGGGAAAAAGAGTGCAATTCTTATAACTCTTCCTCTGAATATTTAATGTAGTTATCATATGAGTACATATCATCATAATATCTCCTCCTTAATTGAGCCATATAATTAATCTCCTTTATCATGTTATATATTAAGCCTTGATTGAATTGAGATATGGCATTTCAAGATTAGGAAATTATTTTTCATGGGGTGAAATGGATAATTTATTTATGTCAAGCGATCTCATAACCATTGGGGTACTCGATGGATTTGCTTTATCCATGTACAATCTCTTTAAATTATAAGTCAACTAATAAATATTTTATCAAGGCGATTATACCACATACGCCTTTATTTCTTTAATCCATTTAATGATATTTAAAGCTTTATTCAACAAATTTTTCAGGAATTGTTATATGTCTTCAAGAGTTTTAAATCCTTATAGAATTTTCATATAAATTTCATTCTTGATCGAATAAGCCATATAAATAGGCTATAATAATATCTATTATATGCATGTCAATTTTTTCATATACTGTCTAATTAAAAGATATCTGAAGGTGACTGCATCTACCACAAGAGAATATATTTTCATATAATAAATGTCAGGCTTTTGTGAAAATTATTGTGCTATAAGTTGTGTTTTATATCTTACGACTTCATTTTCTCATTATAATTTTTGCACATTTGTACCCCACTGTCTTTACACATTCATATGTTTGGATTGTATATCCAAAAACTTTGAATTTGAATTGCGTCTTTATATTTTTGGCCAATTATCATCAACAAATTTATCTTTAAAATCTTGTCTTATTTCATCATTCATTTTATGCAAAAATAGTGTCGACAACTATATCTTTACGGTTCCAACTTTTTCTTGTAATGACATAACTAATAGAGATCTCTTCATTTTCATTATTTTCAGGTACCTGAACCTCCTGGAGGTTTAATGAAAGTTATGTCTTTAGGATTAAGAATTGTCTTCATATTATGACCATCTTAATCATTTTCTCCTTTCCTCCATTTTTGAAGATTTTTATCCTTGGAACCGATCTTTTTTTATGTACAATATGAATTGGAGCATTAACAGTTGAAATATTAGACTTATTGGTCAGTTAAACCATCTAGTTGTCGATATACAATATCATTTTCTCATATTTGTTTTGTGTGAGGATCTATATGAGATAATGATAATGCATTTTATATTTTCCAATTGTTTATTATCTCCCCCTCATGTTGGAAAGACTGATAACAATAATCCATTAAATCTCCGGTCATTATTTCAATATATCATATAAGGAGATTCATATCCAACATATATTCCCAACTATATTTGGGATTCATCTTTGTGCGTTGTGGTGGAGTAATTAGAATATAAATTACACATCAAAAAATTATTTGGTTCTGACCATAAGCCAATGTAATGGGGAGATGATAACTTATTGGCATGATGCGTACAAGTACTATAGCATAAAATATAGCATATCCCCATGAAAAAATAGGGAGCTTTCTTCTCATAGACAACATTCTAGGAATCAATTGGAGACATGTAATAATTCTGCTAATATTAAATTCACCAGTATTATGAAGATAATTGTCTTTATTGTGCTCTTTATATTATCATTTGAGCAAAAATCTCATAAATGTCAAGATAGACAAACTATGGCCATTTTGTAGATGCATATATTAAATATTTGAAAGATCTATGTGATGGGTGAATGGGCCCATATATTTCACCCTATATGCATTTTAAAAATGCAAGAGATTGAATCTCAACTTTAGCTGGTGATAATTCTCTTGAGAACTAGCAGTAGAAGAAAATTCAATAAAATTGAAGAATCTTCTAGTTCTTTAACACATGATCAAATGAATTTTCAATAGTTTTTCGCATCATATTTGATCCGGGATGATCCAGTCGGTCATGCCAAATAATATAGTTATTATAATCAATATCCTTTTAATTTACCAAGGCATGTCTTTCAATCATGCGAAAAGAAGGTAATTTTTCTCTTTTAATACATATTTCCTACATGTAATATTTGTAATAATAGTCAAATTTTACCACCATTTGTGGTCTCTGATATTATTTATAGCCAATTTGGTTTATCTTAGTAATCACAAATTAGCTCTTCTAGAACTTTTAATTAATTTATATTGCCAATTATTGTATTGAAATTGGCTTCCTCCAAATCAATATGTGTGATTGATTACATGCATCACATATGGGGGGTATTAAAATCACTTTGTATATAGGCAATTGATAAAATAATTCGGATTTTGCTACTTCAGGAGCAATAACCAACAAAGATATTGTTAGCCTCAACAGTGAGGTTAATTTCAATGGCATGAGATTCATAATACTTGCCCTTAATTTAATTTGTCATATTCATTTTGTTAGCCACTTTCGTTTGGCTTCTTTCATGATTCGACTCAATGTTGGATTTTCTATCATCCCTTTAGGTGGTGTTTGGTTGGGAGCTTTTCAGCGGATATCTATGTTTCTCAAGTATGGCTTTTAGAAACACCATGTTTGTTTCAACGTATTTTCACCAAAAATCCATCTATCCAATTTGTATGGATTTATGAGAAACATAGATATCCGCACTGTTTAGAAACCCAATTTGAAGGTGGGATTTTTCGGAAAACCGATTATCTGGCTTTTAATGCATTGTTGATTTCATAAAGTTACTTAATTTTCCCAGTAAAGTTTTTCCCCACCAAACAACTTTTTTTTACATTTTTCTACCTATCTCACTTTATCTATCTATTACATTTCCCTACTATTCCAAAAAAAATTCCTCAACCAAACGCCCCCTTAAGGATTATATCATTACATATGCTCATAGCCTTCAAAATAGCTAGAGTATTTCATAAATTTGGCCTTTATTTCAAGCAATGTTTTTAAATCAACGAGTCTAAAATTATATTTATTTTCACTCATTCGGATATCGAAAAACAATATAATAAATATGAATATTCATAATGATTCAAAACAAAGATAATTCATATTATAAATTGCACATTAAAGACATTCTACGTCTAATCAATGTCATGCTTTAAATAACCATATTAATTCATTACATGTATTTTCTTTATTAAAAAAAGAGGTCAATTCAAAATTATGACAATCGGTTACAATAATCATGTCAATCCATAACTGAATAAATAGCATTCAATTATAAAAACTACAAAACTACAACGGTAATTAATAATCATTATTATATCATTTAATATATATGTATATTCATGCCAACACAAATTCGTGTATTAAATAGCATTTAACCATGCATGAAACAATTATAACGGTTATTTAATTAACGGTTCAAATTCAAATAAAAGGCAAATTAATATTCATTACCTTTTATTTGCCTTCAATTGAAAGAATATTATTGAATAGATGGAAATAAAATCTATTATGCACAAAATAAAGCGGTTAAACTTATAACCTTTCATTTGAATGCATTAATTGCTCCAACGATTTCTCATTCATTCAAAAAAAAATTTGATTGATGGAAAATGATTTGTAGTTGCCTTTAACACAAAATTAAAGATATAAAAGGCAAAATTAATTGCACCATGATTTGTAATTTGATTTCTAATATCAAAGGAAGTATGTTATGACAAAAATTTAATATAACCTATTAAATAAGATAAACCTAATACCATAACCAATAGAAGTGCAATGGCTATAACTAAATAAAGTCTCTTCATCCATAACCATAAAACTTCACCATTATAAGAAACATGAGCATTAAATCATCATGCATGACAAAGAATCTTATACATGATATATTTAGTGTATAGAACTTCATTTCAGCCACTATTGTAAATATTGAAGATTTCATCCCATACATTAAGATGATAAAAATAGTAATTTAAAGGCATTTACAATATATCTTTGCGCTAGGACTAGAACATGCATTTATTTCCAATTTATTCATTATTTCCAATTTATCCATAAGCTTAAACCAAGATATGGAACAATTGATCTAAAAGTTAATGAAACATTCCACAATCAGCCTTGGTAACCACGAAATTCAGCAAATAATACAAATAATAAAATTCTTTCTTTGCTAACACGGTTATTCCAAAACAAGAAATTGACTTAATGTTTGACAAATTTTTTGTTTCAATTAGGCGCAGTTATGGAAATAGAGGAAGAAAAGTGGAAGTGCAGAGGCAACATAAAGCATAACCTGAATCGGAGAGAACTGGCCCATCTTCGACCCTCGTGGCGGAGCCTCAGTGACCGGAACCAGACACCGATGGCGGAGCTAAGAGGAGGATGAATCTTACAATTGAAACTCAGACTAACCATAGGCACAAAAAGAAAAGGAGTAAATCTCAAGCTAAATGGAAAAAAAATCAGTATACAAAAGAGTTTCAATGGAAACCAATATTCTCAAAATGGGTATTATGATTATGAGAAGGAAAAACTAAAGAAAATCATTTTTCTTAAAGCTTAAAAAGACCAAAAAAAATAACAATCTTTGTGGTTGTTTTGCCACAATGATCCTTCGGGGGAGTAGAGAGGTTGAAGATTGTGTTTAGTATTGTTATAGACTGGATCCATATCCTAACAACCCTATTACTAGCAAGATTGGATAGGAATATCGCAACCATATAATCTAGAGAGGATCAAAGGATAAGATCCCTATTCTCATCAATCAAGCTAGATTTCATATCAACTGGGGGATCTCAAAGGCCCAAGCCTATGAAGATAATCCTTATAAATAAGAGGCTAAAGACCCCAGGTACACACTTTTGACCTATTTACTATTGCTGCCAACACTGTGCACATACCCACATCTTGGCTTATAAGCCTATTGCTTGTGCGCAGTGATTGAAGTATTGGCTATAAGCCAATCTGCTGGATACCTATCTCTAGGGTATCTCCCAGCGCATACCATACGGTTCTCTAGAACCGAACATTGGCGCCGTCTGTGGAGAACGACAAATTTTGACTCCCATCCATGGTAAACACGCGTGGTATAACGCGAAGCCACATATTGTGGGCTGCCTCGCGACCCTGAAATTGCTGAAACCACATATATATGAGGAGACAAACCCTACCGCAAAAAGGGCTTTTGATCCTCTGAGAGACTCTAGAATGGAGCTCCAGATCCAAGCAAGTGACGATTTGACGTAGATTCTCGTCATCACAATTCTTGACGGAGCAAGTGAAGACTTGGAGGTCATTAAATCATAAGGAAAAAGGTACATGAGAATTTTGAATTCTTTATTAAAGGAAGTATCATCCCAAATTGTGTGGGCTAAGGAACTGGCAGACCATTAATAACCCAACTTCAATCCAAAAGAGGGCTTAAAATTTAAAAGTTCAGCCTTAGCCTAGAGCTTCAACTCAGCCTAACTAAGAGCTTTAAGTTTAATAGCTCAGCCTCAACCATGAGCTCCAACTTGACATCAACCGTGAGCTTTAACTCAGCCTAGCTAAGCTTCAAATTTAATAGCTCAGCCTCGACCTTGAGCTCAGCCCAATAAAGGATTTAAAGTTTAAAAGCTCAGCCTCAGTCTTGAGCTTCATCTCAGCTCAGCTAAGGGCTTAAAGTTTAAACGCTAGGCCTTAACCTAGAGCTTCGACTCAGCCCAACTAAGGGCTTTAAGTTTAATAGCTCAGCCTCGGCCTTGAGCTCCAACTCAGCCCAGTGAATGGCTTCAAGATTAAAGCTCGGCCTCAGCCTTGAGCTTCAACTCAGCCCAGTGAAGGGCTTCATGATTATCAACTCAGCCCAGTGTAGGGCTTCAAGTTTAATAGTTCGGCTTCGGCTTTGAGCTCAGCCCAGCTAAGGGCTTTAAATTTACTGGCTCGGCCTCAGCATTGAGCTCATCCCAACAAAGGGATTCAAGATTAAAGCTCAGCTTTGGCCTTGAGCTCCACTCAGCCCAACCAAGGGCTTCAAGATTAAAGCTCGGCATCAGCTTTGAGCTTATCCCATCAAAGAGCTTCAAGTTTAATAGCTTGGCCTCGACCTTGAGCTCATCCCTACAAAGGGATTTAAGATTAAAGCTCAGCTTCGGCCTTGAACTCCAACTCAGCCCAACCAAGGGCTTCAAGATTAAAGCTCGGCATTAGCCTTGACCTTATCTCATCAAAGAGCTTAGAGTTTAATAGCTTGGCCTCAGTCTTGAGCTCATCCCAACGAAAAGATTCAAGATTAAAGCTCGGATTCGGCCTTGAGCTCCAATTCAGCCCAACCAAAGGCTTCAAGATTAAAGCTTGACCTCAGCCTTGAGCTTCAACTCAGCCTTAGCCATAACTTCAGGCTCCAAGATCAAAATGAAGACAAAAGGAGATATGTCATCCTAACAAAAGTATCACATCCTCATCTGAGATAAAAATTGAGATGAAATTAGAGAAATGTGATCATAACAAAAGGATCATACCCCAATCCGCATTAAAAATGAATACAGAATTGGAGAGATGTGATCCTAGCAAAAGGATAACACCCCGATCCAAAAAAGAAAAAAGAAGAAGATGGAATTGGAGAGATATGATTCTAGCAAAAAGGATCACACCCCAATCCGAGAAGACAAATTTGGAGAGATCGTGATCCTAGAAAAAGATCACACCCCAAATTGAGATAAAGGAAAAATCGAGGTGGCATATGATGTCGGGCTCTTATTCAAGATTTTGGCAATAAAGCCAAATGACAAAGTTTGCGGCCCAACAGGCCAGCCTCAAATTAAAAAGGCCACCGCTAATGAAGCGTGGCTCAAAGTAGAAAGCCACGGTATGCGAAGCCGGGCTTAAACAAACTATCGTGAAAGTCAATGCCATAAATATAAAGCGACTATAGCCTAGTCACAAATACAAAAGCCACAGTATAATAAGTAGAGTTCAAGAAGGTGAATACAACCTTTGCAAACAAGACTCGCAAAAAGTCTAGTCCAACAGTAAAGACACGGTACATTAAGCCAGGCTAAAATCTGAAAGGCAAAGATACCGCCTTCAAAAGTGTAGACAAGGCAAAAGCCAAGTCAATTTAAAGAAACCACGGTATGTGAAGCTGGGCTCAA
Source organism: Gastrolobium bilobum (assembly GCF_033153095.1). Lineage (NCBI taxonomy): Eukaryota > Viridiplantae > Streptophyta > Magnoliopsida > Fabales > Fabaceae > Gastrolobium > Gastrolobium bilobum. Next base: position 253,795 of record NW_026897955.1, on the reverse strand, counting down.
AATGAAGAAGGCAGAAAACTATCATAGTAACTTAAGACTAAAACAACAAAGCCAAGTCGTTAAGGTTTTGGCCACAAAGGCCTAACAGGCTGACCTCAAATTAAAAAGCCATCGCGAATGAAGCAGGGCTCAAAATAAAAGCCACGATATACATATTCGGGCTTAAAATCGAGGATGCGAACTCCTCCTTCAAGAATCCAAGACTAAGACAAAAGAAGCCAAGTCCGTCAAAAACAAGAGAAGTCATGGTATTCGAAGCTGGATTAATTGTTGAAGAAGGCACGAAAGGCCTTCCCAAAATTATGACATAGGCAGCAAGCCAAATCCAAAAGGGGGAAGTCGTAGTAAGAAAAGTTGCGCTCCCTAAAGTACAATACACTTTTGCAAAAGGTCAAATCCAATGCAATAGAGATTTCAGTATGCGAAACTGAGCTAAATCTGAAACCACGACACTTAAAGCTAGGGAGTGCAAATTCGGGTTAATTATTAAAGAGGCATGAAACGCCGTCCTAAAACTTAGGCGAACGCCTATATAAAAGACTGACAATAAGTCTAGTCAAAACTAAAGAGCCTCGGTAAGAGAAGCTGAGCTCAAAGTCAAAAAGAGGCAAACACCACCTCACCACTCAGAGACTTCAAGAGAAAAGAAGCCAATATAAAAAGCTAAACCAAGAAGAGGTAGCCGCACCAGACCCAAGGCAGGATCATAGTACCTCGGTAGGGTCGACCTATCAATCATACTTAGGCACCCCAGCAGTCTGGGCTTCCGAATTGCCGGACTGGGGGGCAACTGTTATGGACTGGATCCATATCCTAACAATCCTATTACTAGCAAAATTGGATAGGGATATCGCAACCATATAATATAGAGAGGATCAAGGGATAAGATCCTTATTCTCATCAATCAAGCCAGATTTCATATCAACTGAGAGATCTCAAAGGCCCAAGCCTATCAAGGTAATCCTTATAAATAAGACGCTAAAGACCCCAGGTACACACTTTTGACCTATTTACTATTGCTGGCAACACTGTGCACACACTCACGTCTTAGCTATAAACCTATTGCTTGTGCGCAGTGATTGGAGTATTGGCTATAAGCCAATCTGAATACCTATCTCTAGGGTATCTCTGAGCGCATAACATATGTAACAGCCTGTTACGTACCGATAATCTTATCATTGCACATGGTATTAAACGCAGTTACAATCACAGTAATTGAGTTAATTAAATTACGAGTAAACTTTTTCTTTTATTAAATCCTTATCTTTAAACATTAACCATTTCTGTATCAATTAAAACAACACCGTAATTATAAATGCAAAACTCGCGTAAGCATAAAACTTATTCATTACAACCCTTCCAAGCAATACCATAAACTCACGGTTATAAAAACACTTATTTTCAAAATTTACACAGTGGTAATCGATTACCATTCTTGCGGTAATCGATTACCGAAAGCTACAGTAACAGACAGTAGTTCAATTTAGGCTCCCCTATTTGTGGTAATCGATTACCTTTCCATAGGTAATCGATTACTGAACTAGGTAATCAATTACCTATGCAAAAGTAATCGATTACTTAGATGACAATGGCTCAATTTTTTGCGTCCCCTGTTTCAGGTAATCGATTACCGTACACTTAAGGTAATCGATTACCCTACTGTAAAATTCACAGATGATAGTTTTTTCTTTACCAAATGGACCATGTTTTCTACTCCTAACACTTAAACACTTATTATAACATATGCACCAATAATAATGTAGGCCATAGGCCCTTCCATCATGCATGATCATTAATCCATGCATCAATTACAATAGTCCTCGTTCCAATGCAATTTAAACATCAAATGGTCACTTTATATCACAAGTCTCCAAATGCCTCTAAACCCAAAATATGTGGCCATGGACAAGTCTCATGCTCACCAAAATACCAATATTCACAAGAGGCATGAAATATAAATCAATTACAAAAGACTTAGAATCTAATCATGAACACCCACGAGCATGGCAATATCAACATGCAATATGTTCATGATCTAAGTCCAAAATACTAAATGTAATGCTATGTGCATCAAATATAATCCTCCAAAATGCTATGCTCTCCATATGCACATCATGCTCAACACCTCCACTAAGCGGGCCTCTTGCTCGAAGATCCTCTATGCTCACCATAACCTGAAATGATGTCCCCAAACGCGGGGTGAGATATACAAATATATCTCAGTAAACCAAGGGTACTAGAGGATCACTCCACCCCATGGCTCACTCAATGTGCATACAATGATCATCATATAAAAAGCATAACATACAAAATCACATATCACTGGGCTCACATCCAAGAACATCCACACAAGGATTCTGTTCAAGGACCCCATCATATAACTCCCGAGAAGCTTCTTGGTGCCTCTCCCATGGATGAGAAGACCCATGGCAAAACCCAACTGGAACTTCTCAAGAGACCTATTCAGCGGAAGTCCTACGTTTGGATCATCGTGGTGCCGCTCCCAGAGTCGGCCCCACGGCAAAACCCGACCGAAATCTCGCAAAGGGATATCTCCAGCGGAAGTCCAAACCACACACATCTACTGGCCAGAGATCACAGATATGTCACACAACATTCTCTAAGCATGTCACACAATCATGGCAATAATGCATGCACATACATTTCATACACGTCAAAGAGCACACAATTTAACCACTACCTTCCACTAGGTGTGATGGAACACACGAGGGATAAAATTCAAGTACCAAGAGTTTACCTCAACTTCGTAAGCAATGCCCTTCCACGTAAGCTCCAAGCTTATTTCACTTCTATTGGTTCCGTGAGTGGTAACCTATATTCATCAATTAACTAATATCATCAACAATTGCATACACCAATTCAATCCACAACAATAATACTTAAACATAACCACTTAGGCCTAATGGCCATCTCACATTTAATTCAACTACCTCAACCATTTTAAAATTATCAAAGCAACTCACTATTTCACCACTTAGGCACCAAAGCATCAACCATTGATTAAACCACATTTTCATATCATTTATCCTCCAAACACCCTACAGGTCGAATTCCTCAAGGAAGTATCCTCCAAGGTTTTCAATTCAATTCCATCCAATCACTTATCATATAATCCCTTAATTAATTCATACCAATGCTCCACAACTCAACCACACAATCATCCAACACATTAATTCCACAAAGTATTGAAATTCAACTCAAAATTTCACTAAAGTTACAATTTTACAAATCACCATAATTTTTATTGCATCAATAATCATCATTTATTATTCTAAGCATTTAATTTCAAAGGAGGCCTATCATTTAATGCTCCTACCACAACTCATCAACACATAATTAAAACCCTCATCATTTTATGATCTCACTAAAAACTCAATGAGAGTGTAGAAACTTACCACCAATAGCTTCCTAGAGTCTAAGGGAATGGTCTCCAACCAATGAATCAAACACAAAAAGTCCCAAAATTTCCCAAAAATCCCCAAATTTTGTGGCTGATTTTGGAGGATTTCTCCTCACACAATGATCCTCACAAGGTGCACTCTACATGAAAGTCACTCACAAGATGATGGGGAACAACTTTGTAGTTGGGAGTTTCTCTCAAAAGTGTCTAGAAAAAGAGTTAAAAATCAAAGCTCCCAAATCCTCAATAATGGTGAACCTCCACGGGTGAAGAAGGAGAAGGAGGAGAGAGAAAATTATGAAATTTGTGTCTCACTTTGTCCATTTGTCACTTAAATCACTTAAATGGGTCCCACACGTCACTTAACTTTCTTAAATCACCCAATTTAACCCACAAATTCCTAACCTATATATTTTTCTCGTTCACGTCATATTTTTACTTTCTAAAAATACTGATCATATTTTCACACTTATCAGTACAATTATACCCCAATATTTTACACCGGTAAAATCACTATTCATCAAATTTGCAGAAACTTGCCTATCCACTCAATTTTTCGTTCTGAATCCATTTCCAGTGTTATTTTTCTCATTTGAGACCGCCTACTCGAATTTTCTTTCCTAGGATTACGTGTTTGGTAAATTACCATTTTACCTTTCTTATGCAATTTGACTCTAATTTCAAGATTTTCACTAATCCTACCCTTTAAACTATATTTTCATATATAATAATACATTTACAAAATACGAGATGTTATACCATACGGTATAGCAATATGATTCTCTAGGGCCGAACAAGTATGTTGATGCTGGTTTTAAGCGGTGGCTCATGGCTGATATGGGTGGTGGCTGCCATGGTTTTGATTTGTTTGGGGTTATGCACTTTGGTAGTATATGACAGAGACAATCATGCTGATAACGTGTTGTGAAATAATAGAAAACTGGAAGAAAATAGAGATAGAAACGAGGTGAAGGAAAAAAGTAGAGATAAATTTTTCTATTGTATTATCATTCTCACTATACAAGATCTATACGTGGTCTTTATTATAGACCCTCTACCATAATGAGTTACAATAATATAAATGATAGCATTGAATTCTCCTAATTACATATTAGAACTTACAAAGGTGACACATTGTTTCTTTAGGAGTTATGGACATCCACAATATTATTTATTACAATTTATTCTTTTTCTAAAATATGTTATTAGAATTTAAAAATTAGAAGAAAGAAAACTCTTTTTTTAGAGTTTTCTCAAGGGTATCCTCCGGCTGATGGTTAAAGACTAACTCCTTCAAGGCGTAGAGATCACGAAGTGAATTTTGCCTCTACCAACAAAGCTTTTTTTTATACAAAGCTTTTTTTATTCACACGGTCAAGAATTGAACTCTTATTTATAAATACATATATTGTAAAATGTGCTATCAAACACAATGTTTTGTCCAAAAATTCTTTCTAAACACGGAAATACAATAAAAAATTCTCTAAAAATAAGACCGGAGAGCAAAATAATTGCTAGTTTCTATATTGCAACAAAAGTTATATATCAACAACTTAGAGGGCACTTGAGGAACTCCGTACAACAGCTTCTAAAGAACCAGATGAGACTTTTCCTCTAAGGTGATCAAAGAGGTATAAAAGGTTGTGTTATTATGTATTTTCTAAACATGTTGGTACTTGTTTGTTTGCTATTGGGCCAAAAATATAACCTGTTGTTTTGCTAAGCCCATTTATTGGTATTTGTTATATCAGCTACACATCAAAATACGTTGCCGTTTTGGATAAGTTGCAATTGATGATAAAAAATAAGACTCATTTCTATTCACGATACAGATTGACACTTTTCGAAAGATTCAGATTGTTTTTCCTCTCTCTATTCAATTGGGTTCTTTGAAAGAAAAGAAAACTTAGGGTTTTGTCGAGCATTTTGAGAGGGATTTTGAGTGAGAAATACTATCTCACCTCAGTTGTTTGGAGAGATTTGTTCCTTATGGTGTGGAGCATCCTTTAATCGGTTTATTTTTGGAAGATACGGTTATCAGAAATTTAAGATGAATCAAGATGGTGAGCTCTTGGACTGATGTAGAGCTGGTGAAACCGTATAGCTGAGGTGCTGGTGATTTTGGTGCTTGCTTGAGAACGGTGCTATCTTGTCTTTATATCTGTTTCTGATATTTTTTGTTTTTTGAGATAAATCATTTGTAATTGTGGTGCTCTTCTCCAGTTTTGGTGTTTCTCTGTAATTGTGAGTAGTGCTGGTTTTACATTCTTTATACATGTTGTGTTAAGTGCTGGTATATGTAAATTGCTGAACATATTTGTACCTGCTACCTATTTTGAATAAAAGTGTATGCTAGAGGGCGTTTGACCCTCACTGGCCAACTTGGATGTAGGAGATTCTTTTACAAAGAATTTTTGAACCAAGTATAAATTTCTGGTGTTGTTCTTTATGTTTTCTGTTTCTGTGAGTCAGTTTTTTGGGGTGATTCTTGGTATCTCTATACCAAGAATTGTAACAAGTGGTATCAAGAGTTTTGGTTCTTGGTTCCTTTTTTCTTCTGGTCAGTCTCTGTTTCTGTTCCGTGTTTTTTTATCTTTTTCCCTCTAGTCCTCATGCTTTCTGCTGCTGGAAGCTGAAGATGATGGGTATCACTAAGGTTGAGGTGGAGAAGTTTGATGGGAGGGGTGACTTTAACATGTGGAAGATCAAGATGAAGGCTGTCTTGGTGCAACAGAAGTGTGAGGCTATCTTCCTAATTCCTTGACACCTAAGGAACTAAAAGATTTAATGGCTTTAGCTCATAGTTTAATTGTCGTAAATTTGTCTGATAGTGTCCTTAGGCGAGTGTGTAAGATAACTAATCCTAGAGAGCTTTGGGAAAAGCTTGAGGCTCTCTATCAAACCAAATCTGCCCCAAACAAGATGTTCTTGAAGGATAAATTTCTTTCCTTCAAGATGGATCCTTCTAAGTGCTTGGAGGACAATCTTGATGAGTTTAACAAACTCACCTTAGATCTGGATAATGCTAGGGCAACTGTCTCAGATGAGGATCAAATTTTAATCCTCCTGAATTCTGTTCCAGATTCGTATAGGGGTGTAAAAGATGCTATAAAATACAGCAAAGGGGAATGGACTTAGATGAGATAACTGAAGCTTTGAGAGCAAGGGAGGTTGGAATACTCTCACATAAAAAGTCCCATGTTGAGGGGCTAGTTGTGAAGGGTAAAGGGAACAAGAAGGAAAAATTTAAAAGTTAATGGAAGGGAAACAATAATGTATTCCAACCTAACCAGAACACACAAGGTAATAAAAATAAGGAGCAGCCAAAAGGTAAACTTACATGCTGGTTGTGTCATAAAGAAGGGCATATCAAGAAGAATTGCCCTGAAAATAATAAGGGAGCTGCAAAGGCAGCAACTAAAACTGAGTATGCAAATTTACTTAGTGGGTGTGAGGGTGCTGAAGTCCTTATGGTGTCTAATAAGGGTTTTGAGGCTGAATGAGTCATGGATTCAGGTTGCACTTTTCACATGACACCTTGGAAGGAGTGGCTTGCTAGTTTAAGGTTCCAAAAGGGTGGAAAGGTCTTTATGGGGAATGACCAGGTTTGTCAAATAGAAGGGATTGGAGCTGTCAAGTTCCAAATGGCTGATGGCAGCCATAAAATCCTCAAAGAAGTGAGGTATGTCCCTGACTTGAGGAGAAATTTAATTTCTCTAGGTATGTTTGACTCAAGTGGGCTGTTATTCAAGAGTGAGCAAGGTTCACTCACTGTTCTTAAGGGTAATGAAATTTTAATGAAAGAAAGGTTGATTAATGGCCTGTACATATTATAGGGTCATGCTATCTCATCCGAAAGCTGTATAACAGCAGCCAAGGATGATGAATCTATTCTCTGGCATAAGAGAATGGGTCATATTAGCAACCAGGAGCTGTCTGAGTTATGTAAACAAGGCATTATAAGTTCTAAGAAAGTAACTTGTGTTGATTTTTGCGAAAATTGTATTTTAGGAAAAAAACACACAAGTTACTTTTTCCTAGTTCTTCAAATTTTTCTAAATCTGTCCTTGATTACATACACTTTGATTTGTGGGGATCACCTAATGTTCCCCCTTCTCTCTCTGGTTGCCATTACTTCCTTTCGGTTGTGGATTCATATTCTAGGAGAGTATGTATGGACCATGTTTTTGAAGCAAAAGGATCAAGCCTTTGATAGCTTCAAGAACTGGAAGACCCTTGTAGAGAATGAGACTGATAAGAAAGTCAAGGTTCTAAGGACTGATAATGGCCTTGAGTTTTGCAATAATCAATTTTTTGATTTTTGCAATGAGCATGATATAAAGAGGCACAAAACTTGTGCTGAAACTCCCCAACAAAATGGGGTGGCTGAAAGGATGAATAGAACCATCCTAAATAAGGTCAGATGTATGCTGGCTGAATCTGGTCTCCCTAAATCTTTTTGGGCTAAGGCTGTTTCCACAGCCTGTTACCTTATAAATAGGAGCCCATCCACTGTTATAGGTCTTAAAACCCCTATGGAGCTTTGGTCTAGTAAGCCACCAAGTCTAGGACACTTAAAACCATTTGGTTGTCTTGCATACATGCATGTAAAACAAGATAAGTTGAGTCCTAGAGCTGTCAAATCTATTTTTGTTGGTTATCCTTCAGGTGTTAAGGGATATAAGCTATGGCTCATAGCTGAAAGGAAGTGTGTCATAAATAGAGATGTGATTTCGAAGAAAACACATTCTATAAAGACATATCCAAATTTAGTGACAAAGAGTATCCTCCTAGGACTGTTGAGTTGGAGGTGGAGCTGCCAACAACACTGGGCAGCAACCTGATGTGGCTGAAAATGAACAACAGCACACTGTTGCTGAAGTTCAAGATGATGGGAATGACATTCCCATTGAGGAGCATGATGTGGAAGTGGATAGAGATAATCTAGAGGATTATTTGCTATCTAGGGATAGGACTAGGAGGAATATAAGACCTCCAAGTCGTTTTGCACATGCAGATGTCATAGCATTTGCTCTCCAAGTAGGAGATATGCTGGAGTTTAATGAACCCAGCTCATACCAAGAGGCTATGAGGCTGGATTCTAAAATTCATTGGCTAAAAGCCATGAAGGAAGAGATGGAGTCTCTTGAGAAAAATAAGACTTGGGTTTTGGTGGAGCGTCCAAAGAACAAGAAGGTGATTGGATGCAAATGGATCTTTAAAAGGAATCCAGAAATTCCAGGTGTTGAAGCTGCCAGGTTTAAGGCAAGGGTTGTTGCTAAGGGATTTTCACAAGTTGAGGGGGTTGATTACAATGAAATCTTCTCCCCTGTTGTGAAACATGTTTCAATTAGGCTCATTCTTTCAGTTGTTGCAATTCATGATTTAGAATTGGAACAATTGGATGTCAAGACTGCCTTCTTGCATGGCAGCCTTGAAGAGCTCATATTCATGGAGCAACCCGAAGGATTTATAAAAAAGGGGGCTGAGAACAAAGTGTGCCTTTTGAAAAGGTCCCTTTATGGGTTAAAACAAGCCCCTAGGCAGTGGTATAAGAGATTTGATGATTTTGTTTTGTCCAAAAGTTTTAATAGGAGTAGTTTTGATCATTGTGTGTACTACAAACAGCTGCATGATGATTGTTTTATCTACTTGTTGATTTATGTTGATGACATGTTAATTGCATCTAAGGACATAAATAAAATTAATAATCTGAAATCATTATTGAAAAAAGAATTTGAGATGAAATTCCTTGGTCCAGCCAAGAGGATACTTGGCATGGACATTACAAGGACAAGAGATGAGAGGAAATTAACTCTCTCTCAATCTGAGTATGTGAAAAAAGTCTTAAAGACTTTTGACATGTACCTGGCCAAACCTGTAAGTGTTCCCCTTGCTGGTCACTTCAGGTTGAAGGCTGTAGATGGTGAGTTAGCCTCGGATGAGGCTTCTTTTATGTGCAATATTCCATATTCTAATGTTGTTGGATGCCTAATGTATGCCATGATAGGTTCTAGGCTTGATATTGCATATGGTGTTAGTGTAGTAAGTAGATACATGAGTGAACCATCTAAGGAACATTGGGATGCTGTGAAATGGTTGCTTAGATACCTTAGTGGCTCTGTTGATTGTTGCATTCATTATACTGCTGAAAACTCAATTAATTGTGATACTACTGGTTATTGTGATTCTGACTATGTTGGTGATCTTGATAAAAGAAGGTCTCTAACTGGTTTTTTTTGTGTGGGAGGAAATGTGGTGAGCTGGAAGGCAAGCTTGCAACACATTGTGGCACTCTCCACAACTGAAGCAGAGTATGTGGCTCTCACAGAAGCTGTCAAGGAGGCAATGTGGCTGCATGGAATTGTCTCTGAGTTGGGTCTAGGTAAGGACCCTCCTAAGCTATTTTCTGATTCTCAATCTGCCATACACTTGTCCAAAAATGGTGCATACCATGAAAGGACCAAGCATATAGATGTTAGGTTGCATTTCATAAGGGAAATAATTAGTAATGGTCAGGTTAGTGTGAATAAAATATCAACTGAAATTAATCGTACAGATATTTTGACTAAGACTGTTCCTCTTAGTAAATTTAGGGAGGCTCTAAATTTACTAAAAATAAAACCTCCCTAAATTGCATGCACTGCATAGGCCTTGGGTTAAATGTCGTAAAACTCTGGTGTGCATTCTTTATTCTGTTGTATGTTTAGTAAATATGTGGAGATTTGTTATTATGTATTTTCTAAACATGTTGGTACTTGTTTGTTTGCTATTGGGCCAAAAATATAACCTGTTGTTTTGCTAAGCCCATTTATTGGTATTTGTTATATCAGCTACACATCAAAATACGTTGCCGTTTTGGATAAATTGCAATTGATGATAAAAAAATAAGACTCATTTTTATTCACGATACAGATTGACACTTTTTGAAAGATTCAGATTGTTTTTCCTCTCTCTGTTCAATTGGGTTCTTTGAAAGAAAAGAAAACTTAGGGTTTTGTCGAGCATTTTGAGAGGGATTTTGAGTGAGAAATACTGAGAATCTCACCTCAGTTGTTTGGAGAGATTTGTTCCTTATGGTGTGGAGCATCCTTTAATCGGTTTATTTTTGGAATGTACGGTTATCAGAAATTCAAGATGAATCAAGATGATGAGCTCTTGGACTGATGTAGAGCTGGTGAAACCGTGTAGCTGAGGTGCTGGTGATTTTGGTGCTTGCTTGAGAACGGTGCTATCTTGTCTTTATATCTATTTCTGATATTTTTCGTTTCTTAAAATAAATCATCTGTCATTGTGGTGCTCTTCTCCAGTTTTGGTGTTTCTCCGTAATTGTGAGTAGGTGCTGGTTTTACATTCTTTATACATGCTGTATTGAGTGCTGGTATATGTAAATTGCTGAACATATTTGTACCTGCTACCTATTCTGAATAAAAGTGTATGCTAGAGGGTGTTTGACCCTCACTGGCCAACTTGGATGTAGGAAATTCTTTTACAAAGAATTTCTGAACCAATTATAAATTTCTGGTGTTGTTCTTTATGTTTTATGTTTCTGTGAGTCAGTTTTTTGGGGTGATTCTTGGTAGCTCTATACCAAGAATTGTAACAGGCTGGTTAATCGAATTTTCCAAAAAAGAAAACAAAAAAGCTGTTTAATCGCCATGATTAATAAATCTTTCTTGGAGTGTCATAATATGGATGCATCGGATCAAGATAGTTTACCATAAAGCAATTTCTATTATTTATATAGTAAATAGATTGTAGTCATAAATGATGAAATACTCTCTATAAATCATAATATTGTTACGCGAGAGTTTGTGGATGCTCTAATAGTTAGGTTTTTGTAGATATTCAAATCAGTTTAATTCGATTCGAGTTCAGACCCATATTGGGTCGGTTTTTCTCACACAATTTTTTTTTTTATTTTCAAAACTCAAATTCAAAAATTCTGATCAATGTGAATAAATTTATTACCACAGATAATAATTAGGTTTTTTACTATGTACTACTCTACCTATTTACTGGTTAAGAAGAGTTCAAGTAGAAGATTCTGCTCGAGGTACGCAGTTGCGTACGTTCTCTTTGTGAGATCAATCAATTAACAATATAATGTCTTCTAAGGTTACCCCATATGCATATATTTACATTTTTTTTTGCTCTAAACTCTAGCATAAATCCAGTTAATTACAATATATTTTTTTTAGGTCCCATGCTCACATTTCGCCATGTATGTTGATGGTTTTGTTCTTTTCTTTTCTTCTTTTTTTATGAAAGAGATTCTTTATATCTACTGAATTGGTGGGTACTGGGTAGCTATCTAAATATTATGGGATAAGAACTTCGACATTGTTATCAAATTTTGAAATTTGATACCAAATCATATTATCGTTGATTTTTGCCAATCAATTATTATGATTTCTGTCAATCAAACTTATTAATTAAGGGTTCGCTTTTTCTGCAGTTACTACATATAAGTTATCTGCAGTAAGCTCAATACAACGTTATTTTGTGACAGAAATCATGGTGTTTTTGTAATTTTAATTTATTTCAGGGTTATTATAGTCTTTATAATTATAATTTTTTAATCTTTCAATCCCAAAATGATGTCGTTTTGAGAGTAAATGCAGATAACTTATCTGCATTAACTGCAGAAATATTTTTCTGATTAATTAATTATTACTTCCCAATAAATAATTAATCATCATTGATGGGTGAAAATCAACAGTTAGGATTTGATGCCAAATTTCTAAGTTTGACACTGGTATCAAAGATACTGCCTCAAATACTATATTTGTTTTTCTGTCATCAATCAATTAATAAATTAATTTTTTAAAGATTTTTGGTCATGTATGAAGATTAAAATCAATAATTAGTTTTTTAAAACTCTTGGTCATGTGAAGATTCTAACCAATATTATTACTTATTAGTTTATTTTATCTCGACCCAAGTAGCCACATATAGTTGATACTTAAGGATGATCATGGATCATGCAAGTTGTAATTTCAGAGAATAAAAATCATATGAGTTGCCTTTATGATGTTACGTTTTGTGGTTGATCGGTGAAAGGATAGATAGCGCTAGTTTTTTGCTTTACTTGATAAAGACAAGCGTTGATACTTGATCGCTCTTTTTTTCTTTTTCTTTTTTTTGGAGTTGGTAAGTTGTTTTAAGGTTTTATTTTTCTTCATTCCTTTCTTTATATAAGAAAATAAATATAATTTGAATTTGAATTTCTTGAATTAATTGTGAGTTTATTAACTCAAGTTTTTTCGTGCAAACTTCATGCATGACTTGTTATAGTTCTAACACAAAAAAGATGAGTTTAATATTTTTCTGATAAAAGAAAATTTTCTACATATTCTTCAATTTTGTATTGACATAGATCTCACATATAATTTTTTTTAATATATGATTCACATATGAATTTTATTCCTATGGCATAAAAACGATCATCTCATATAACATAAGGTATAAAACCGAAAAAAAATACTAACAAATTAAGGAAAAAGAGATGCTGCCTAACCTATACAACACAGATTTGAATAAACTGTGTACCATATTATCTCGAAAATAACATGACCTCACATTATTGGTGGAGAGCCTCAAAGTGCTCACCAACTTGGTATGCCACTCATCAATTATAAAGATTTGTTATTGTTTATTTCTAAGGAGTTTGATATTTCATTAGTAAAGTCTTTTTTGGATTTCTAACCAAAAAAAATATGATTTTTACTTTTGTTTTTTTTTAAAAATATCTATATTAGTCTTTTTTTTTAGAGACTAAATTAGATCTTCGTTGAATTTTTAAGGATCATATTTTTAAAAAATTAAAATTATAAAGGGACCAAAAATTAATTTTTTTTTGTAACGAACGAAAATGAAAAATGTGATTTTTATTAGAGATCGTTTACTTATATTTCAATTAGGAAAGTCGTGCAGTAAAGCATTTACTGGTGCATATCCTTATCGTATCCCAATCAATCAAGCATTTTCCTCCGCTCCACTTCTTCTCCACGTCTACTATAAAATTTTCCTATATTTTCAACCCCTCAAATCATTCAAAGGAAAAACCTCCATTCATGCAATAAAATTAGATGCGTGTGCTCTTAACGTCAGAGTTGATATTTAGAACCAATCTTGAAAATAAGACACATAGATATGCCAAAATGATGACTGTACCTGTACGTGTATTATAAAAAGCTGCTTAATGTCAACAAATTGGGTTCATAACAAATAATATATATACTTATAGGATTTGGTGTTTGTCATTTTAAATGACATAAGTTATGTCATTTTAGAAGAGAGATAAACACAAAAAAACAGAAATCATGAGAGAGAGAAAGTGAATGGTTTTTTTAATTTAAAATTCAAATTTTCTGTGTCTGTATCTCTCTTAAAATGACATAACTTTCTGTCATTTAAAATGACAAACACTTTTCCCATATATATATATATATGTATGATTAAGATATTGTATTAGAGTTCTTATTCTTACACCGGAGTTAAAATAACATCATATTTGCAGCTATATTTTAGTTATGGGATTAAAATTTGTGAATATACAAGTGTTAGGAACATGGCTTCCATATTTAAGTGAGAGTGAATTGAGTATTACGAGATTTTCACAAAATCCCCGTTCTTGTTTCTAAATTTACATTTTATAGAAACTTTGACATATGATAAGCTTATAAATATATGAGTAAATACTCTTTTTCGTCCTTAAGAAAAAATACAGGGCCCATTTTAATTTTTTAGAAAAAAAAATCGACTTATGGTCCCTCAGAAATTCAAAATAGACCCAATTAGTTGAAATCGTTGTCCCTTAGAAATTCAAAGAAGACCTGTGTTAGTCCTTCAAAAGGACCAACATGAGTCTATTTTGAATTTCGGAGGGATCATGAGTCGCCTTTTTTTAAGGGATTAAATTGGTCCCTGTATTTTTTCTTGAGGACAAAAAAGAGTATTTACTCTAAATATATTCATGCAATCAATAATACACAATCTACCACAATGATATAATCTATACTAGCACATACATAACATCAAAGAAGCAATTAAAGTGCTAGAAATAAAAAGTTTAGAGAATTACAAATATAATATATTTTGGTTCGATCACCACCACTTGTGACCTACATCCAGACTAAAGTCGCTCAATCAAATCTTTCACTATCTATCAAACTTCACGGGTTCTTGACAAACCTTTACAACCTCCAAGCTTATGGGTGCTTGGAAACCTTACAACCTCCAAGATTACGGGTATTTGGAAACCTTACAATTCTCTCCAATTTTACGTAGGTATTTGGCTACCTCTCAAATACAATGGGTCTCGTAACCTTTTCAAATCAAGAATGAAGAAGGAATTCTTTTGAAATAAATATACATTCTCAAAGTGTGTATATACAAATTGAAGCACTATGGGTATATGAATTTTGAAGATCTGAGCTCAAGAATGTGTAATCTTTGAATGATATTGAAAGATATGTAAATGATGATCAAAATATGCTTAAGATGTGTAAAAATGATGCCTTGAATGTTTTAGAGTCATTGGGATTGCATATATAGTGTTTCCATTGAAAACTAGTCGTTTTATAATCGTTATATGCATTTTGGACAGTAAGGATTCAAATCATTTTTGTAAGGGATTCGAATCCTTGCTTCTGGGAATAAGGGATTCGAATCTTTTTATGAGGGATTCGAATCCTCCCTTGGCAGCAAGCAGAAAATGGTCAAAAATGTATTTTTTACACGTTGTTTCACTTTCAAATGATTCGTAACATTATAGGAACATATAATTGGCTTTTGAAAAGATGTTTATAAGGTTAAAACATGTTCAAAACATGGTATAAGCATGTTGAAATAATTTTCCAAACCTTATTACCCTTATGCATGAATTTCAAAAATGGAAGCTAATATGATTCAAAAAACTGTTTCATACACATTCTTGGCTTTTGTAAAAAGAACTATCACATTTAGTATACATAGGCGCGGACCCACGTTGGGTCAAATGACCGCACGTGCGGACATAAAAAATTTATAAATTGGATTTTTTTTTGTTCTCTTTACTTTCTCTCACAGCTAAGTCTCTCTCACCCTACGCTCTCTCACTCATTTTTTTTCTCCTTTCATCCTCGTTCAACTAGAAGATATTAAAGTTAAATTGAGGGAGGCGGAAGATGATTTGATGAAAGTGCTTGCAGGTTACTTCAATTTTTTATTTTGGGTATTGGATTTCAGTTTCAAATTTTAACTTAGTTCTGCTTATAACTTCCTTTTTTAAATAATCTGTGCAGTCAAGACCCACAAAAGAGGGCAAGCGGCTTTGATGGATGATTGGTTCTCAAAAACTCTAAGAAAATCTAGGAGAAGGAAGCACCACATCAAAAGTAAAAGCAAAGGGTATGGAACATTGTCTGTTTATTTATTTGGTATCCGAAATCTTCCTCTCTTTTTTGGTATCCGAAATCTGCATACATATAGATTATTTGTTTATTATAATTGATTATTTGTATTTGTATTTTTATTTTTTTTGCTAAAAATGATTTCAATTTCTCTAGTTATAAAACATGTACAATTTATAGCTTGAACATGTGATTATATTAACTGGCACATTACAATTTTTGAAACTTTTTTAGTAATAATTCTCTGTTTTGCAATTTGAAAATTTTAGGTTTATATTGTAATCACTACTTCCTGCAAATGCTAGCTCAAATTGGGAGGGGTCACTATGATGCCGCTTTTGATTTAGGTCAGCATCTTTCCTTGCCCATTCAGCCTAACAACGCAGATTTGAGGCTTAAAATAAAAAGATTTCTTGTTTTGTAATTTGTCTTGAAGTGTGTGTAAGTGCTAATCAGTGTGGAGGCAGATTCTTTGTTTTGTAATTTATTAGTTGTACAATTGGGATTGCCATTAAACCTTAAGTATTCAGGTTTTGCAAAAGTTACAAAATTTTATACATATTTTTATCCCAAGGGAAACAGAGTAATTATTACATAATCTCTATGAGAAGTTTTATTAATTTCTTCATTTTTTATCTTGGCCAGATTCAATTGACTTCTGAATGCCAAGGCTAATTAGTACTGCCTCATCAGTTATAGTTGCTGATATAACCATCGAAAGTTTTGAAGGTCTTGATTCACTGGAGGTATATAATCAGAATATTTTATCCTTAATTATAATTTGAAATATGTGCTCTAATGATCTAGTTTATTTGAAGATCATGTTTACATGTTACATCTCTTCGATGTTTGAAGTTTAAACTATATTTTGATTATTGCAGTTGTTCCCAACTCATATTCCAGACCTATCATTTGGAAGTCTGTTGATCATATCAGGCAGATATAGTGAATTTTGAATCCATATTGCAATTTTGAATCCATATAATATTTATTTGGGATAAAAAAGTACTAACTTTTTGTGGTTTTATTTTTCAGTACCCTTCACAGGTTTTGGAAAAATTATTTATAATCATATGGCTAATAACACATCCTGAATTCTCTCATCAAGGTTTTTATTTCATAATAATTCGACAAGTCTCAATGAAAGGTAACTTTCTATATTTTTTTATTTTGTTATAATTGTTTTCAAACAACAAACGGTATAATTTATATTTACGTTTGGATTTTTAGGTTGTCATTGTTTCAATAACATAATGAGTATAATTGATTTACGTATATATTATGATTTGTCAGGGATACAATCTTATTTCAAACGTCAAAAGAGCACAAATACAAAACCCGAATCCTATGAACCTCATAGACAAAATGTTTCAATTGTTGAAAATTCTCCTCAATCTCAAAGACAAAGTGTACCACCACAAGCATCTCAATTTCAAAGTTTTCAATCACCACCTGGAGCAAAAATTAATATAGAAAATCTTGAAGCGGATCTAGAAAAAAGACCTTCAATTTATTCAATAACATCAAATCCTATAGAGAGAGAGGATATTCGGAGAGCTTATTTGCTCAAGGGTCCAACTCAACCAATTCTTAAACCATTCCCTCAAACGGAAATGTTTGGAAAAATGCGTAGATTCAATCCTAAGAGGTATGAAGAATTTGGTTCTTGGTTGGAGTATAGTGTATCACGAGATGCATGTTTTTGCTTATATTGTTATCTATTTGATATGGAGGTTAGAGGTAGTGGTTCGGAGAATGAGGCATTTGTCGGTGTGGGGTTCAAAAATTGGCAGAAGAAGGATATAATCAAAGTTCATGTTGGAGATCATAGGAGTGTTCACAATAGATCTTATCATGCTGGTCAAGATTTGATGAAGCAAAACCAACATATTGATATTGCCTTTTCAAATATTTCTGAACAACAAAGAATTGATTATTGTATTCGGCTGAAAGCTTCTTTAGATTGTGCTAGATACTTACTACGAAATGGTCAGCCTTTTTGGGGACATGATGAATCTGAAAGTTCAAATCAACAAGGTTTATTTCTTGAAACTCTAAAGTTTTATACTAAGCCAAATAAGGAGATGAGTCATGTGGTCTTGCAAAATGCCCCCGATAATTACAAAATGACTTCAACAAAAATTCAGAAAGATCTTGCTCAAGCTTGTGCTGATTTGACTGTTAAAGCAATAATTAGTGATCTCGGCAATGATTACTTTTCCTTTCTAGTCGATGAAGCTCGTGATGTTGCAATTAAAGAACAAATGGCAGTTGTACTTCGGTATGTAAATAGAAAGGGGTCTATTGTTGAATGTTTTATTGGCATAATTCATGTTTCAGATACTACTGCAAAATCACTAAAAGCAGCGATTGATGGTCTGTTTTCTAAACTTGGTTTAAGTTTGTCTAAATGTCGCGGTCAAGGCTATGATGGTTTTAGTAATATGAGGGGTGAATTCAAAGGGCTTAAGAGTTTGATTTTGGCAGAGAACAAATCTGCATTATACATTCATTGTTTTGCTCATCAGTTACAATTGGCACTTGTGAAGGTTGCAAAACATCACAAAAAGATTCAAGAATTTTTTGACATGCTTCAAAAGATGGCTACCGTTGTGGGGGGTTCATGCAAGCGGAAGGAAATTCTTCAAATGAATCAATATGAGCATATAGTTGAAAGAATTGCTCGCGGTGAAATACCAACTGGAAAAGGTTTAAATCAAGAGACAACCTTAAAGCGACCTGGAGACACTCATTGGGGTTCCCATTTTGATACAGTTACAAGTGTTATCTCATTATTTTCTCCAATAATTTCCTTGATGAAAATTATTGAAGACGAGCCTAGGAATGATGTTGCAAGAACTGATGCAGGTTTCATTTTGTATGCCATGGAGGATTATGAGTTTGCATTCTTGTTGCATCTTATGCAACTTATCTTGGGGATTTCTTATGAGTTGTCACAAGCATTATAAAGAAAAGATCAAGACCTTTTAAATGCAATTGGTTTAGTGAAGGTTGTCAAGTCTCGTTTACAAGAGGTGAGAGATGATGGTTTTGATGAATTGCTTCAAGAAACGAACATTTTTGCAAATAAATATGATATTGACATTCCAAATATGGAGGATGTTTATTATCCTAAAGGGAGATCAAGACAGAGATTGGAATCATTCACATTCTTGCACTACTTTAAGGTGGAGTTATTTAATAGAGTGATAGATACTCAGGTTCAAGAGTTGGGTGATCGATTTGATAATGTCAATACCAAGTTGCTTGAGTGTTTGAGTTGTCTTGACCCTCGTGATTCATTTGCTAGTTTTAACAAAGAAAAGTTGATTGAGTTTGCTAGATTTTATCCTTTGGAGTTTAATGAGCTTGCAGATATTCCTTTTCTTTCTTCAAGTCTTGGTAATTTTATTGTTGATGTAAGAGCTGATTCTGATTTTGTCAATTCGAAAAGAATTTCTGACCTTGCTTTGAAGATGGTTGAGAAGCGAAAGGATATTTTTTATCCATTGATTTATTTGTTGATAAAGTTGGCACTCGTTCTACCGGTAGCAACTGCTAGTGTTGAATGAGTTTTTTCTGCAATAACTTTTGTTAAGGATAAGTTGCGCAATCGGATAAGTGATGATTGGTTTAACGCATGCATGCTAACTTATGTTTAACGTGATATGTTTGATAATATTGATGATGAAGATATAATGCAATATTTTCAAAGAATGAAAAATCGAAGAATGCTTTTGTCATCTTCTACTGCCAACGTGGTATTACCTTCTATTATTTTTGTTGTTATCTGGTATTTTTTATTGTGTTGTTCTATTAATTTTTGCTTTAATTTATGTTTCATATACTACTTTTTTTTTATTGCGATTTGCTTTCAGCTTTGATGCTCTATTCTGGCTTAAAAAGAGAAGATTGATTGCAGATGTGACATTTTCAAATAAGTTAATCGCTAGAGATGAGAGCTTTCCCTTCTGTACAGGTAATGTTGACTTTTTTATTCACCATTATAAATAGAATGATGATGTATGGATGTACTGGAGTTTATTCTCATATTTGTTTTGGAGGATTGGTAACATTTAGGGGGGATGATTGGTCAAACTATTGCCTGCAGCTTGTTATGGAAGCAACTAAATTATGAACGAGTTCATAACCTTGTACATAAAGCATTGATTTAAACTTTCTTTACAAAAAAAAATTTCGGGAGGCACCACTAAATGTGCGGACATAAACATGATATCATGGGTCTGCCACTGAGCATACATAGCTTATTTTCCTTTGTTTGAAAAGTTTGCCAAGATGATTTGTGTAAGAGTCATGCAATTTTTAGAGATTATGCAACATTGAGGTCATACAACTCAATTCACCATATACCTTTACAATTGTATCTAAGTCCTAAAGTGTATTCTAATAGGGAATTAGAGTTAACTTGCTGCTTTCAATCTTGGATCTTGATTCTTCCCTTGAGCTTGATACTTTGACTTGTTGGATGTGACAATTGTTGGCAATTTTGTTGGTTTTGCTCCTTTTTTTACCATGGTTGTGACTTATGATATTTGAGCTTCTCTTAGATGTTGTCCATGGTTTGGTGCCTTTAATCTTAGTTTTGTTATTCTTCCTTGTTGCACTTGATTGAATTGCTCTTAATTCCTTATTATTCTCAAAGCTCATCTATGTTGTTGCAACTTTGATGTCATTAATCTTCTTGTGTGGCTGTAACATGCATCTAATATTTTTTGCTCTTGATGAAGATTATTTTCTTTTTGTTGTTACTTCTTTGTTATCTTTAAAATATATCTTGTATCTACAAGAAGTACCAATACGAAGTGATTCCATCTATTTCTTTTTCCCTAATGCTTTTATTTGATTTCATAAACTGTCTGAGACAAAAGTAATATTGATGTTGAATTATTAATCTTCAAAAAAAATTATAAGTTGCAAAAAGTAAAAAAAAATAAATTACAAAATAAACTGATCCAAACATGTACTAAACCTAAATATTTAAATTTTACTTTAGTTGTGTAATTAAATAAGATAAAATCACGTCATCATTTTTGCGTAAAGTAAGAGTGTCCATCATTTTAGGTCACACCTTTGGTGCCTTCCCTAGCACACCCGGACAGCCTATAAGGGGTTGCTTGGTAAAAAATTGGTCAATGACAATAAGAAAAATAAAAATATTTCGTCTTTGTATTTATTACATATGTGTTTATATCTCCGGAATATTTAAATTACACCTTTTTGTCTTCTTTATTTCTTTCTTTAACCATACACCTTTTTACTTTCTTACCAAAAAATGTTAGTAAATATAGGATATTGGTCTTTTTGGAAAAAGCTAATCAAAGTGGAACCAACCCGTCTTTAGTAGTGACCTATACATTTCTCAATAGACATTGAGATCCTACAAGCTAACTGGAATACCCAACTTCTTATTGGCTTCAATACAAGGTTTCTTCCTTCTCAATGTTTATATACATGCATAGAAAAGCAACAAAACTCGATATTTTGTTTGAAAACATAATAATCTGTGCATTTGATGCAAGACTTTGTTAAAAGATATAGTAAAATTATTCATGTGTCTTCATATAATATGGTTTAAATTTTTCGGAGAGTTGATTATGTGACGTGATATTAAAACCTATGATCATAAAAGTTAAATTTCCACGAGGTAAATTAAAAAAATAAATTAAACTTATATCAACGTTTCAAAATCCAAAGAATTTTTCCAGAGAAAGAGTCTCTCAAGAGATATAACAAAATCATCCAATGCCTTCAAATTACAACCAAACTATTTTACATCCATTAAAGTGATTAATGTACACTTTTCAGTATACTGGCTTCTCTGAGATCCAGAACAACCAGATGCATCAGGCTCATCAACAGAGTTAGTATATCATAGAAATCCAGCCTCTACCTTGAAGTACATAACTCATTCCTCTCACGTACTTCAATAGCATCCCTAAAATTTTCATTAAATAGTTTAACAAGCTAGAAGAACCCGTGAGGAGCACAGGCAGTTTGTACACATTGTTAGAGGAGATGAAGAGCTTAGACATTTTTTTTGTGACAACATCGCATTAACATAAGCTCTTTGTGGTGTCCCAAGTATGGTAATTATAGATGATTCTTGTCATAAAGAAGCTTTGCCTCCAATTCATAGCCTTGATAAATTTAAAGCTTCAATAATCAACATGCTCTTAAAAGCTTTGGTCTCCACATCCTAAACCAATTACAAACTCCTGGTTTTGGATCCATGATCCTATTCTTGTTCTTTATTTCAGTGTCCTGAGAAGCTTCTACTGAGGCTACATTCTTCAAGGGTGACTGTGGATTAGTACTCACTGAATACTCCACAATCCTATTCACCATTTCTAATACTTCACTCATCTTTGGACGGTTCTTTGGGTTTCTGACCAAGCATCGGTTAGCTATTACAGCAAGTCTCTGAGCGGACTTGAAGAGGTGTTTTTGTTTTCTATCAAGTCTTGGATCCAATATTATTTGAAATCTCTTAGCATCTGAAAGGTAAGGCCTTATCCATTCCAACAGCTTCTGCTCACCCTTGGGCCGATTTCGATCTAAAGGGCGCCTGCCAGTAATGAGTTCATAAAGGAAGACACCATAGCTCCATACATCACTTTTTGATGTTAGACGTCCAGTTTGAACATATTCAGGAGCTGTATACCCCATTGTTCCTACAATCTGATGAACATGCCAGCCATATGAATGTAAGTTGTATGTTGATTAACTAGATCCAAGCTAAAAATGGCTAGTTCCTTTGTATGAAGGATGCTTTCACTATATAAAGGTAATTTACTAATTTTAACCATCAATGTTCTCATGTTAAAATAACAGTAGTCATAACAAAGTAGAGAAACTTAGATTGAGTGATTTTTTATGCCACAAGAAGTGAATTTATTTTTTCAACATATGTTAAAAAGATGGAAATTAAAAGGCACCAAGAGAGGTCTTATGATTTCCAGTACTAAAACATGATTCATATGATGACATATTTGACATGACCATTTACTCTAACCCCATAAATTGTTAGCAGGCTTTACTGATGCCTTTAGATTCTGGTCCCTATTCTTATACCAAATTTCTCTCTTGCTTAAGCAAAGATCAAAAGTAATTGCATCTCTGCATATGTGAACAGTGGATTAATATATGAAATCATAGATCAATAAACATATCCATACCGCTGTTGAGACATGAGTTAGCCCATCAGATGGTCCCAGTCTTGCTAACCCGAAGTCTGACAGCTTTGCATTCCATTCCTCGTCCAGAAGGATATTTGAAGATTTGAAATCCCTGAAAATTATCTAAGTATCCCACACATAGTTAGCACAGCAATAACAAGCCGCAAAACATTTGAATAGCAAAAGTGTTTTTTTTTTACAAAGTCCAATTTAGCCTCTCTCAGCTTCCTTTCCATTTTCTTATAGGGGAAATGGGATATCTAAAGGGGCTCAAACCAAGTATCTATAAAAGGCTTTATGTAATTGAAAAGGAAAGTTATGCTATATGCCTATACTATACCTGAAAATCCATTTCCTCATGCAGGTAAGTTAAGCCACGAGCTGCATCTTGGGCTATTTTCAATCTCCTATTCCATGGGAGAGGAGTTTCTAATCGTGGGGATAAATGGTGTTCCACACTGCCGTTGGGCATATATTCATAAATCAGAAGCCTCTGGATTCCTCTTTCATCATCATCAGCACAGTACCCAACTAGTTTCACAAGATTGGGATGCTCAACAATACCCAGAACATTCACTTCTGTTACCCATTCCTTATGCCCCTGTAAGCCAAAAGTAACACACATTGTAATGTAGAGTAAAAAGTACACTAAGGTTAACACAAAATTCCTATCTTGTGTAGCAATCAAATCATCTTACTTTACCACTAAAGTGTTTTGAGGATCGAGTAAGATGTGCAAAATATAATAAAAACTTGAAGTGTGGGAAGATAAATAATTAAGTATTCATCATTCTTAAAGATAAATAATTAAGTATTCATCATTCTTACTTCTAATTGTCTCTACTCGAAGCAACTTATGTGACAATTCAAAATTAAGCTTTATAACATTATGCTTATTATAACTTGCATTATGATAATACAACACATAAAGTACATCATATAGCAAAATAACTATACATGGCATGATAACGCCTTATCATAATTACTAAGATACCTCTTTACATTGCAGAAGCAACAAAATTAAAATAGCTTTCACAAGGAAAATATAGAATGCAAAAGCTTGCCTGAATTCCTCTTCTACCAAGTTGTTTAACTGCAACTTCAATTTTTCTAGAAGGTTCATCAACACCCTTGATGAATCCCTTGTAGACACACCCAAACCCTCCCTCTCCAAGCATAACAGAGCGACTAAAATTCTTTGTAGCTGATTTCAGTTCAGATACAGTAAACACTCTCAGGTTGCTGGGTCTTTGGGATAAACTGGGAAATGCATTCCTCCTGAGGGAGTCTGTGCTATTGTCTGAGGCATTCTGAGAATTTAATTCAGAACCAGATCTCTTCATCTCTCCCTCAACATAAGTAGAACTATTGGACCGACCCGATAATGACGGCAACTGCAAGCTCTTAGGATCGTCCTTCTTCTCTCCGTAGTAGAATGAAAAACACTTCATTTCAACCTAACTGGAACAGGACTACATTTTCAGAAAAAGTGAAGGAAAACTAAGAAACATGAAGTCATTGAAAAAGCAACATGACATCCAAATTGAAGGTAATAGATATTAAAGACTTCCCAATCACTTCACCAATTCAGAAAGGAAAAAACAAACCCATTTGCAGTAAATAACCGTGCATGACCAAATTTCAGAAGGAGATTTTCAGATAACCCCAACAGCTCTAATTTCAGATAACCCTAACAGAAATCTTGTTAACTCATAAAATCATATATTTTTCTCAACATCATTCAGAGAACCAACCCTATTCTAGTAAGTCCTTGTTTTTTAGGGGTAATCTAGTAAGTCAATTTTAAACTACAAAAGTAATAACACAATTGGTACCTGAAACTACATGTCTCCAAATCCAAAAATAGAAGATGCCCATAAACGTCTATATAAGGATAATTTTTGGATCAATTGCAGTTCCTATTTGTCTATAAAGAAAAACAAAAAAATTATCTTCAGATTGAAACTCACCTCTAGTCCAAATAGATAGTTTGATTGCAAAAAGCCTCAGCTTCTCTGAGCTCAACAAAATGACAAATTTCCCTTTCTTTTAAACTGAGATTCTGTGAAGAGAAGAAGACCCACTTAAGCCATTGCTTCCAAAAGAGGGGAATGAAGAGAAAAACTTCAACTTTCCAGAGAAAAGGAGAAGTCTCCACACGGCAACTGCAGGCGCACCAACCAAATCGGAACACAAATGGATATACTATGGAGAATATTATTTAAGATCAAAACCAGGTGCAATGTGAACGTGTCTTTCGGATTCCACAGACCAAGTAAAAGCCAACGTTGTTGTTCATCAAGCAAGTCTAGGTGGCACAACCTTGTCACTTTCCCTTTTGTGTGTATCGATGTAGTTATGTTGCCGCAAAGTGTTAACTTCAGAAAAAGACACAAGTTTTTTACATGGCTGTATAGATTAGATATTTGAAATTTACCTTCTTCTTCATTATTATTTTACTATCATTGACTCCAATATAAAAAAAGATAAAAAAAAAACAGAAAGTACGAGGAAGTAAGGAATATGAGTGCTTTGTATCGAAGGAAACCAAAGAATCTTTCTTCGACGTTACCGAACGTTGACCGAGATTGTTTGACTTTGACCGTTTAGTATCCTTGACTGAGTGAGAGTATATAAATTATGAAAGGTAAATAAATCAATTGGTATTGTCTTTTGAATTTCGTTATCAAAAATTTAAGAGTGGATAAAGTTAATTAATTCAGGTGTTTATTTTCTCAATTGTGATTGTTGTGTTTTCACCAAACCATGAGGTGAAAGTGATCACTTTGTTATTAATTATGTTTGGATATTTGAGGAAGTGTTTTGTGGACTTAATTTAAGGCATGGTTTAATGTGGTATGGTATATTACTTTTGACTTTAGGACGGTCTAGTCTAGTCACTTGTTAGGTCTTTCGATTTTCATTCTTGTTAATAAATATTTTATGTATTATACGAATGTTTTTGAATTCAAGTAAAACTTTTTAAAAAAATGAACAAATATTGAAGTAATTTAGTTATAGTATAAAGATGGAGGTTGTATTTACAAAAAAATTTTACTTACCACCTCTTATTATCCAATTTTAACTGTTTATTTTTATCAATATAATGGTTATAATTTATTGAGTCACACTTATTAATTAATTATTAGTTTTTAATAAATTATAACTATCAGATTAACAGAAATCAACTGCTAATATTTGATTGTAAAAGATTATAAGTAAAAAGATGTTGTAATATAACCTTCCTCTAGTATGAAAAGTATAGATTAAAAAATATTTAAAATTATAAAAAAATTTATGTATTAATAATTTAAAATTTTTAAATTTAATAAAATGAGTTAAGAATGATCTGCTTCATTTTTAAGAGTGAATTGAGAGATTATATTACTTATGTTACTTTTTATTAACACCATCTTCACCTTATTCTCAAAGAATTTGAAGCATAACTACGTATATAAAAATAGATAAATGAATTACCAAAAAAAAGTAGATAAATGAAGAATCTTTAGATAAAAAAATATGCAAATAAAACTATAAATCTTGACTTTTTTTTTCTTCATCTAAGTTTACAATTTTGTCCTCCAATATAAATAGAGCTTTTTTTGTAGTAGTTTAGTACCTAAATCATTTCTAAAAAAAGTAAAGGTATGCTTTTGTACTTCCAATATAAGTTTACAATTTTGTCCTCCAATCTTTCTTTTTTTTTGGAACACAACAACAACAGAACAAGCTACTCTAAGAGTCCCAACACCCATATTATCCTTACAAAGTAAATTATTGCACCCCAAAGGAGGGGTCAAAAACAACTAAACATTCCTTTCAACAAATAAAGTTTTGTGCCATCCAATCAGCCACAACATTTCCTTTCTTAAGAGTATGCTTAACCGCACTGACCAGTTCCTCTCAAGAAGATCACGCATAGTGTTTCCAATGTGATCTAGAGGATGATTATGTTGGTCATCTTGCTTTATAAACTTCAAAATCTGGGTAGAGTCCCCTTCAATAATGATGCTTCGAAAACCTTGATCCCAGGCAACAGTAAGACCCACAAGGATACTCTATAATTCCGCTCTGAATGAATTTCCCTGCCCTAGATTTTTTGCAAATCCTACTACCCAATCTCCATTACAATTCCTTATCACTCCACCACAACCGAATTTTAAGCTTCCATTCGAACTAGCTCCATCAACATTTATTTTCATCCAGCCAGCCAAAGGAGGATTCCATTTGATCACTTGGTTTTGGGTTGTATTTTGCTGAAGACCTTCTTTCAACAATAAACATTTCGCAACAATAAAGTTCACATAGTGACCAAGAATGAGTCTGATACTTCTCTGAATATCCGGTTTCACCCCATTAAAAATGAATTCGTTCATTTCCCTCCATAAGCACCAACAAGTCACGCCAAAGAGGAGAGGTCAACTTCTATTATTTGTGCCATCAACCTCAATTTGCAGATTCTCATTTATCCAATCTTTTAAGGGATTCGAACAAAAAGAGAGCCACTTAGTAGGATAAGTCAGAGCTTTCCACACACCTTGAGACCACAAATAGCATGGAGAGAGCTTTCCGAATGAGTTTGGCAACGAGGGCATATATTCATAGCAGCAAAATGTCTGTTGAACCGTTGTTGGTTTGTCATCATATTAACATATGCAAAAGCCAAAGGAAAGTTTTGATTCTACTAGGTCCGTCCCACTTCCAGATGGCTTTCCAATTCACTCTCGACTGGTCTCCATCATTGCTCTTTAAAGCTTTGTAAGCAGATTTTACAGAGAAGCAACAAGCACTGGTCTCTGTCCAATAAATCATGTCTTCAACATTTTCAGAATTTGCAGGTATCATGCTAGCATTGACATTCTTGACTTCAAGGGAAACAAAGTTTGAGATTTTCTGCCAGTCCCAAGATCCTTCTGATGTAACATAGTAAGAAACTTTCCCCTGGATAGAGTGTTCAGGTATCTCTTTATTTGCCACATCCTTGATGTGTCCTAGATTAGGCAGCCAATTGTCTAGCCAGAATTTTATGTTTTCACCATTACCAACCAGAATTCTGGAATACTGTCTAGCCACACTTTCACTACTCCTCTCCAAAGGTTAAATCCAATAGTTGAAAATTTCAAATCAGGGATTGGATCATTACTAATCTGGTATTTGTTTTTCAACACTTTAACCCAAAGAGCATCCTTCTTCCTAAGAATTCCAAATCCTATTTTCATTAGGGAAGCTTTGTTTGTTTCTCTCGTAGATTTAAGCCCCAAACCTCCTATCTCTTTCGCAGAGCAGACCTTATTCCAAGTGACATTATGAGGGTTGTTTCCATTGCTGCACGAATTCCATAGAAAGCCACGAGTAATCTTCTCAATTGCATCACAGGTTCCAAGAGGAAGAAGATTAGTTTGCATAGCATTGTAACACCCCCAAATTTTTAACAATTTATAATAATATAAAATTTCTAAAATCATAAATAACTATGAAATTTAAATTAACCAAATTTGGGAAATGTTATCGCCGCACTTGTACTATGGACAAGTGTAAGACTAAATTTATTATATTAAATAAAACCAAAGTCTAAAGTTTAACTAAAGGAAATATGTCTTATGCATTTATTAAATCTCATAAAATTTCTAAACTTATGAACTAGCTAGAAATATCTGAGTCGTTATCCTCACTGCTCACAGCTAGCCGCATTCTTTGCAACCCGTTTCACTGAAAATCTGCTCCCCCCGAAGGATCATTGCAGCCAAACAAACACAAACAGTCAGCAAAGCTAGTAATCCCAATCCAATATACAAACATATATATATATATAGGGTTTTATAAGAGTTATGTTGTAGGAAAAATGATTGTGTTATGTTATAGAGATTCGTTTTGCGTGCCAGAGTTTTTTTTTTTTTTTTGGTTTCAAAAATTGTGGATCCCACAAAATGTTGTGTGTGTAGGAAAATTGTTGTGGTCATGTTAAATGATAGATGCAAAACCCATATATATAACTTATAATAATCAAATCAAGTAATATAACTCAAAAATTCAAATCAAGTATCAACTTGTTATTTATTATATTAATCTTTATTTAATCCATTTAGTGCATTTAGTTCATTTAGTGAGAAGAGAACCATGGTAGACCCGGAAAACCCTGTTGTCAGTCTACCCCGTGACCCGAGAAATCCTGTTGCCAGCCACGTATAATCAAAATTGGCCATATCAAAATATCAAATCATAGTGTGCACACCTCTTCTCAAAGTTGCTACTAGTACACCAAGAAACTCTGTTGTCAGATACCACTTTTGGGAGAACGAAAAATATCATTGTCACATCACGTAATACCGAAGGCATAAAGCCCAAAGGTTGTGTTCATCACTTTCAGGAGGTACCATCCCAAAAGCTATCTTCCCACTATTATTTATTACAATCACTCACAATCAATAAAATTCAATCTTGTCACAATCCTTATAATTGGAAAATTTCCTCAAATATTTTTCATAATTTCCACATCAATTTAATCAAGAGTATAATTTTCAAATTCAAATTTTCAAGATTATCATAACTTCCAAATCCATCATAATTTTCAAATCCATTATCCAAGAATATCATGATTTTCATATTCAACATCTACCAGAGTAAAATTCAAATCCAATCATCATATCATAATTTTCCAAATCATAATCCAAATATTCATATCTATTAGAGTAAAGCCAAAAGCCAAAAGCCAATAATTAATCAAATTAATTTCTAGAGGTTAAAATAATTTAATTTAAATACCCTAAGAGTTACATATAATATATGAAAACATCCTAAATTTCCCCCAGGATTAAGATTACATTTAAAAAATTTAATATAAAATTATCCTACGATCACCTAGAGGATTGTGTATACCAAATCTCATCTAAAACTAATTTAAGATGCCCTGAGGATCAGGATTACATTAGACAAAATTTCTTATAAAAGTTAATCTATTATTTCTAAAGCATTAGGATTATACTCAACAAATTTCATATAAAACTAACCTAAAAGCATCTAGGGAATAGGATACTTAGGGATTAGGATTACCTGGTCTCTGTGTTTGATGACTTCTAGGAGGAAAAGCGATTAGAGAAAAGAAGCACAGTCGGTAGCCAGAAAAACAATAACAAAATAAAAATTTGAAATAAGAAGAAAGAGAAGAAGAGGAGAAGATGGAGAAATGTTGAGGATTGAAAGTGATTTGGTTTGGTTAGGTTAAGCTCCTATTTATAGCTGAAGTTTTGTAACTGAGATTTTAATTATGGTAATGTCAAAAGTCATCATACTTATTTCAATTATTGAAACTGCAAGTAATATCAATGGTCATCATAATTACGTTAATTATCCTTAATATATTGTAATTATCATATTTAAATGAAAATAATTGTTCATATTACCAATTAAATGATAACCACTAACATTCAATGTCAACCAAATATATCAATGTTTATAACACCACTTTATGCTAAACCCAACATGTCTGACATGATATAATTATACACATA
Organism: Gastrolobium bilobum; assembly: GCF_033153095.1. Classification (NCBI taxonomy): domain Eukaryota; kingdom Viridiplantae; phylum Streptophyta; class Magnoliopsida; order Fabales; family Fabaceae; genus Gastrolobium; species Gastrolobium bilobum. The sequence goes on along the minus strand of NW_026897955.1, from coordinate 223,275 downwards.
AGGGTACTCTGTAACATCCCGGGCGTTGACGAGGGTGGGGAGTGATCGCCGGTGCGAAAGGGCATGGACAAGGAGTGGCTCCTGGCAGGCTTCTAGGGACGGGGGTACATGAATGAATCGAATCAACACCCGAAAGAGAGGGATTCCAGAGACTGTGCTGGTATGGGATGGTACAGTTGGGAATGGCTTATAATAATTAATTGGTACTACCTATACTAACAAGATGGATCTATTTTTCGGTAGCCCGGAATGGAAGAACTCCATAGTTAAGCGTGCTTGACTTGGGGCAATTCTGGGATGGGTGACCTCCTGGGAAGTTTTCCCGGGAAGTGTGCGAGTGAGGACAAAACACGCTGAAAAGTCTCGTGTTAGTGTGTGGGGACAGTCGTTAATCCTTGCAAGTTGCCAGGCGTTACATACACAATATTATTATTATTATTCTTGGGTTATCACAGCATACATAGGAAGAGCTGACAACACTGATTGAGCAAGCACATTCCTACCTGCGAAGGACAGTGACCTTCTCTTCCAAGCTCCCATTTTCCTGTTCACCCTCTCCATAATATGACTGAAGCTACCTTTGGTAACCCTCTTGTGATGAAGATTAACACCAAGGTATTTTACCAAGTCTCCCGTTAAACCAAACCCTAGCTTGTTACTTAATTCCATGGCATGGTTGTGATTGACATTCCTCGAAAATAAGACTCGAGTCTTTTCAGTACTGACACTTTGACCAGAGGAGTCACAGAAACAATTCAAGATTTGTTTCATGATTTGAGCTTGCTTTGTTGATGCTTCACCAAACAGAAGTAAGTCATCCACAAAGAAGATATGTGATATTGGAGGGCCATTCTTCCTTAATCTCACTGGTTCCCACTCTTTTTAGTCAATTGTCAGGCTAATCAGATAAGCCTGACGTTCGATACACAGGACAAAAAGATAAGGTGAGATAGGGACACCTTGCCTCACTCATCTGAAGGTTTTGAATTCTCTAATAGTGGCTCCATTCTACAAAACATTCATAAAAATGGTTGATACACAACTCATGATTAAGTTAATAAAAGATTCAGGGAACTTGATGTCCTGAAGAGTATCTTTGATGAAATCCCATCCAAGTTTATCATATACTTTTTCCAAATCCACTTTGATGGCCATCCATCCCTTTTTACCTTTCTTTTTTCTGTATAAAAAGGAAATAAAACAAATTGCAGTTCTCTAACTAAACGGGGCCAAGCAACACCCCAAAAGTCATTCTCCTAGACCCCATTACATTCTTGGGGGAGGATTCTCCATCAAAACAGTTTCCCATCATAAGGAGTGAGAGTAACCAGCAAGCCAGTCTGCAACTCCATTACCCTATCTGAAAATGTGAACAAAATTTACTTTTTACCTTTCTTGGATCTCATGGAATGGAAAATTTCTTGGGCAATAATGATATTATCAGAGCTATGTCTTCCTCTCACAGAGCTACATTGATTAGGCCCAATCAAGTGATTCATGTGGTTCCTTAATCTGTTAGAGATCAACTTGGTAATGGTTTTGTGTATCACATTGCATAGGCTTATGGGTCGAAGTTGTCTCACAGATTCAGGGCAGTCCACTTTGGGAATCAGATATAAGAGAGTCTGATTAATCGAGGCCACACCAGTAGGGTTCAAAAAGACTTCCTTAACTACCTCACAAACGGCTTTACCAACCTTATTCCACTGAGTTTGGAAAAAAAGAGCATTAAGACCATCAGATCTTGGTTCCTTAAAGGATCCAAAGTGGAATACCACATACTTAATCTTCTCCACCGAAGGCATAACATTTAGCATCCTTAAACTCTGATTTCGAAGTAAGGGAAAAGCTCCTTTCACAGGAAAGCTAGGTTTGCTAAAAGCCTATTTACAGTATAACTTCTCAAAGTAGCTTGATATCATGTTGCTTAATAGGCTTGGTTCTCCCAACCATTCATCATTTTCATTTTTCAGAGAGTCAATTATGTTCACTCTTCTTCTAGCTACTGTTGTGGAGTGGAAGAATTTTGAATTTCTACATCCAAACATCAACCACAGGCTTTTTTGGAGATCTTCTAAATCAATATAATAGAATCTGCTTAATTTGTCATCGACCTCTTTGAGTCTAGCATGGATGCTAAATTTCTTTTTGTTAACTTCTTTGTACGTGTCATTATGCCAAATCAGAGCCTCCGCTTGGAACTTCTCACAAGCTGGTCTCCAGTTAGCTTCCCCACCCCAACAGTTACTTATAACATTCTGGAAAGAGTCACAAGTCAACCAAGAAGCCATGAAACAGAAAGGACGAGTGCTATTAGTTCCCAGAAGGAGGGGATCCAGTAAGGAGAATGATAGGTCTATGATCAGAGCTATAGAAAAGGAGATGATTAAGGAATCAGTTTGGGAAGCGCAGATTCCAATTGTCTTTGCTACAAGCCTTGTCAAACCTCTCAAAAAGCCTACCCCTCTTCCAAGTAAATTCTGGACCTTTAAACCCAATATCAAAAAGACTACACTCATCAAGACAAGCTTGGAACTCCCTCATTGAGTTCCAATTTGGCTCTGCACCTCCAGTTTTCTCCTTTTCCCATAGATAGGAATTGAAGTCACCCATTGTAATCCAAGCATCATTAGCATTAATGTTTAGATTTTGGAGGCTTTCCCATAAAGGTCTTCTTTCAATACATCTAGGACTCATATAGATAAAAGAGATAAGTCCTTCCTTCCTTGACTCTTTCGAAGCTAAAGAAATGTGAATAAATTGATGGTGCACAGAGATAACATTGACATTAACATCTTCATTATTCCACAGGAGCCATAGTCATTCAGAAAATCCCACAACTTTTTGAATATAATGGTTGTTAAAACCCAACTTTGCAATGCACCGTTTGGCTTTTTCCCTACTAACCCGAGTCTCCATGAGACAAAGAACTTTGATTCTGAACTTATTGGTGATGTCTTGAATAAGCGGGGCCAGACCTTTCTTACTTTCTCCCCTCACATTCCAGCTGCAGATAATCATTTAATAACTAATAAACATTAGTGAAATAATCCACTTATAAACCTGAGTCATTGTTTGATCTCTGAGAAGACCTTCATACCACTCACTGTAACCAGATTAGCATCAAACTCTTTTCCTTCTGGAGATGGCGAGAATCTTCTCATTAGTTCCAGAGCGTCAGGAGGCTGAGCCTTAGGATTAACATTGTCCTTGCCTTCTCCTTGAGTCTCGACACCTTGCAACTCCCCTATGGCGTCTGCGATGTTACTTGCTTTGTTTTCTAGTTTACCGTTATGTTTGGATATTTTAGCAATAGACAAAGGCTTTTTAGGATTCAAGGTGGGTCTTTGGGCTGGTTTACTAATAACCCTTTCAGGCTTTAGCTTTATGGGCCCCTGTTTAATGGGCTTTGGTCCTTTCAAACTTTATTTTTTCTTTATCTCAGATCCTAGGTGGTTATTTCTTTTCCTAATCTCAGCATGGGGAGATTCACCAAAAGGGGTTTAAGCTTTACACAAGCATCCTCAGTTGCTTTCTCAATAGTCATGTTACTAGTACTTGCTCTATCAGAAGCTGTCTCAGGACTCATGACCTTTACATCTGCACCATCACTCTCTGTCTCAAGACTTCTAGCCTTTACACTTGCTCCTTTCATAGCTATCTCCGAGGTTTGATTGAGTTGGGTTGCGACTTCACACATTTCTCTTATAGCTTCAAATCTCGAGCTTACTGCTTCGGCTACATGAAAATTGGCGGGGAAGCTTCCATCCTTTTGTTTTCTCTTGTCACCTCTGACAAATCCTACATACTTCATTTTCCCAGGATCGTCACTACCAACCGTCTTCTTCTTTCCTGGATCTTCGTTGTTCATCTGGGGTGGTTTAGGTTTCTTTCCTCTTGCTGGACGTTGAATAATCATCTACTCTCCAAATAGTTCCTCTTCCAGACCTCTACTCCCTTTCCCTTTGTTTGAGTTTTGGACCTTCGAATCACAAGCCTTGCTCCCTTCCATTGCGCCTTCACCTTGCACTTTTGGACAACGGTCCTTCCTGTGTCTATATCCACCACATCCAAAGCATATTAGGTTCATGCCTTTATAGGCTACATGCAAGGTCCTGCTTCCTATTTTAAACTTGGAAAGAAATTTTTTGGAAAGATCAACTTCTACATATATTCGTGCAAACCTTGCACGTTCTGTAAACTCCTCCAGGCTAGACTCTTTCTTCCGGATTGAATTTTTATCGATTCTAAGAGTCCTACCAAAAATGTTGCCAATGCTTCATAGCAGATGAGAAGTATAGAACTCTAGCGGCAAACCCGGTATCCTTATCCAGATGGCTAGCTTCTTCAGAGTTTTATCATAGGGGTGAACAATGGTCTCCATCTTTGAACTGTAACATAATGTCCTGCGATGACCCACGGTCCATCTTGGAGGACATGAGCATGTTCTTTTTCGTCCATAAACTTGAAAAGAAAATAGTCATTTTTCAGGTCTATGAACTCATAAGCTCCTGAGATGCTCCACATTTTCAGCAATCTTCCTAGAAGATATTTTACATTTAGTCTATTTCCTAGCAGCTTCACTATGAGTGCATTCTTCCACTTTTTGCATGCTTCTTTATGGATCTCTTTCAGATATTTGAAAGAGGGACATAAAGGGTCTTCTTCGGCATCATTCACATCTTCCTCTTGTAGGTCTTCTTCATCCTCTTCACGCAACTGTTGCTCTATCCAGTGCTCCTCTTACTCTTCCTCCCCCTAGTACCATTAAACTGAAGGAGTGTATCTTTATAGGATACCACCCTCCTTTTAGGGGGGGTTCTCCCTAGTCTTTTGTTCCTCAAGTAATTCAGCATTCACTATTTTTTTTCCTTTGGTCCTTTCCATTTCAACCATCTGCACCACAGTTTCCTCTTCCCTTTCCTTATCTTTCGGTTTCTCTATGCTTCTTTTCAACAGGTCATTCTCTTCTATCGACTGAGATTTTCCAGCCATATCCCCTAAGACACTAGTTTCCCCCGAAGCCCTAGCAGAGCTCACCATTTAACACAAATAGCTTGTGTGAAAGTTTGTCCTCCAATCTTTAGGTCCTATGCATTTGGTACCGTTATATCACATGAAAAAGCTTCAGGGAATTCAACATTTTATAATAAAACACTTTTTTTATGTACACTTTCTCTTCGTTATCCCATGAAAAGATTTTAAGATCTTATTTGATATTTATTTTAAGTTAAAAAATACTTTCAAGTTAAACCTAATTTTTTTTAAAATTAAAAAATTGTTTGATGATTTTATAATATTTTTATTTTAAAAATTAATTTCTCCTAATAATTTTTGGCTTTTGAATTTTATTTTTCTATTATAATTTTTTTATTATAAGAACTTTTATAAAAATATGTTTAGCCTAATTTCTAGTGTTTTAAAATCCCGCCCCACCCCGGGGTCGACCTCCCAGGTCACTGACCCTCTCTCTCTGAGGGTTTGTGTTAGTAGTTAGACCCTATATGCATGTTGACTCTTCTAACCCCCTGGTTGAACCTGTGACTCCCGGGTCAGAGGGATCACTGCAATTTTTATTTGAAAAAAAAAATTATACATGAAATGATGTCGTTTGATGTGTAAAAATAAATAAAAAACAAAACAAAACATGTTACTGCCTAGATTTAGAACTAGACTTGAAATCTGAATCGTTCTTCTTCTTCTCTTCCGATCTTCTCTCCCAAACCCAGTCTCCCTGATCCGGTGATCTCCTCTACTGTGCTGGTTCTTCTCTTCTCATCGTTAATTTATCGTGTCGCCTCCTTTTCTCCATTATTCTCTATTGAGTAAGGGATCTCCTTTCACATACTGTTGTAGGTGCATGAGAAGAACAAGAAGAACTTGAGTTTGATGATATAACTTTTCATTAACCCCATTGGAATATGTGTTTTATACTTTGATACTTTAATTAGTTTGTGAATATTGACTTGTGGATGTAATTGGTTGAATTATGTTAAGCATATTTTGAATCTTTAATGATTGGTGCTTTTATTTTTATTTTTTTGAGTTTTTCATATATGATATATATTTATATTTTTTTAATGTATAAAATCGGATCAACAGAATGATCCTGTGACCCTCCAATTGAATCCATGACCCTTGACTTCGGCCGAGTCAATGTCGGACCGAATCTTTAAAGATTGCTAATTTCTACTTTTAAAGAAAGAAAAGCTAAAAAAAATCCCCAGGCATTAATCACCACTTTAAAAGTGCGCCCAGAAAAATAAAAATAAAAAATCTGTTAATTAAATAGTTGTAAAATGAAAATTATAAGCAAAAGAAAATATGGTTCCCTTGAAGCACCCCTATTCTTAAAAACGCAGGGCAAGTGTTTTATCAAACAGAGAGAGAGAGAGAGAGAGTAGAAACAATGCACATCCTTGAATCTAGCCACCCATTTCTCTCGGCCATTTCTTCATCCCAAAATCAGGACACTCCCACAAACTCCACCAATGAACAAACCTTTCATCACCCTCAACCCTCCCTCCTCTTCCCCGCTGCATCTTTTTTCTTCCACCTTAGCTTCACTAACCTATGGCTTCTTCTTCTCCTTCTTCTTCTTCAAAGGTTGCTTGATTTGGCGACCTCCAAATTATGGAAATGAGGAACAATGCTTCCACCTCGGTCGCTCTCGTTCTGTTCTTATTCTCTTTCGCGTTTTTGAGTCTGCCACCACGGATTCAATGCGCGGATAGCACTTTTGCCCCTTCTTTTTACACTGAAGAAATCTATAAGGAGCTTCAAAATCTTGCTACCCTTTTAAACAGGGACATCAAAACAAGTTTAGGCTTCTGCATCAAGGATGTGTGAGAGTCATTTTCTATTATTGCCTTCTCCTATAGTTATTTACTTTACTCACTTTTCTCCTAGTTTATTAACCACCTAGGATAAAATTAATACAAGATTGATTAACATTAATAAAACATAAAACCTGAACGATGATATAAGCATTAATCATAACACGATTTACCTGTGCCCACATTAATGTTTCACAAGTTAGACACTATATATCTCAACTATATTACGGAAACAGTTAAAAAAAAAGTGATAAAATTGTAGCATGCATGTTCGGAGTATCCCCGACACTACTCTGACAACCACAGCACAACAACCATTTTGAAGTGTCCATGTTTCCTTGTTGACTATACTGTTTCCTATTTTTCAGGAAAAAAGATTGGGTGGAAGCATTTGACTTTGAGGAAAAGTTGGATTTCGTGGATTCTTGTGTTAAGAAAAAAGGTATGTGTTCTTATATTGACATTTTAGTATTAGTCAAAGTCCAATACTTCCAAAAACCTAAGGTGTTAGGTGACGCATAAAAAAATGCACAGGCTCATTTTACCTTGTGCTGAGATTCAACTTTTATTTAGAATAATAAAGGCAACAAGGAACGCATTCATGGTCAATTGGTCATAGAAGCTTTAATACTGAAGTTTTGACTACCGAAGTTTACCCAAAGTTTAGACTACTGAAGTTTGGACAGTGTAATTGTAGGTTGTTTTCTGTCCTTGGAAGATGACAAAAAAGTAAGAATAGAAGTTTGGACATAGGAATTATGATTTATAAACTGTGTAGAATTTTTCGTTGTGTGTTTAGAGGTTAGCATATTGGTTACTTTTTAGTGTTATCTTTAGGATACAAGGAAGTTCAATTCTCATAATTGTGTGTTGCATGGGATTGTGCCGCTGACATGCCCAACTTCAGCAAAATTTCTTGATGGTTATTGTAATCCACCGTCTGTCCAGTGCCAAAGACATACTATTGTATATTTGAGGCATTGGAATTTGTAGGCTAAGGAACTGTATGGCACATACTTAATCTTGGTTTATTCTTTTCTTGTGCATTTTTTTTTTTGGTTGAAGCAAATTTCTGTCATTCATTTTATGCTAGGTCCTAAATATAATGTGATTTGATTGACAGGAGATTTCAGAGATCGAATATGTACTGCAACTGAAATAAGGTACTACTTCCACGGTTTCTTGGAACAGGGGGCATCATCTTCCAATTACGTAAAACCTAACAAGAATTGCAATTTGACCTCATGGGTTTCTGGTTGTGAACCTGGTTGGGGTTGTAGTGCGGGCAAGAGTATTGACCTCAAAAAGGACATAAAGGAAATTCCTTATAGAACTGATAACTGTCAACCTTGTTGTGAGGGCTTTTTTTGCCCTCAGGGATTGACATGCATGATACGTAAGTATGTGATGCCTCTTAAAATTATACCTTCTGTTAAATTGATATCTTTCCTCTTCAATCTTCAACGATTAATATATTTATATATTAGGAAATTGAGATAGATGCTTCATTATATCTCATATGTGAGATATGTTTACCCCAGACAGTTGCATTGTATCATGATAAACATATTAGGGTTAATGTATGCCTAATAACTTAAGCTAGGTGTTTGTAACGCTGATGCCTAGAAATGTAGGGTTAATCAAAGCTGTAAAGAGAAGAATATGTATTAACAAAAAAATCATTATATCTCAAAAAAAAGTCCGTGAAAAAAACAAAGCAACATTTGAGATCAAAGGAAAATGGATTACAAGCTACATTTGTTGAAGTTTTTGGGATTTTGAAGTTTAAACTAGCATCAATTATGGAGATGGTTCCAAGCTTGTTTAAATTACTTGGTTGGAGGAGATGACCTGATGTTCACAAAGGAAACTGTAGATAGAAGTACTCTAGTGCTAGGTGAGATGCAGCAAAGACCCAAATCAGAAGCAATTTTTCATTTACCTGGGCTTGGGGTTAATCCAACCAGTACACACCTAAGCATACAAGAAACAACTAAGTCCATATATATACCAAGTTGGTGGAAAAGAAATTTTTTCCTGAATGACAGGGTTTATGAATAATGATGTATGCAAGTTAGTGTCTATTCGAAACATATTAAATGTTAAGTTTGTGCAAAATCTGTGGGGCATATTTCATCACAAGAGTATGTTTTATGATAGTATTGTGCAAAAACTGTGAGCCCTGTAATAAAGCTATTGTATGTCTTCATGGTTTGTGTATGACACCTGAATTATATTTAGTATTGATGTTGAAATATATTGTTGTGAAAATTTTCAAAAAACAGCACCCCTAAGTGTGATTTGATGCATAAATATTTTCTCTTTTACACTGGGGGCCAAGATTTTTTTGTCTATAGTACATACAAGACATGCATATTATTTTCTTCAGTTTCGCTTTTGATAGTCATCGTGCTAACTTCCATATTCTTCAGAAAACAACTTTGGTTTCATTTAAAATCTCTGAAATTATCTATTGTGGATGAAAATTAGCTGCTCAAGTATAATGTTTTTAACTTTTCTGATTTTCCTCTCAATGAAGCTTGCCCACTAGGCTCTTATTGTCCACTTGCAAAACTGAACAATGAGACTGGAATTTGTGACCCGTAAGTTTTTCTCTTGACGCTAATTTTTTTCCTTTGTTGTCTAAGCTTCCTCACTAAAATAGAATTTGCAGATATAGTTATCAGATACCTCAGGGAGAAACAAATCATACTTGTGGCAGTGCTGATATTTGGTCTGGCATGGTAAACAATAGTGATATCTTCTGTTCTCCGGGATCATACTGCCCAACTACAACACGTAAAGTCTCTTGTGATAGTGGGTATTGATTTTTCCCATACCTCTTTGTTCTGTCCATTGCTACCAACTTGGTACTGACTGCTAGCATCCATACTCATTATTTTTTCCAATTTCAGATACTACTGCAGGATGGGCTCTACTCACCAAAATCGTAAGTCTAATTTCTTTCTTTTTCTTTTGGGGGTATATATTGTAAGTATAATTTATTTGGTTAAGTTGTATGATCATTTTGTCCTTAAATTGTGCTTCATGAGTTTATGACATTATTAAATTCTACTTCATATATTTATGACTTGTCTTATTATTTTTAACCAACAACTTTGAGTGCTCTCCTTTGCCTTTCTCAGTAAGTATTAAAAATTTCATCCACTTCTCACTGATTGGTCAAGAAAAAAATTCAGCGGAATTTTTAGAAAATACAAAAATAAAGAACCTTTTTAAATCTACATAAATGGTTGTTAACTTAAACTTAATTTATACCTGGATTTGGTATAATTTACTTGTGTTTAGGTATGATCCTCACATCTGTTTGAAAAAATTATACGTTTCAGATTGTAAATCTTAAGCAGAAAAAATTATACTCAGATCCAGTTGTGCAACTGACTGTGAATTCAAATTTGAAGTCTAAATAATAAAGACCTGATATTTTAGCTTTCTCCATAGGAGTGAATGCATTGCAGCATATTTGACATGATTGATTGGGTTAGATCCAGAAAATTATCTATCAGTAATTGGATTTAACTTTTCTATCTCATTTACCTGCTCTTCTTTGTCTGAGAATGGGGGATATTAAATTGGAACCTTGGTTTGTATTGTTCATTTTCGCAGCATGCTCCAAGTTGAGTACCTGTAATCCAAGCACAGCAAACCAAAATATGCATGCTTATGGCGCTTTGCTTATTGTAAGTAGAATCTGATCTGGTATTGGATGAGGTCATACTTTGCTTTCCTCTATATTTCATTTTGCTTCATTGGTTATGCAATATGGAAAACTTTGATTAACTTTAGTTTTCTTTTCATGTTCTATCAGGGTTTTTATTACCATGTGTTTTCTTGAATGATTATTTTGAAGGTTTCAATGGATAATTTTTGTTGTTTATTTTACCTACACTTTATTAAAGGTTCTGTGTCTCTCTCTTCCTTGACCAACTGTGGTGCCTTTTCCTGCAATATGAAGAAATACAGAAAAAGATCAGCAGAAAATTGTCCCAAAGTTTACTTGCTTTTCTTTTTGTATATACTCTGAAAGAGCATGGAATACTTTCTAATATTTGAGCTAAGGATTCCTTCTCTCTATGCCCTGTTTATCATATTTGATTTTCTTTACACTTGTAGGTTGCATTGAGTACTATCTTGATCATCATTTATAACTGTTCTGATCAAGTTCTAGCTACTCGAGAAAGAAGGAAGGCTAAATCTAGGGAAGCTGCAGCAAGACAAGTAAGAGAAACTGTACAAGCTCGAGAAAGGTGGAAAATAGCTAAAGATATTGCTAAGAAGGGTAAGCCGGGATTGCAAGAGCAGTTATCCCGCACCTTTTCTCGCAGAAAATCAGTAAAGCAAGCGGAGCAATCTAAGGTTTTTAGTCAAGCAAAACCTGCTATGGGCAGTACTCTTTTGCCACCTGTGCCTCCAGGTTCTTCAAGCACATCTCAGGAGTCATCTGCAGCTTCAAAAGCCCCAAACAATGAACCTAGTAACCTTACTAAAATGTTGAATTCCTTTGAGAATGACCCAAATAGCAATGAAGGATTCAATCTGCAGATTGGAGATAAAAATATTAAAAAGCAGATGCCAAAAGGCAAACAGTTGCATACGCAAAGCCAAATTTTAAGGTATGCTTACGGTCAGATTGAGAAGGAGAAAGCTCAACAAGAGAAGAACAAGAACTTGACTTTCTCGGGAGTGATTTCAATGGCTACTGAAGGTGATGTTAGAACAAGGCCTGTGATTGAGGTAGCTTTCAAAGATTTAACTCTCACTTTGAGTGGAAAAAGAAAACATCTACTGAGGTGTGTGACCGGTAAAATCATGCCTGGTCGAGTCTCAGCTGTGATGGGTCCCTCAGGAGCTGGAAAAACTACATTTCTTTCTGCTTTGGCGGGTAAAGCAAGAGGATGCACTATGACAGGTTCAATTCTAATCAATGGAAAACCCGACTCCATTCACTGTTATCAGAAAATTATTGGTTTTGTGCCACAAGATGATATTGTGCATGGAAACTTGACAGTGGAGGAAAATCTTCGTTTCAGTGCAAGATGCAGGTAACTGATTTGCATTATGGAACTTACTCAGTGCTTTTCATATTTTGAATGATTGAAATGCATGCACTGTGTTTGTTATTACTTCAAATTTCATTGTACTTGTTTTGAAGCTTAATAAAATTAGGACACCTTATTTTATATATTTAGCAATTATGTGGGGTGTGTTTCTAGTTTCATATTTATTTTTATCTTTTAACAGTTGACATGATTGTTCTGACATATTGTGTCATATTATTTAAGGTTATCTTTGAGTAATTATTATTGCCAACTTGATATATGATAAGGTACTAGAAGTATAGCTCTGTTATATATATATATATATATTAACAATGTACCTCTTCTCCTACTATTGATATGGAATGCATTTAGTGGAGACAGAAGGAAAGATACACAGCAGTAAAAAGAGATAATGCAGAGCTTGGAGGGTGATGTACCTGTACCATTAAAATATGTGTACAAGAGGAAAAAGGGAAGAAAAAGCGAACAGCAAACAGCAAGAGTAGGGGATGAAGTGGCTGATGAGTTGGCTGTGAAAGCAAATAATGAGATGGAGGCAAGAGATGAAATGGCTGATGAGCTGGCTGCACAAGAGCATGATGAAGTGGCAGATGAGATGGGAAATAACAGAATGGTAGTGAGCAAAGAGAGAGAAGGAAAGGTGATTAGAGAAGTGGACACATGGCAAGCTCTGAATGGAGAATCAATAGTGGGAGAGACGCAAGGGAAGTGAGGGAAGTTAGTTATATTGGAAAGGGGGGAATGATGTGAGGGCATGAAAATTGTGTAATCAGGAAAAGGGGAATTTGGGTAGCTCTGCAAGGTGGATTGTTCCTGTAGAGAGGAGTGTCTTGAATTGTCTTTATCTTCGTTGTTACTAGTGTCATTACTAGTGTGATTACAGAGAGTTTATACTGTAGTCAAGTGAATTAGATTACGTGGTTGTTATTTCGCTTTGAGTCATGAAGTCTGTTGTTGAATTGTTACTGTTTCATCAATCTATGAGTCTGTGAATATTACTACAAGGGCTAAGTTCCCATATTAATACAAAGTTTACTGTTATTCAAATTTGGTGCCATCAATTTGGTATCAAAGCTCTATTGATCCTGAGAAACACTATATGGTAGTAATGAAAATGGAAGCGAGATTGGAGGACTTAGAAAGAGGAAGCATTCAAACAAATGGAAGATTAGGGGGAATTGAAGAATCCCTTCGTCAATTGAACACGACGGTGTTGGAACTTGTAGACCGAGTAAATGAAACGAGGACGGAGGATCATGAGTCGAGGAATGGAGGTGGAAACAGAAATCGTAACTTGAACGACAATGGCAACAGGGATGGTGAAGAGGGGAATAGGGCTAATCGTGTGAGAGAAGTAGAACGTGAGCGGAGAATAGAGGTGCCGGTGCCTTATTTTAATGGTGATGATCCTTACGGATGGTTGTATCGTGCCGAATGCTATTTTCGGATAAATCACGTTCCGGTTGAGGAGCAAGTAGAGACAATAGTGATTTGTTTGGAAGGGAGAGCTCTCAATTGGTTTCAATGGTGGGAGAGCCGTAATCTAGCCATTACTTGGAACGGGTTTAGATTTGCATTTTAGAGCGGTTCCACAGTTCATCATCTGGGAATCCGTATGAAGCGTTGATGTGCCTCAGACAAGAGGGGACTGTTGCTGAGTATAGAGAGCTATTTGAGCTTCTGTCAGTGTCGCTTCGTCACGCGGAAGAAGAAATGATGCAAGTTGCTTTCCTCAATGGCCTGAAAGAAGAGATCAGAGCTGAGGTGAGACTCCATGCTTTGACTGACGTAGATCGTATGATGACCTTGGCGCAAAGAGTGGAGGAGAAGGAGAAGGTAAGGGAGCAGGTTGGGCTAATCGTTGGACGCTTCAGACATGGAAACGGGTTTCACAATCGAACAGCCCTTCCGAATCGGGCTGCATCCAACGCTGATGTTAGGCCCATTATGGGTCAGAGCCCAAACGAAACAGAGGAACATAAGGGGAACGAGACCATGGGCTCTCGTAGCATAACCCAAAATAGAGGACAGGGACGTAATTTCGCTACGGCTAATGTTGAAAATAACTCAGTGGACTCTATTGCTTTAACGACGGTAGCAACACTAATGCAAGAAATCCTAATGCAATTGGGGGAGGAAGAGGGACCAAATACAGACTTCTCTCACCAGAGGAGGTGGCTGAAAAAAGACGGAAGAACTTGTGTTTTCGTTGCAATGCCTCATACTCACCTGACCACATTTGTCAGCAACCTAACCTGTCGGTGATGATGTTGGGTGTTGGGGAGACGATTCCCGAGGAAGAGGAGATACAAACGACGAACGGAGAGGACAAAGATGGAGAGCAAGGGCCGCTGCAACTTAACGTCCATAGCATCGTGGGTTTGACATCACGGCGTTCTCTGAAAATATGGGGGGAAATCAAGGGCAGAAAGGTGACGATCTTGATTATACAGGTGCATCCCACAACTTCCTGGACGGACACATGGCTGAGGAATTAAATTTGGTCGCGGAAGGGTCGAAGGAGTATGACGTAGAGGTGGGAGATGGGTATCGAGCAGTCAGTAAAGGAGTTTGTAGGAAGGTACCCTTGAAATTACCAGGTATGACTATTGAACAAGACAATTACTTGTTTAACATGGGAGGAGTTGATGTTATTCTGGGGTTTGCATGGTTGGAGAGGCTTGGGGAAATTCAAGCAAATTTTAGAAAATTGATCTTACGCTTTCGGTGGAAGGGGAGAATGGTCGAGTTATGTGGGGATCCCACATTGTCAAAGGAGAATGTTACTTTCAAGGGGTTGGGTAGAGCTTTGAGGATAGGGGCTGAACGATTTTATGTGGAGTTGAATTTATTGTCTGCTGGGGTTCAGGAGGAAGAGCACCCTCCTACTATTACACAAGTACTGAGGGAATATCAAGATGTCGTTCAAAATACCAACGGGTGTACCTCCAGTTAGGCATTATGACCATCGTATTCTGCTGAAGGAGGGGGCTGCCATCCCTAATGTAAGACCATATCATTATCCCCGTTACCAGAAGGAGGAAATAGAAAAATTTGTAAAGGAGATGCTAGTCACTGGATGGATTAGACTGAGTACCAGCCCTTTTTCAAGCCCTTTGGTGTTAGTGAAGAAAAAAGATGGAAGCTGGAGATTTAGCACGGACTTTAGGGCATTTAATCGAGTCACTATCCCAGATAAATTTCCTATGCCAGTGATAGATGAGTTACTGGATGAACTCAATGGAGCAGTGGTGTTTTCAAAGTTGGACCTTAAATCTGGTTACCACCAGATTAGGATGAGGACATAGGACATTGAAAAAACGGCTTTCAGGACTCATGAAGGACACTATGAGTACCTGGTCATGCCGTTTGGGCTGAGGAATGCACCATCGACTTTCCAGTCCTTTATGAACGAAATATTCCGGCCTTTTCTTCGAAAATTTGTATTGGTTTTCTTCGATGACATTTTAATTTACAGCAAAGATGAGCAAACACATGTCAGTCAATTAATTCAAGTGCTGGAAGTACTGAAGAAGCATCAGTTCTTTGCTAATTTGAAGAAATGTACTTTTATTAAGCATGACTCTAAGGAGCCTTTTCTCCGGTGTTTTCAATTAATACAATAATATTTCAATTTGGGTTCCATCATTTATCTTTCGTGCTAACCTGTAGAATGAACATCTTTGAAACATCAAATATATGCGAATAGAATAAGATGGATAAAAAGAATTCATTCAAATGCACTAGTTACAGATTTAGCTTCCTGGTTTTATAGTGAACCTGTGCGCTAAGTACCTCATATCTAATAAGTATTTTTCTCTTGATTTTGTATATTATTTTGAGCTTTTGTTCCCTTATGATTTTTAATTTCATTCAAATGGCTGTTTCTTATTACTGGAGACTGTCTGCGGACATGCCAAAACCAGATAAGGTTCTGATTGTTGAAAGAGTAATTGAGTCCTTGGGGCTCCAGGCAGTGAGAGATTCCCTTGTTGGGACTGTAGAGAAGCGAGGTATATCTGGAGGGCAACGCAAACGTGTAAATGTAGGGCTGGAGATGGTTATGGAGCCTTCGTTGTTAATCTTAGATGAGCCTACAACTGGTTTGGACAGTGCATCTTCCACTTTACTGCTTAAAGCACTTCGTCGCGAAGCTCTTGAGGGGGTAAACATCTGCATGGTACTTCACCAACCAAGGTAATTGTACCTTCCTCTCTCTCTCTCTCTCTCTCTCTCAATTTTGTTTCTGGTCAAGTGCACATATACCTAACAACCTGCTAGAATTAACATATTCTATAGAATAAAATATGTTCTTCAAAGATTCCAACATATACTTTATGTCTTATTTTGATTTTGTTGTGATACAGCTATACCTTGTTCAAAATGTTTGATGACATAATATTTCTAGCCAAAGGTGGCCTTACTGCATATCACGGTCCTGTTAAAAAAGTAGAAGAATACTTTGCTGGTATTGGAATCCCTGTGCCTGATCGAGTGAATCCTCCAGACCATTTCATTGACATTCTGGAAGGTTTAGTAAAACCAAGTTCAGGTGTGACTTATCAACAGCTTCCTGTCAGATGGATGCTTCATAATAGTTACCCAGTACCACCAGATATGCTTCATTATATTGATCAAATTGCTGCTTCATCATCTTCCTCAAATATAAATGATGCAACAACAAAGGGTACTGAAGAAGCTGCTGATCGATCCTTTGCTGGTGAGTTTTGGGAGGACATGAAGAGTAATGTTCAGAGCCAACGAGATCATATAGAGGCAACCTTCTTAAAGACTAAGGACTTATCTAACCGAACGACTCCTGGTGTATCCTGGCAATATCGATACTACCTTGGGCGGTATGAAATCCTATGATTTAATATAGATACAATTTCCCTTAGAGCCAATCAACTAACAAGGCTGGATTTCTAGTTACTTGTAATAAAGCTTACCAGCTCTGTTTTCTGACAAGAAATAAATTTAATAAGTTAGAGTAAAGTAACTACCTATGTATTTTTAACATACGTATGTACGAGATAGATATGTAATCTAGAGTTTTAAGCATGAAACATAAGATTTTATTAGTCGGATCTTTTTTAAAAATTAAATTTCATAGCTTATTTGAACAAATTGAGTTGCTTATTTTTTTTGAACGGCAATGAATAATTTACTATATTGATTGCATTGATTAAGTATTAACTAGGTCCATTCCGTTCAGGATTGGTAAGCAGCAGCTGCGGGAAGCAAAATCACAAGCAGTTGACTATCTCCTTTTATTAGTTGCTGGTGCTATCTTAGGAACTCTTACTAAAGTAAATGATGAAACATTTGGGTCCCTTGGGTATACATATACTGTCATTGCTGTCTGTAAGTCTGAAAGCTTTCTATTGAATTGGAGTCTCTTTTTCTGCTTCTAGAAATAAACCTTTCTTTTCTTTCTTGGGTTAATTGAACATCTAAGTTTAGATTCCTGTAATTAGTTTGAATGATTTTAATTATACTAAACTTTGTTCTTACAATTCCCTGGAAAGGAGAAAAAAATTATTTTTCGTTCGATAAAGCTTTCTATATGTGTCTTCTCTCATTTATATTGCATATTTGCAGCTCTACTTTGCAAGATTGCAGCTCTCAGATCATTTTCTCTGGATAAATTACAGTACTGGAGGGAGTCTGCATCCGGGATCAGTAGTCTGGCTCATTTTTTGGCCAAAGATACAATTGATCTTTTCAATACAATCATCAAACCTGTGGTTTATCTGTCCATGTTCTATTTTTTTAGCAATCCAAGGTCAAGCTTTGGAAGTAATTATGTGGTTTTGCTCTGCCTTGTGTATTGTGTTACTGGCATGGCTTATGCATTAGCAATTTACTTTGAGCCTGCTCCAGCACAGCTGGTATGGATCATATCAATATATACACACTTTCTTACATAGAATTGCTAATAATAACTACACTTACGTCTTTTTTTTGTTTTGTTTTCCCATCACTTTTAGGGGTCTGTGCTTCTCCCTGTTGTTATGACTCTCATTGCAAACCAGAAAAGAGATACTACCCTTATGAAGATCCTAGTAAAATTGTGCTACCCAAATTGGGCTTTGGAGGCCTTTATCATTGCAAATGCAGAAAGGTCTGTTTTAATTAGTGACTTCTTATTCCCCTTCCTTCTGATGGAGTATTGACTACTGAGTGAATGCATTCATGCGTTTTTACATCTGAAAACAAATGTACAGACATACACAAGTATGCACATTTTTGTCTATGTAAATGTGTAAACTTCAACACTTGGTTAGCAAGATAATATGATTGAAACAAGGTTAATTCACAAATGAAAGAATAACATAATCAAATAATTGATTTATTAGATAACATTCATAGAGTGCTGTATTAGATGTTTAAGTTGATAGTAGTTTGTGAATGAGATAAGTTATATATGCCTTTCAATCTCCTTGTGTTACCTATTAAGTCCTGGAAGATTTAAGATGGTCCAAAGTTCATTGAGGTTAGATCTTGATGATCAAATTGTTTTTGCGAAAGACTTTGAATTTATGGGAGATTTGGTTATAATGTTGCATTCTTCAATTCAGTCAGTCTTTTTAACTGATGATGACATTGGCATGGTGGTATAGCGCTGCTTTCTAAAATATGGAAAATCAAGTTCAGTTGTAGGATCATTAGTGCTTTTTTTTGGGCTTAATATTAGGGCGTGCTCGGCATGTATTATTGTACTAAACTGGGGGATTGGAGATGAGGTTTGAAAGTCATTATATGCTTGGTAAGATAATAAGGATGATGAAATGAAAGTGGATTTCCAGTTGTTTGTACTTGAATATTTTCTTGCGGAAATGAGATGATAATGTGATATCAATAGTTCAAACAAAACAATCTCAAGTATTCATTTTTTCTCTTTCTCTTCCAAACACCAGCTGATAATTATTAAAACTGTTTCATTACTCTTTATATCAAGTTCCCTTGCTATTTTCCTTCTCACATATCAGGCATACCCTTAGTGAGAAACGTAACATGCAAAACTTCTCTGACATGCAAACACTGATAGTGTTCAATTTGAATTTTTTGATTAGGATCTGAACCGTTTATATTTTGTCAGGTGTTGATTATTAAAAAGTAGCAAGGTTCAATATCGTGAATAAAAGCATTCATAGAAGTGAAAAATTCATAGAAAGACACAAGACTTTTTTGCTCTCATTAATTTGTGCCAGGCATCACAGTTCAATGAGGTTTAACATGAATAAAACTAGAACGTGAATAAAACTAGGCAACTCAGAACTTTTATTAAGATGGTATCATATATGGAACTTCGTTGTTGATCTGTTATTATTCATGCATTTGCCCTTCCTAGTATTCATCTGTTGTTGATCTGTGTTATTCATGCTCATGTTAGGACATAAATTGCTGTTTCAGTTGCCTACTAAATTACTAATTATGCCATATAACCCTTCTAATCTGCTATTCTTCTCAGGTACACTGGCGTGTGGCTGATAACTCGTTGTAGTTCACTGATGAATAATGGCTATGATGTCAGTGATTGGCCTATTTGTCTGATTGTCCTCATTTTGTATGGTATAATTGCCCGAGTTGTGGCCTATTTTTGTCTAGTGATCACCCTAAAGAAGTGAATTAGGATATGGCTATCCTCCTAGTGTACAAATCAAATAGTTTCCAATTTTCCACTAGAATATTTGATGCAAGATTCAGTCAAATATTTTGGATTAGTAGTAAGTTGTCATTACAAGCTGAGGTTTTTAGGTAAGTTCTTTTTCTACTAATGCTTATTTCTCTGTAAGTAAATTTTAGTCCATCCTCACCCTTATTCACCAGGATAAACAAGAATTAGTTTGTGTAAATTTTACAGAAGAAAAAAAAATACATCTAGAGCTCTTTAATCCAATTACTACTTGGAATATGTCAGTGCTTCTCACTGCTGGTAACTATAATTTTTCTTGCATAGATATCTAGCTCAGGCACATGTACAGGTTTTACTTTTATGTAAGACCCATATAAATGTACCTGCGCCTAAGTTTATATATGAATTTATGCAACAATATCTCAAAAAACATATATTACTAGGAGAAATCACACTTGTGGAGATGTTGTTGGGCAGGTGCATTGTAGGAAAAAAAATGATGAGGAGAGCTTGTTACTTGTTAAACACAATGTCATTGCGTTTCAAATGTAGTGTTTGCTTCGGGAGAAATTTTTTTTTACTAGGGAAATGTAATTGATAGGAAAGTGGTTGAAAAATGAGTTTGATAGGAAAATATAAAAAAAGTTGTTTGGTTGACTCAAATATTACCAGAGAAATTTATTTAAATATGCAAAATCTATGTTGGGGAGAAATTTTGCACCTGTTTTTTCACTTCCCCAGTCATCTCAAAATACCACATTTCAAGTGGTATTCTGTAACAGTGAATTTCATCCAAAAATCAACACAAAAGTTATTTTCCCATCTATCCTATTTGCCTGGTATTTCTTGAAAAAACCTGAACCAAACATGGTATTTTCCAATATCCACCTACACTTTCCCATCAATTCTAAAATAAACCTTCAACCAAATACTAAGAGAATCCAGCATGCGGTTCCAAAAATATTTTGCCAATCAACGGTAACACCTCTATCATAGCCAGTTTTATTAAGCATGTTCCAAGTTTTATAATCCTCCAAAACTAATCTCCAGAGAGAAAAAGTGAGGTTACCAGTTCCCAGTTCCCAGTCCCGGATCATGTGAATATTGCTCTATGATTACTCAAAGTGCTACAACGCTAAAGATAAATTTGCTTATTAAATTTAATCGATTAGTGTTAGGATTAAGAAATTCATAAAAGGATACTAAAGTTTGCCAAGTGCATACGCTAATTTTTATTGGGAAAAGTGTGTATAATTTTAAAGGATGTAGAGTTGTGTCATTTTAAGAGAGAGAAAGAGATAGATAAAGAAGGAGAGAGAGTTGACAAAAAAAAAATAAAGGTGTGGGTCCCACCTCTTTGTGAGAGTGAAAGGATGTAAGTTGTGTGATTTTAAATGATAGAACTTTTCTCATTTTTATTTATTTGTGGACACTTGGATTGTGTTATATTGAATCAAAATATCAATATATTATATTATTGAGTTTGATGTTTGTCATTTTAAATGACATAAGTTATGTTATTTTAAGAGAGACATAGACACAAGAAATGAAAATCATGGGAGAGAAGTGAATGATTTTTTTTAATTTAAATTTTAAATAAAAAATATTTTTGTGTGTCTCTCTTTTAAAATGACAAACACTTTTTTCTATATTATTTATGAGTTTATTGATTCTCGTGTCACAACAGATAAAATTATTTTTAATAACCTTAAAGTTATATTCTCTTTTGAAGGTTTGAAAAATTAATAAAGAGTGTTTTGATAAAATTTATATAATAAAGAAATAAATAAAATTTTTAAAATATTATTTATTAATTTTCTCAATTCCAAAATAACATAATTTTATCTCGTATGATAGAATTTTTTTTTTCCATCATTTATTATTTATGTAGGTAGTCGTTGGAGTCTATAAATGGAAACGTTTCCCTCATCAAATATACAAAGATAAATGCACTTGGACTTTTTTTTTTTTTTTTTTTGTAAATAAATGCACTTGGACTTAGCTAGACAAAAGATCGGATAAGATACAAATCTAGTTTTTTAGAATTTTTTTTCCCTCTCCTTAGCTCCTTAGCGTATACCAATCCAAATTCCAAACCCGTGAAATTTTTCATAACTCATGATTACGAGTCAAGTCAAGTAATTATTAAATATTAATTTATTTTTTTCTTAATCATTAAACTTAAATTCCTTTACAAAGTTAAGGGCATGTTTGATGCATAGTATAGGATAAGGCCTGATAGTATAAGACCTGATTGAATTTTAATACTATCCAGCGTTTGGCACGGTATTGTATAAAATAATATATTGTATAAGATAATATCATCTAATATTTGGTAATGTACTGTATAATACTATATATGATAAAAATAAATATTTTTAATAAAAATATCCTTTAATAAAAAATTTATATAATTTTTCAAAAAATGTCATGATATTAATTTTTATAAAAATTTATTGATTAGTGTGTCCAAAATATAAATTAATTTTTATAAAAAAAATTCAATATTTTAAAAATTAATATATTGAAAAATGAATTTTTATTTTAATAGATTAAAATTAAAATAATATATAATTTTTGGTTTACCAAAAAATATATATATATTAATTTTTGAGAATTACATTAGTCAACGATGTTAATACATCAATCTCTTATCAGGCCTTATCCCTCACCCTTAGGCCGGATTAAGTTATACATCGTTTTGATGTATTAAGGGATTATGCTGTATAAGCTTATACTATACAATGGTCACACCAAACAACTGAAAATGTCATAACGTATAGTATAAGCTTATACTATCATGCCTTATACGTCACACCAAACATGCCCTAAGAGTTAAGAGGACGTATAAGACATGATAGTATAAACTTATATCATACGTTAAGACATTTTCAGTTGTTTGGTGTGACCATAGTATAGTATAAGCTTATACAACATAATTCTTTAATACATCAAAACGATGTATAACTTAATCCGGCCTGAGGGTGAGAGATAAGGTCTGATAAGATATTGATGTATTACATCGTTGATCAATGTAATTCTCAAAAATTAATATATTATTTTAATATTAATCTATTAAAATAAAAATTAATTTTAAAATATTGAATATTTTTATTTTTATAAAAATTAATTTATATTTTGGATACACTGATCAATAAATTTTTATAAAAATTAATATCATATATGACATTTTTTGAAGAATTACATAAATTCTTTATTAAAGGATATTTTTATTAAAAATATTTATTTTTATCATATATAGTATTATACAGTGCATAACTAAATACTAGATGATATTATCTAATACAATATATTATTTTATACAATATCGTGCCAAACTCTGAAATTAAAATTCAATCAAATCTTATATAATCAGACCATATACTATCAGATCTCATCCTATACGGTGAACGAAACATGCAGTAAAAGTTAAAAGTGCTTAAAGCTAATAATAGCCTTGAATCTTGATAGTTGACACTTGACACGAGAAAAACGCGAGCGACGGATGAGTGTCTCCAAGTCCAAACGACGTCGTGTAGTCCGTTGCTCAGCAGACACAAGTGAGAATTGGAAGAGGTTGACGGAGGTTCTGACAGCGTTAAGACATGACAGCGTTGCAAATAAGAAAGCGACCACAAACGGAACCACTGAATGTCGTCCACGTGTCCTGTCTCAGCGGACTTGAAACGCACAATTTGGATTACAACCGTGTTTCGAAAAAAAAAAAAAACTAATAATAAAAAAAAAAAAAAACATTTTGGATTCCGTCGAATAAAAACAACGCACCTTCCATCCCTCCGTTTCGTGTCGCTTTTTGGCGGTTTTAACCTTTTTCGGTTTCGAACATTCGCTCGAACTTGTGTCTCACTCTTCTCTCTCTATCTCTGTCTCTTCAATTCAACACTTCGAGGTTAGATCTTCAACTTCGTTACTGCTTCTCTCTCGTTTCTGCTACTGATTAGATCTTAATCTGTTCTGTGTTAATTTTTTTTTTTTATTTTTTTTATTTTTGAGTTTAGGGATCGGTTAATTCGAGATTGCTTTGCTTGGTTAAGAGATGAGGTTGGGGTTTTCGTAATTTCGTTTCTCCATTTCTGTTCACTTTGATAACTTCGCATGCGGTTTCTTAATTAGCTCAATTTTCATTTTTTTCATGTAATTTAGGGTGTGTTTGGATAAACTTTGAAAAATATTTTTTGGATAAAAGTTAGCTTTTCTAGCTTATGAGAAAGCTCTAAAATAGTTTTTTTTTTTTCTTTTGAAAAAGTATACAATATATATTTGTATGCTTCTGTTTTCTTCATAAACGTGTATTTGTGTGTGAATATAAATGAGAAAAAAAGAGTAAACGGATGCTCAGTGAAATTGTAGGATAAGATTAAAAAGAACATGAGATGGATCGTGAAGAATATTCGGGGAAATGTTCCAATATGAAATGCCAAAGGGTAAGGATACTGGTCCTTATATCTCTAAGCACACAGATATTTTAACCTACCATGTTGTTTCTCATATTGGCTGCACCTGATCATGGTAAATAACTAAACATCACCTCTTAAGAAATTATGTGGGGTAATGATTGTAATTATTGTACTTGGTTGGAAATATTTTAACAGTCTTGCCCCTAGGGTTCAATAACATAAAATGCCATATGTTTGAGTATTGTTGAGATATATAGTCCCACATTGATTGTGTGGGCAACTAACGTGGCCTTTATAAGGCCTTGGGCACTCCCACCCTTTGAGCTAGCTTTTGGGGTGGTGTATCTCAAGGTTCTTAACATGGTATCAGAGCTAGCTCAAAGGGTGGGAGTGTCCAAGGCCTTATAAAGGCCACATTAGTTGCCCACACAATCAATGTGGGACTATATATCTCAACACGCCCCCTCACACGAGAGCCCTTTGGGCTTGAAGTGTGGATATTGCACAGGTCCAATTTTTTGGTTTACCTTTTTGTGTTTTTTATTTTTAATCCCACTTTAAAGTGGGGGGCAGAGAGGATCGAACTTGTGATCTTGTAGTCACTCAAGCTCTGATACCATGTTAAGAACCTTGAGATACACAATCCCAAAAGCTAGCTCAAAGGGTGGGAGTGCCCAAGGCCACATTAGTTGCCCACACAATCAATGTGGGACTATATATCTCAACAAGTATGCAATACAAAATTCATTTATATGGTACTTTCATATACTGGTTTAGCAAGAGATTATGATCATTGCTATATTGTATGAGATGAATACTGGAAAAAGTGTCCTATAAGAGATTGTTGATATGTGTACAGTACATTGATCATGTATGGATTTTTATTTGATTTGAATGATTCCACCATAGTGTAGGATCCAAGTTATTGAATGCTTTAAGTGTGGTCTGAATTCTGAAAACATAGATAAGGAATTTGGAAGTAAATTACCATCTTCATAAAAAATTTCCACCATATATATATATTACCATTTTCCGAGTTAGTATAGATTAGATTGTTGCCCACTATTGGTGGCTAAGATGAAAAGTTTCTTGTGGCATTTAATATCCTTCGTTGACATTTCAATCGTGTTGTTTTGCTCTTGAGCTATTAAATATTAATGTTTACTTTTCCTCTAAAGTTTAGTGCTGGTTTTGACTTCTGTCTGAAGGACTCATTTACATTATAGAGTAAATTCAGTAGTTCAACCCTGTCCAATTTCATACCTACGCCATGGATCCCTCTAGGCCTTTATGCTAATATAAAAACACACCCCTTGGTTTGAATTTTTACACAACATAACAAAACTCCTTTTTTGTCATAAAAAATTGAACCACTGCTGATGTAGGCACAAAACTTAAAGAGACATAAATCCCCAAACTACCCTTGTGGTTACTTATCATTGTTCAATGCTGAAACCATTACACTTTATTTATTTTCTTTAAAAATTATTTGTCAATTGTGTTTGTTCCTTTCAACAAGTTTTACCTTAAATTAGAATGTTTTTCTTGGTCTTCAGCATACTAGGTGCTTGCAAATTTAATTTTGATGGAAACATTTTAAAGCTGTTTGTAAGTACACTTATGCAGATTTACATCATTGTTTGTTAATGAACTTCTTTTACTATTTAAATAAACTGTACACAGTAATATGGTATTGCTTAAGGCATATGATTTATGATATCTCTGTTTTACATTTACCTAGGTTCAGGTGGATGAATCATTTGTACCTGCTCTTAAGGATGAAGTAATGGAAGTTGAGCATTTACTTGCAGAACCTAGAAATGATCATGTTTCAGTGGATAGTATGTTGTATTTTAATGAGGAGAATGTAGAGAAATGTTATGACGCCGAAAGTCTTTCTTGTGGATTTGAATTTGGTTTAAAATCAAGTATTGGTAATTCTCAAATGACCTGATGTTGTTTTTTCTGATTCTATTGGTTGAAGTCCATATAACAGAAAATAGTTGTACTTTAACTATTTGTTGGCAATAAAATTTTTTTGTTTTTAATTTGGCTGTATTTTTTTGCCGAAAAACTGGAATAAATGGAAAAGTAAAATGATGAGGTGAAAGAATGAAAAAATAAGCAAACGGTCTGCACACTTGAGTATTGTTGACAGAGATTGCTTTGGAAATTGGAATTAATGTTGCATCTTCAAAAGTCATCAAATTTTTACTCTATATTTGAGATTTTATCTTGGACTAGATAACTTTCTATGGTTGATAATGCTGTATTAATGTTGTCTTATTTTCTGAGAACAATGATAATTTTTGCTTTCAGTCTTTGGTGGTTGTTTTCCTAGTTACTCATGTTGTTATATCTCATACTATTGTGCTTACATTCATCAGGCGGTTTGGATTCTCATACAACTTTGAATGGCAAGGATGATTTGGAACTGGAGGTATTTTGTATATATTCAGTTATTATTGGGGTGATGTTTATATTTAAACTGCTTGTTATTAATTACTTGTTGCTTGAGTCTATCCTTTCAGGTTTATCTCACCTTATCTATTTGATATTTCCCTAATACTTGCTGCTAAAATTGTATTTGTCCTTATTTTGTGGATTTGAAAATTATCTTTAATAAAATATATTGTTAGGTACTTGATGGATTGCTAGATGATGTCGAAATCCATGATTTTGAAGGAACTGATGGATTCTCCGTCGCATGTGATGAGTACTTGGGTATATTATCAAATATCAACATGTTTCCTTCTGCTATGATATTTCGATAAAAAGGAAGAAAAGGATTAGTTTCTGCTCCTCTTTTAATTACTCCTTTCTGTTTTGCATATTACAATTTATTTTTTTCAATCTGCAGATTTTGAATTTTCCAACAAAGCTGGGTACTTCTTGGGTAAATTATCAAATATTAACATGTTTCCTTCTGCTATGATATTTTGATAAAAAGGAAGAAAAGGATTAGTTTCAGCTCCCCCTTTTTAATTACTCCTTTCTGTTTTGCATATTACAATTTATTTTTTTCAATCTGCAGATTTTGAATTTTCCAACAAAGCTGAGGTACTAGGCTCTGGTCCTTGTGACAGTTCACTTTTGCAAAACTCAAGTTCAGAAAGTCATTCTTCAGGATTAAGTGGAAGTAGTATTGTTGGTGGGGTATCAGAATCAACAAAAGTGCCCATTGCACAATCCAATTGCAAAAGTGATTCTCTAGATGAGACAGTAACGTATGAGTCACATGGTGCCTTCAGGAGCAATCCAAGTCAACCATCGAATGTAGATTGCCTGTACAACATTTCACTTGATATACAGCATCTGCATGGGTTGGATAACGATCACCATTTTGCTGGTGGTATATTGTCTTATGAGAAGGGTTCTGTTGAAAAATGCCAACCTGCTGCACTTAGAGAGAAGAGATTCCGAAAGCCTACTCAGAGGTATATTGAAGAATCTTCAAATTTGAAGTCAAAGGAAAAGGTAGCAACTGCTGTTACAAAAAATAAACATATGAGCGTGTCGTCATGTGATGAACTTCGTATAAGACTTAAGGCATTGAAAAAGATTCCAGGTGAGAAGTCTAGTAATGGAAATAGTGATGTGACGCTTTCTGAGTTGCAAGTTTGCAAGGGGCATCCTAAGAAAGAGGTACTGTTTCCTTTAAGGGGTGTTTTAGAGAGAGAGAGATAGTGTTTGTATCGTTGTGTATGTATAATGTTAAGATCAGTTTAGATGTACATCCTCTACTGGTTTTGGATACATCTGCATGGGCTTGAATATATACATTTGATGATTATTTTACCTTATGTATAAATTTTATTTGTTAAGTGTTAACTTGTATTCTTTTTTAAAATTTAGTCTGCTGACTCTTATTGAATTGAATTGTAAAATTTGTAGTAACTTGTGTGTTAATTGACATGAATTTGCTTCATTGTGCTTCTCTCGTGTCTTGGCTACAACTGGGGCATTGCTTCTTTGTACACCATTTCTCAATTGCAGGATCATTTATCACCTATAGTATGGCAATCTATTTATGTTTAAATTTTATATTACTAAAGCATGATATTCATGTGTATTTCATTTCTGCAGTTCTTAAGGTCTATAGCTGTTTTTTGTTACTGGACATTTGGAACAAAATGGTTCCTGTGGTTGAGTCAGTGAGAAAATTGTGAATTTAGAGATATTAACTGCATATGAATATAATTGCTTATTATTCATGGCTAATGGTTTGCAAAATTATTCTTCCTCATTTAACAAGATAGATTTGTTTTGTAGAAAGTTGAGTATGACAATGAGTCATTCTCCTCGGAGTCTGAGGATGAATGTTTGACACCAAAAAGATCTAGAAAGAAAGATCGGAGAAAGCATCAGAGGATGTGGAATCTCTCTGAAGTGATGAAGCTGGTAGATGGTGTATCTGAATATGGAGTTGGTCGATGGACTGATATAAAGAGGTTTTTGTTTTCTTCCTCGAGCTACCGAACTCCCATAGATCTCAGGGTACTTCACAAAGCTTCACTCATTCAGTTGTCACCTTTCTTCCAAACCTGTGTTATCTAAATGTGATTTATGCAGGACAAGTGGCGTAATCTATTAAGAGCCAGTTCTGCACAGAAATTCAACAAGAAAGAGGTTAACCTTCTAATTTCCTTTCAGGAACTTCCTTATTTGTTCATTGATTTTTCACTCATATCTCAGGAACTCATCTGGGGTACTATAATACATGATGTTATTTCCAACTTAAAAGTTATTTTTGCAAAATATGCTATCAATGTTAAAATTTTGTTCGGTGATAAGTTTGTGTAAACAATCATTTGGTGATTGCAGGCTGAGCAAAATGACGAGCTTGCATTACGTCCCTTACCATTGGATGTGGCATGCCGTGTGCGTGAATTGGCTAAAATTCACCCATACCCAAGGCAGCGTGGCTCAAAGAAATTGTGTGTTAGCCAAGTTGGCTCTTCTGCCATTGTTAGTCAAAGTAAAGATTCTCCTCCCATTAGTCTTAGCAAAAGAAATGTACGTAGGAATAAGTTTACTTTAAAGTAAAACTCCGTGTGTAATAGTTCAGTGAATCCATAGTCAAAAGAATCTTGTTGAATATTAGCTATATAACATTTGCACAATTTTATACTTTCTAGTGTTTTCTGCTTTTGTATCTACAAAGGCAGAGAAATTTTGTACTTTAAAACTTGAGGAGTTATTAGTTGGCCTACATTAGTTTGCGATTCTTAATGCCTAACCCCTTAAATAGTATGGTTTTCTTGGTGGACTAAAACCGAGTCATGATGCCTCACGAATGTGTGAAGCGCGGTCACCATGACTCATTGTTGCCCATGAATGGTCGAGAGATGGGAACTGGTCATGTAGTGGACTACATATATAAATGTATTACTTAGATTCTTCAATTACTATTGGTCATGCAGTGAAGTCATACACAAGTAATGGTGCTGTTTCCAATTAAAATGAAAAGGGAATGAATGTGGGTTCTCAAACAATTTCAAATTTTAAACAGGTATTGTTTTTTTTTTTTTTTTTTAATTTTTTTATTTTCCTGAACTCATCTTCAGTGGTATTTTCGGATGTTGCCAATAAAGGACAAGCAGGAATTAAACTGAATCAAGTTTAAGATCGTTGAGACAATGCTATTTGATGTTAATAGTTTGGTCAATTATATTACCTACTTATTTAATCTTCCTATCTTTATTATCTTTTTATCACTGTTGATTAAATTTCAACCAACGGATAAAAGAAAGAGAAATAATTAGTTGAGAAAAAGTCGGGAGAAAGAAACAAAATAAAAAAAATTATTATTTTGAGACTGTTGATTTAAATTTAATCAAATGGTAATTAAAAGATAATAAGGGTAAAAAAATTAAATAGGTAAGTAATATAACTGTTCCCAGTTTTGTTATTGAAACTTATTTTGTACATTATTTATTTAAATTTTTTTAGTATTTACAGTACAGAGCCAATACTGGTCAATGAGGGTTTTTTGTTTGAGTTTGCTCTATGGTGGTCAAATCGAAAAATGGTATATGATGGCATCTTAGAGTTTTTGGTGTGCGTTTCTCAAGCTCTCTGGTTCTTTGAATTTTTGCTAAAAATAAGTTCAAGACATTAATTGGAAAATTATATATTTTTATCCTTAACTTTAAGATATTGTTCATGCCTTGAGTTCCGATCGTAAATTGTAGAAAACTAACAACCGGAGAGTATCGTGACTATATATTATGTTATTCATTCTCACTATTCAAATACCACTTTTCTTTAAATTCAAGTGCCTGTATTTGAGTTTTAACGTTAATATTTATCTTTTTAATGTTTTAATTTATATCTTTCTAAGTAGCTCTATGAAGAAATGACTTAGCCTAATAGGGGAATTGCTGAATATTCCCATAATTTTTATTTCTTTTTGTAATTTCCTAATTCTATTTTTCATATTTTGTTAAGTTTGTTATCAACTTGGTTAAATAGGCGTGGAAGGAATGAAAAAGCAGGAAGAGAATTCAAAAATCTCGACTTCTCTCTAAATTTCCAGAATCCTGCACGCTATAATGCACAGTAGGGGTGCATATACCAGATAAAGAAATAAAAACACAATAACGCAAACCTTAAAAGTCCATTCCTATAAAACCAAAAAATAAAATAAAAAATCCTAATCAGTCCTAAACACAAAAATCACATATTGTCATAACAAAATAATTTATAATAATAATAATAATAATCATTTGTCAATCATGAGGTGATGCCTCCTCTTTCCAATCCTCCTCTTGACATAAAATTCAGATTTCTCCATTTTAACATAATTTACTGTCGAAAAGGTCCTCTTTTTGGTTACTTTCTTGATCCCTTCAAACCATATTGCGGCCCTTTCATCAGAAGCGTCTTGCATAGCTCAATGAAGTGGTCCCTAAAGTCCTTTGGCCTGAATAGAAAGATGACGCCCCATGGGCCTGGTTGGTGTAGAGATCCGTTTAGTGCAGATTTAACAAAATATCAAGAAAATCTTAATGCAGCATTGAGGGCTTCCAATTCTCAAGAAGAGTGTTCTCAGAAAAAGAATGCTGACAAAGATGAAGAACCTGTCTCAGACATCTTGAAAGACTCACAAGACCCATTTGACATGAAGACTTCGGTCACTGAAATTTTTTTGAAGAATATCTTTTGATGCTTGACCTTGATAAAGAAGAAAAAAAAGGAGAAGCAAAGAATCCGGTGAACGAATGGACTTAGATGGACATAAGCCCATTATAAAGACAGGTTGGACTTGAGTTACTTAGTTTGGGCCTAAGAAGTTTGTTAAGCCCAATATTATTAATGTGTGATGATGTAAGCACTTAGATAATAAAGTTTGTCCTGTAGTATTTGTCTTGATGTACTTTTCTAAAGTGTTGTATTATGAAGTGTGATGTAAGCAATAATGTAATATTGTCTAGCTTGTTATGCTTTCTTCACTTATAAATAGGTGGCCTTGTAAGCTTGTAAGGTCAAGAGTTTTCTACCTATCAATAAGAAGTGTGTTGTTCTCCATTGACTTTCTAAAAATTCTCGTTTCTCTTTCTTAATTTAATCTATGATCATCTCTCTACCATAGTCATATTGAGTATGCTTTGCGCTCGTCATAAATATAGATTTTGTGCATCATAAAGGTTATGACATGAAGATTGATCATTTGCTACGGACCTATGGTCATTATGTTCATGAGATGAGTCTAGTAAGGTCTCTCATTAACATGGAGAAAAAGGCTATGGGCAATTGGTTTGCTGCTGCAAGTCACAATTTATCCTGCAAGTACTCTAATGAATTTAAAAGAGACTTCAACGAGATAGTCTCACTTGTGAGATTCTCATGAATATGGTGATTCATAGGCTACCTGGCCAACATTTGTATAAGAGCCTCAAGATACAAAAACAGAGAGTGATATGGATTAAATTAGTAACGGTGAAGGAAAGATAAACTTTAGCATACATGGATACCCAAGATACTAATGTCATACTCCCTCCATCTCATCCTCCACTCAAATACCTATGTCTCTACCTCCATCATGTAGTAAACGTACAACTTCTATAATATATTACTTATATGAAATCACTCATATCCCAGACACAACCGCAATAGCTGAAAAGCCCTAGTCTTGATTAACCCTTATTATGCTTTCAAGAAACATAAAACCACCTAGACCCAATCTATTAAAACTCTTATTTCTCCAAAAAACCAAGCCATCAGAGAATACATCCAAGCATCCTCCTTCTCCCATCATACCTTACCATATTCCCATGTAGAACAATATATTACCCTAAAAATCCCACCAGAATTTGTTCCTGAATGGCAAAAATATGGATATACCCATTTGCATATAGGTGCAGTCTATCTTGCTCTTTCATACCATGGTAGGAAAGAATTACATGTTGTAGCCAAAATTGCACTCTTAGACTCTAGATACCTTGAATACCAACATGTTGTCATTGGTACTGTGCAAATAACCCTGAATGCTAGGACAATGATGTTCACCTTTCCCCCAAATTTTAATATGCCCTTCAAAGATAAGCATGTGACCAAAGCACTAATGGTTCAAGTACAAATCATTGGTGCTCCACATGTTTCAGAAGCTGCTATGGCGACACTCCATTACCAAATGGTATATAGAGTGCAAAATTATGATTTGGATTTGTCTTTACTGGTATCCAATGATGCATTACTTTGTCCCCACTTGTATTAATATTCCAAGATAACTCCAGAGAAAAGACCTATTGCAACTCTTTCTTGAATCGTGGATTACTTCTTATGAAAAGATCAGACAGACAACAAAACCAGTCATGCAAGCTTCTCATCCTTCATTCAGAACTTTAGATTCAGGAGATGTTGAGATCAAGTTTAAAGATCCTCCAAAAGAAAAAAGGAGAATCCTTAAACTCCATCTTCATGATAAGCCCTGTAGAAAAGTTTAAAGATATTTCCATTGAATGCTTCGACAAAAATGGGAAATCAGCTTATGCCTTCAAGGAGCATGGACACTGTTATTGGGATCATTATGAATGTGATTCAGATTATGATTGTTGGGAAGAAGCAGAAGGTTACGAAAACCTGTTAAGGAAATCTAAAAAGAAGAAAAAGAAATCTTCTTATAGACTACCTTGCAGGTATTATAAGGAACAACCTCTTAGGCTGCCGCCTAATGCTCCTCAAGCTTGTCACATGATGTAGCCCACTTTTGATAAAAGTGATTTTCCTCCACTTGAGGAAGTCATGTCTCAAAGAAATGTTAAAAGGACTCTACGGATAAAGAATACCATAGTTTATTTAGATGGAAGTGTTAAATAGTTGTCTCCAGTAGAGCATGTGCTAAATTGGCAAATTGACAATGCGGTGGCTCAGAATAAAGTCCTCAAGAATATTGAAGAAGAACTATATTCAATTGAAATTAAGGTTGATTAAAAATCCTTAAAGATTCCACAGTTAATAGGATCTTTAAAGGATCAAATAGCCAGAATGATGATATGATGTTGATGATTCAACAAAGGCAGTATAATGCTGATTTCAACAAAAAAAGAGGCAGAAATAAGGAAGCTGAAGGTGCAACTTGCAGACATAGAAGCAAACTTACAAAAGCAATCGAGTCTTTATGCTTCTAATTCTATGGCAGCATTTTCTTCAAAATATTCCCCTATGAGTCAGACTATGTCCTCTTGTCTTAGCCTCCCTCCAACTATACCAACATTCAAAAAAAGTATCCCAGATTCTGTATTGTTTACCAAGCCCCCTTTTCAAAACACACCAAAGGGAAAAAAATAGCCACAGAGCTTGTGCAGATTTCCAAGCAAAGAAAAATCAATATTCATCAGACAGTACCATCATCCTCAAGTGCTAAAGATGAAAATGAGACTCAAGAACATACTACCCAGCTCATGATAAATCCTATAGTAGAATTCCTTCAAAGGCAAGTAGAAGAATCAATTCACAAGATATCTCTTGTAGAGGAGTCATACCAGCCAACAGATTCCAAACGAGAATCCTCAATGGATGAATTTGATAAGCAGAGGCGAAATTAAGGGGACTAGGGTGGGCCACCGCTCCTTTAAAATTTTATCTTTTATATATGCTTTATAAATTTTATCTAATTTCTCTCTGTGCTAACCCTGCTGCAGCATTATAACTATGTAGGTATCAAAACAATGAAGTGGTCAAAAAGCATGCTTTAACTGTAACAACACTTAAACAAAGCAGGCACCGCAACGTTTACCAAAAAACAATTAAAGCAGGCACATAACAAGGAATGCTAAAAAAGGATGTTATTGCTGCTGCGACATTGTAACAAAGCATGCATATGAATGTTTACCAAACTTTAAAAAAATAAAATAAAGTACACAACACTATTCAGTGAGGAGAATAGTTGAATATAAGATGTTAAAATATAAGAGTTCTAATATTTAATGTTTATTTATAAAATCAAAATAAATCACAATAATCTTTCTTAATGTATATATGGTTAAATTAGGGAATGTACGCCTCAATATAGATTGAGAGGAAAAAATGAAAACACGAGAAGAAAACACATTGTATTGTGATAGTTGTTTTATCAAATTAAAGTTCATTTTCAATGAAATCACATTATTTTAATTATAATGGAAATCAAACATGATAGTGAGCTAAATTATATCTATTAAAGTGTGATGATTTGTTCTCTTTATTATTTTACTTCAAAGAAATCCCATTCAATCATACATTATACTCGAACTCTTTACCATTTTTTCCACTAATACTTTACTTCATTTTTTAGTGATAGTCCATTTCTCCCCATCATCTTCATTGTGTTTTTCTGAGGGAAGGGTCTTCTCAGCAACTTCAAATTGAGCCTATATGTATCTTGGTAATAAGAGATTAGTTAGTGGATTGATGTGTTTTTGTTTTTTTCTCTATTTGGGCTAATTTTTTTTGTCTAAAATTTGAGTTGGTGAAATTGCAAGGATTAATTTAGGCATAAATGATGATTCTAAAAGTTACATTGGAATAATTTCAGATTTGACAATTTTATTTGTATTTTATGTCTATGCTAACAGTCTTATGTATTTTCGCCCCCCTCATGTAAATTCTTAGGTCCGCCATTGCTGATGGGGACCATTTGGTAGATATCACAGACATAATAGAGATGTACATGGCAACACAAGGAGAAGAAACTTCTAGAGTCATGGGGAGTGATAATGAAAATGAAACTATATAAACACCCATGATTTCCTTTCCTGATAGTACTCCAGAAAAAAGAAGTAATGGTGGAGGATCGTGGTTCACTTTTGATGACATTCTTGTATCAAAATGGAGAGACCGCATGCATGAAATGGATGCTCACCTGGAATTACAAAAGACAAAAATTAAGCCTATAGAAGATCATGGAGAAAGAATGAGAGAAATTCTACGAGAGTTCTCATCTCGGTTCACTAGCTCACTCCGAGATTGGTTCACTAAACTTGGAGAATATGGACAATTTTCATTCGTTAATCTCCAAACTATAGAAAATGTACTCGGCTTTATTTATCATGAGTTTCTAGGAGACCCAGGATCAGTAGAATCTGAAGCACGAGCAGAGTTCTTCCAAATGAAATGTTGTTCCTTGAATAGACATGATTTGGCGAAGCATTACTGGAAGATGGTGAAAAGGTACCATATTATTGGAGGAATGGATGATCCAACTCTTAAGTATACGTTCCTTCACTCTTTGCCAGAAAAGCTAGTCAAAGAAATCAAAGTCCTTGCAAATCTCCAACGATTCAAAATTGAAGACCTAACTCTTGGAGGTATATATCAAAAAGCATTAATGGCTCTAGATAGACTCTATGAGACTACTTCTCTTTCCCAAGACCCATGTCTTTCCATAACTCGACGACACCCTACTCCCTCAGTAAAAGTCAAAAATTTTGCAGAAAAATATTAAAAGTCAATTTTAGCAATAACCTTTCTAGACATAAGAGCTTCCTGTTCCATAAAGAATCCAGCTCTATCACCCAAAGAATATTAGGTTCCTCACACTAAAAGTTTCAAAGCTGCTGATGGGAAGATGTTCACTGCAAATTTGATAACAAAGAAGCCCATAAAGATTTAATTCTTTCCAGAATGCATAGTAAGTGCTAAATTCATTAGTTTAGATCTACCAGGAAAGGATTTGTTGATCGGATCTGATGTCTGCACAAAGCTAGAAAGCATTCAACTCCTCCCTAATGAAATAAAGTTCAAAAGATTTTCTTCTAGCTATATTTTAAAGTTCAAAATTTATATGCGTTAATGGATGCACCAGATTATTAGAAGGATGTTGTTCTTAAGCTACAAGAAGTTTGTGCAGAGTCTCACACTGATATAAAATGTCTTAACCCATTACGGAAGAGTCCAAAGTTCTTTATCTTTTCCTTTCAAACTAAATAAATATCTCAATCCTACCAAGGCAACTCATCCAGGAATGACCCCATCAGACTTAGCCTTGGCCAATTTGATTGGGCTTGCCAAGTCTTTTATGTGGAGAAAAGATCTGAAATAGTCTGAGGGAAAAAGAGGTTAGTAATTGATTACAGATCTCTTAATCATTTTCTCAGAGATGACAAATTCCCACTTCCAATGATACCCAACCTAATTCTTCTATTCAATAAAGCCCATGTGTTCTCAAAGTTTTATTTTAAAAGCATCTTTTTGGCAATTGGGTATTCGACCAAAAGAAACGTATAAGACGGTCTTTTTCATTCCAAATGCTCATTATCAATGGATCGTCATGCCATATAGACTGAAGACAACCCCTTCTATCTTCCAAAGAACAATGGCCCAAATCTTTCAGCCCATCCTCCAGAGTGCACTAATCTATATTGATGATATCTTATTGTATTCAAAGCAAAAGAATCTCATAAGGATTTGTTGAACCAATTCTTTGAGATTATGAACAGCTATGGAATCATGTTGTTGGAAAGGAAAGCACACGTGGCAAAAGATGAAATTGAAATTTTGGGATTAAATTTCAAAGGTGGAAAATATGTCCCCGGGCCATACATAGGACAAGAGCTAATGAAGTTTCTTGATGAGAATCTTACAGCTAAGCAACTCCACTCATTCTTACGATTATGCCAGAGACTCCATCTCAATGTGTACCCAAATAACCTCACTTCTCAGAGCTATGCTGAAAAAGAATCCAATACATTGGTCTCAAAAGCAAACTAATACAATAAAAGAACTAAAGCAACTCTGTCAGAATCTCCCTCCAGTCAAGATTCACGCTGATGGAAAGCGTATCC
Organism: Gastrolobium bilobum; assembly: GCF_033153095.1. Lineage (NCBI taxonomy): Eukaryota > Viridiplantae > Streptophyta > Magnoliopsida > Fabales > Fabaceae > Gastrolobium > Gastrolobium bilobum. Next base: position 186,036 of record NW_026897955.1, on the reverse strand, counting down.
TACAGATCGACAAGAAGCATGTATGTGGATATGCAAGTTTTCAGAGGCTGAAAACAATTATCACTCCATGTATAAAGAGATCTTAGTCGTTAAATATGGAATTAAGAAATTTGAATTCCATCTTATTGGTCACAAGTTCATAGTGGTGATGGGCAAATCATCCTTCCCGAGGATCATGGACTTCAAAGGAAAATTACTTCCTACTCCTTAATTGCTTAGATTAAAAGATTGGTTCAACAAATATGAGTTCACAATGGAGCATATAAAAAGAGATAAGAACTTGGTCCCTTACTTGCTCTCAAGATTATCAATCATCCACCTCCTTACCCACCAAAATCCAATACCTTTAATAGCCACTATGCAAACCTCTAACTTTGTCCCATCTTTCCTAAACTATTATTACCCTCCTAAATTTGAAGAAGCCAAAATCAATGAGGCACTGGTGAACCTCTCCAGAAACAAGATCTTTGAACATCATTCAAAGATAATTATAGCCCATGGCCTAGACAACTTCTTGACTCTTGGCCTCATCCATCCTGAATACCCCTACCATTTCTCTAGACTAAATCTTTCAAAAGTCTTTAGTAATGACATATGAAACTTCCTGTGGCATCTGTGTAACTTATACTACATTTCCATAGAAATCCCAATTCAAACTGTCTACAATAAGATCCTGAAAGAAGATCCTTCTGTGTACTAAAAAAAAGATCCTTCTCTAGAATACTTCTTTCTTTCTTTTCTCTACCAATTCATTGGTAAAGAATTCTGGCTCTGTCATTTGGTAAAAGAATATTATTCCACAAGGCCTAACTATAATAACCTAACTTGTGTAATAATGAAATTGCATGTGATTAAAGATTTAATCATGCATACTTGAGTTGAATTAAGTGAAATGCTTAATTAAATTAAATTAAGTCACTTCTGGGCAAAAAGTGCAAATAGTGAGAGTCTTGGGATAAAAAAGTATGTAGGCAAAATTACTTGGAACTTAAAAATAAATTGAGGAATATTACTACAAAAATATTCTGAACCAATAGGACGAGTTTAAAAGAGAATTAAGATAATGGGATAGATAAGATTTTACCTAGTTGGATTGGAAGTAACTTAACTAAAGTAAGTGTAACAACTTAAAAATATTTCACTATTTCTTCATCCCTTTCGCGTGGAGGCAGTGAGCAAACCCTAAGACCATTGCTCATTGAGCTCAAATTCCATCTTCCTCATTTATCAATGAAATCTCTTGGTTCTTGAAGCAAAGTTGCTTGGAATCTTGAAGGGAAGAAAACCTATAATCCACATTCCCTAGAAAGCCTTGTATTGTGAGAAAAGCTACCATAAAAGTGGAGACCCATTATTGATTGGGTGTCTTGGAGCGGTCCATTGCTTGAAGTGAGGCTTGCTGTAACATCCCGTTCGCGACTAGTTAGTTAACATGCATATGGTACAAAAATGCCGCATAACTAAATACTTAAGTGGAAGACTTAACCTATAAAAGTATCACCGTTATCCGCGTAACTAGTGACTTAACTTTTTTTTTAATTATCATTATGTATTTCCATGCGTGTTTCATTTTCCAAATTATTGTTATTATCTGTATAGTCTCATACCTACACAGAACTTCTAATTATTTTTTGGTATCCGTCTTTGACAGTCAAAATACTATTCGGAGATGATATCTTGTACCATTCTGAACAATGTCTAACGGACGACATAACGAATGTAAACTGGACTTAACCAGGGATCAAATCCCTAATCTTATATAATCCCTGAAATACAAAAAAGTCCAGACCATCTATAATTATCAAACTGTCCCACTCAGTGGACTAAAAATGGCTCCGTGCCAACATCTCATCATCTACATACAGATACTGCGTAACATCATAACATAAGGCTACACATGTCTCTCAAGACAATAACAACTATACAAGTGCATGGTTATACATCATGCCAAACACAATAAGTACAACCATCATCCCAAAGTATCCAAGTATCTCTCCAGCATAATTGGGATCTCTATCCCTACGCCACCCTTTTACCCTGTGAAGGCTCTCCTGCAACTGAAGTACCTGAAATATATCCCATAATTCGGGATGAGAAATAAATTTCGTAAATTCAGAATTTATGGCATAGTCTCCACCCGTGAGTTCACTTCCTACATGTAAGGTCAGATACATATAGCGTAACATACATCATATAAGCCTATTTATTTATCATGTTATCTTAGATATCCAATCACGTATCATCATCTATATGAATGCAACTACACTAAGTATCTATCAGAATCCAATAGACAAACACATATATATTGCAACCATGATTCTTTTAGACCTGGTGGAACAACACAGAGGAAAATTCTTCTAAACCAAGAGCTTACCTCTTGAAGCTCCTATAGCACTCTTACTTGTAACATAGGTAACTAGGTCAAATATTTGGAACTCTGATCCAAAATTACTGTAGCTCTTGATTCTAACATGACACCCAAATTTACATTAGATTTCACTTTCACAAACCCAAATATACCACAAGATTTATATCTTGTCAATTCCGTATTCATTCTTGACAATTCATACCCATACCACAAGTCAGACCTAAACACTCATTCTTCGACATTTAGACACATATTGTTAAACATATATTTAAACACCATCAATTAGAGACTTAACTATTCAAACTCACTTGAACACACTTCATTTAGGTTTCTAGAATTTAGTTATCAATTAACTTCAATTTCAACCACATTAAAACCAACATGGTCGAAACCCTAGCATACCAATTCACACACATTTTCATGCTTTTGCAACACCATTGAATGTTCCATTTAGCATTTCATCATGCATCACAATATAGATTTTAACTTAGACTCCAAAATCATTGATTAAAAGTCCTTTTAAGAGTCAATTTACTTTCATAACTGCAAACACTTACTCAAACCATTCCAATACATTTCATTATACACAAAATGCACTTAACATCATTGATACCCTAATAAACTTATAGTTGCCGAATCGCCTAGGTTAGGTTTTATCAATTTTCACATATTCAAACTTTAATCCAATGACATCAATCATTTATTTATTCATTGAATTCATACTTCACATACTCATTTAATCAAACAAAGTTCAAACCCTAATTTATTTAAGCATGGTCGAATCATGTTCATCATCATGAATTTCATTATATTCTCATGATTTAAATCATCATTAAACCATTCATTAACCTCAGTTTAATCTTCATTAATTCATGAATACATAATCTTCACACATTAACATACATAGCCAAATTGAACACTTTAAGAAATGTCATCTTGCATGCATTTTCTTAACATATAATTACTTGATTCAACTTACAATCATCAATTAAACATCAAACAATATCAATCCATCATTAAACAGCATATGAATCCTAATTAGAGGTGGCAATATGGGTTGAACCCGACCGGTCAACCCGCCAAAACGGGGCGGGTTGGGTTATACATTTCAACCCACCAACCCACATCCCACTTAGTTGTGGGTCAAAACAGGTTGGCAGTGGGTCGGGGCGGGTTGGCCTGCGAGTTATTTTGTTTTTTTACTAATAGGTAGTATTTTATTTGTTACTAAACTTTTGTGATATGATTTTTTTTTATCTTAGTACTCCCCTAGAAAAAATAAAGAAGAAAAACTTTATTTATGACAAAGATTATCCATATATGGAGGCAAAAATAAGATCCTAAAAAATATCTGACTGAATATTAGTATACATTTAGGCTTAAGATTGGGAAAAAAAAACTAAGGGGATTGTAAAATGAAAATAATAATATTATAAAATTAATAAAATATAATTTATTTTTAACTTTTATTTTTAGGTGGGTTGACCCGCCAACCCACCACAAAACGGGGTAGGTTGGGATTTTCAACCCATATCAAGATACGGGGCAGAGCGTGCTAACCCGTTTTTGGCAGGTTGGCGGCGGGCGGGGCGGGTCTATCCGTTTTGCCACCTCTAATCCTAATTAACCTAGTGATGGCCGAACCACACACTTAGGGTTAGATTATTTATTTTTCATTTTTCATGTATCCATGATGTTTCCTTCACTTTAAATGATAAATCAATCAACATACAACATCAAATAACATCATCAAAAATCCATGAACATTCATGAAATCACAAAGAAAACATAGCTTCACAAATCATTTTCTAACCAACAAAATTAACATCAATTACCTTGTATAGCTTTCTTTAGATGATTAAAAGCTTTTCCAACATAAAATCCAAGCAAAAACTCATCCAAACACCAAAGGGAAGCCACTAGTTCGAAAGCTTATGGAGAGGATATCTCACTCAAAACAAGACTACAAGGTGTATGGTTTTAGAGGTTTTACTCACAAGCTCACTAGGAATCTTTTTCATGTTGAAAGTTTCTTGAAATAATGGCTAAATCACAGAGTGCTCTCAAGCTCTTCACCTCCATGAAACTCACGGCCAAAGAGAGAAAGAAGAAAGAAGAAAGCGTGAAAGTAGAGAAAAGAAATGAAGTGAACAACTTAAACTCTTTTCATGACTTAATTCTTAAGTTTTCTTTAGCTTTTTTGACTTTTAACACTTCTTTAACATCTTATTGGCTATCAATTCTTTAAGTTAGCTTTCAAATGAAGACACCCACTTATGCCACAATTAAAATTTTGTGGGATTGGACTTATCAAGTGAAGGAACTGACTTGCCTTAGGAAAATATCACAAAAGCCACCATTTTTTACTTTTCCCAAAGCATAAAGTAACCTAATTCTCATTGGTTATTACTTTTACGTTTGAACACACTTAATGGCTGACCACACAACATATATAGCGTGGAGATTGGAGGATTAATCAAAGGAAAATCAACTTGCACTCACAAAGGCAACATAACACACAAAACTTGACTTTTTAAAAGTTTATGTTACTTAATTCCTGTTGGTTGTTACTTTATCTTTTCTAACTTGAAACTTTGACCAACCAATCATAAAATAAAGTAATTACACATATGATAAAACAAACAAAGCAACACAATCATCTTTGACCAAGAATTAAGCTTAGTTGTAAAGTTTAAGCTTACTTTAATCTAATTTTGACTTTGAATTTCCTTAATCTTTGACCTAATTATTTAAATTATTCTACATATCATCTAATTAAATTAACATACTTTAAGTACTTAGAATTCACCAAACAATTTTACTAGACTGTCAGAACTCAGTTCAGACTTTGTTTGTAAATTTACCAAAATACCCTCGTTATCACAAATTTGGTATTTAGGTCTCTAAACATAACTTATACTCTTATTAGGTCCTAATTGACTTGTTAGGCATGAATTGTATACCTCTATTCATTATCATGACAATTTCATGATTTAAATGTTAGAATCCTTTTAGAAGTCACAAAATTCACACATTGTCTCACTTAAACCTCTATTTAACACATCCCGAGATTTAGGGTTGTTATACTTGCAATTCCTTCCTTGTATAATTCTAGGTGAGTTCATGTTAAGATACAAGCATTTCAATGGTTTCTATGATAATTAGTATTTTAGGTTTTGATTTTTGAAAACGTGGCTTGAATGAGGTAGTTTGAGCATGATTTAGGCTTAAGCCAAGTTGAGAAAAGTCTTTAGATGATAATTTTAATGGTGAAAATGTATTTGAAGATCATTTTACCCATCTTCATTAAATTTCAAAAATTATGCCTAGGTGGTGTGATTTCTTGCATTCCAAGTAATGTGATTGGTTGAAGTGTTTGATATTGATTTTAATGTGTTCACTTGAATATAGGATTGAGCCTCATGAACCTTCTTTTATCGATTGAACATTGGTGGAATCAATGGATCTTGACTTATTCAAGTATAAGTGAGTTCATACCAAATGGTTGTTTGAATTGCCTATGTGATTAATGAATATTGATGTATTCATGAATGCCTATGATTGATGGCATTGAACCTTGTGAAGGTTCATTTTGTGAGTTTATGAATTTGATATATAGCTTGTTGATTGCATACTTGGTGGCAAGATAAAGGTTAGATTGGAAGCGACTGAGATAAGCCTTCGGACTCTGGGATTTATCCCTTTATTGTTCCACCAAGCCCTGATAGGGTAGTGATTATTATTGGTGTATGTAATTACAATAGAGTAATTTAATGCATTGATATATGTATGTGTATGCAATTGGTGTAGTATATAGTATGGTGTTTCCCTATGTTTGTATATTGCATGACGATGCGTAGGGTTGGCAAAACGGGTCGACCTGGCCCGGCCCGACCCAACCCGCATTCAACACGAAAAAAATGAGCCGGGTTAGGGTTGGCTCGAAAAAAAAAAACGAGCCAGAAAACCCAACCCAACCCGACCCGAGTCGGGTTAGGGTTGGCTAAAAAATATGGCTCATGGGTTGGCTTGAAAAAATAGCTCGCGAGTTTGCTCGAAAATTGGCTCATGGGTTGGCTCAAAAATTGCTTGCGGATTGACTCGTTTTCAGCCTATTTAAATGATCCTGTATTATTAATGCACCAGACATGTGGCTTCCATCAGATTAAACAAAGGGTTACAAAATGAGAAATAAAAGCAAAATATTTTAGTTTCGAATTTTCTTCACAACAAATTTGCATCAACATCAATAAATAATCAGAACCACTTGCTACCAAGTGGGTAAGATATTTGAACCAAACAGAGCTAGCATAGCCTAACAATATAAAAATGGCAGGGATGTGAGAAGATTAAGGACTTGGGTTTAGAGAAGGAAGAAAAATGATGACAACATGTGTGGGTTTTGTCCATTTTTGTATATTATATTTTGTATTTTTTTATATAAAAACAACTCAACCCGCGAGTTGGCTCGTTTGACCCGCGGGTTAGCTCGTTTTTTCACGAGTTAGCTTGGGTCGGGTTGGCAGCTTATTTTTGCCAACCCAACTCGGCTCATTTTTGGCGGGTTACGAGCCAACCCGACGGGTTGACTCATTTTTGCCAACCCTAACGATGCGTAATTCATACTTGGTAGATTCCTTGGCCATCGGGACTATTTGCATCTGAGAATCCTTAGGATGACGAGAGTGTAAATGGATGTCTTATTGAGATATTTTACACACTCCATGGACATGTATATATTGTATTATTAGCTATTATTACTTTTACACTTGAAGTGGACTCTGGGGTGGAGGAATCCTCCAAGGACCCCTGGTTTACTGAGATATTTATCTCATCCCGTATTGTAGAGACCCTCTTTTAGGTACAAGCACTGAGGATGTTGAAGCATATGTTGACAGGAGGCCACAGTAGATTAACTTGTACTGCATACTATTGATATGACTATCATTGTTGTTTATGTTTTGTATATTATGGACTTGCATATAGTATGCTATTTTGGATGACTGTAGCATCAATGTAAAGGACTTTGATCATATGTTTTGTATTTGCTAAGTTTCTGGCTATGTAATTATTGGACTGTTGTATATTATGACTTGATTCTTTGATGGAAGGGCTTATATGTCTATTTGGTAAATTGAGATTGTATCTGTAATAATTTAAATTGTCTATCAGGTTGAAATAGTTATAGTGGGAACTTATCCCCAGAAGTTCGAAAAACAGATGGAATGCTGCCCATTTTATTTTGATGATGTTGGTAAGAAATTAACACCCTTGTATAATTAACTACAACCATTCGTTAATTAGAGCCATGCTGTTTATGGGAACACCATGACAGTCTCTTATGAATGTGGTATGATATATTAACTACGACCATTCGGTAATTAGAGCCATGCTTTTTATGGGAACACCATGACAGTCTCTTATGAATGTGGTATGATATATTATGCTAGTTCAGTTATTCCGCACTTTATTCAGTTTCAATTATGATTTTGATTTGTTTATAAATACAGGAAAAGTTTTAAGCAGTAAATGTACGTTTTAAGAAAAGAAAAAGTTAAGCCGTATTTAATTTAACTTTTGTGATTGTAAATGTGCTTAATATCACACGTAATGATAACAAATCGGTTCTAAAACAACGTGTTACACTAACCAAGTACTTGTCTTTTATCTTCATAAAAACTGGATTTATGATGACAAATTTCACATAAACTTTGTCTAATATTTTATATAAAACTATATTAAATTAGGTTTTGATTATGATAACTAAAAATTCAAACAATAAATGGATTTAACACAATAAAGCTATTTCTATAATATTAAGCATAACATATGAAAAACATAAATTAAGAACAACCAAACAACGTTCTTATTTAATTAGGAAATGATTTTAAATTTTTCATGAAGAATATCAGCTGCTTGATAAAAGCAATGCAAATTATAAAAATGTAAATGGGTCAGATGGTCTATCGGCCTAACTTACATCAGTCAGATTTGACCTATTATATGTAGTAAAATAAAACAGACTCAAGCTTTCAAAAAAATATTCTTAGAAAGCAGATCATGAGCTTTCTTTTACAAGATATTTATTTATTTTAAATAAAATTATTATTTTAATAATTTTGAATAATAAAAAAAAATTTGATTATTTTTTTAATTATTGAATACCTAATAAACTTAAACATGCTAATAGGCCTAAACCAAATCTTTTGTTATTTAAACATAAGACATGACAGACTTATAATTTGGACCTATATAAGATTAACAAATCATGTCAGACCTGGAATATTTTATACAGGCCAGATCCATTCAAAGTCTGACTCGACCTAACCCATATCTACCCCTATGCTGGTGAATAAAAAGATAAATTTATTTAAAAAAATTAAGAGTTACGATTCGCTACATGATCCGCTAGCACGATATGAGAATTTATGTTGAGATTTACTTATATTTATATTGATATCATGTTGCATATCTACTTGTATACAGTTATTAAATCAAAATATTGGCTGCCTTTTTTTGTGTTACATTTCTTTTTACACATTTCGTAATAAGTGCTTATGGAATGCATGATTCTCACTTTTCTTTGTATAACCAATCCTATAGGCTGTAGGAAATTCTACATATCAAATTAGACATGGAAAAGAGTTCGGGAAGCGGAAGGATGTACCACTTTTTAAAGCTAGACATATCATTATCATGCTATCCTTCAACCAAGCTACCTTCCAAAAAGATGCCAAAAAAGAAAAGAAAAAGAACTTGAACTTTATCTTAATTTATATTTAATTCTCTCTTTTTTGAATGGCAATAGGTGAATGTTACACTTGAATTTTTATGTCTACTCAGAACGCGTTTGAATTTTTGTCACTAATTAATAATAAATACTGCAACAGCCCAAGCACATTTTTTTTTGGTTGCCCAAGGTATCCTCCGGCCGAGAGCTACTAATCCTTTCGAGGCGAGAGATGGGTAAACTTCTCTTAACAAAACCTTTTCTATTTCTCTCAACAAAGTTTTTTCCATACGCACCGCCACGGATCGAACCCCTATCAGCATACTTAATGAACCCAACTATTTATCAACTGTGCTGGACTTTGTTGGTGAAGGAGATTTTGATTCAGCCGTCAAAATGATATGAAACCAAGGGGTTGCACAACTCAACGCTAAACAAAGTTTTAAAAACGTAACGCGTTATTCTGACCAAAACAAGTTCCCAAAAGAAGAATGAAAGGGTGAGTTTGCTTCCCAAAAGGAAGCATGGAGAGGTGCTAATTGAGGGGTGAAGAGATGGGGCAGTTAAGGAGAAGTGGGAACAAAATGATAATGTGATTCAAAGTGACAGCTCAAGGGAACAGAGGAATGCACGTGGAAGGGGAACAAACACTTGTTTCTAATCTAATCAAATAATTTTAAATGCATCAAATGGCTGCGAATCATACATGAGGTGTCACCAACCATTTCCTTTTGATATCTGCCTCTTTTTTAAGAGTTATGACTCATAATATCCTCACCCAACCAACCGTGAGCCTCATGGCCCAAAACTCATGTGCACCACTTCCTCACTCATCATGAACCTTATCTATCACATGCCTCATTGTGCACAACTACATCATTTTTGGATTTTACTTTTATGAAAAATAAAGCTCTTCTTGAAGCATTACTTACTCAGAAATAAAAATATAATGTTGTAGGAAAGTTGTTAGGATATGTTATAGAGATAAAGATTGTGAGACCCACACTTGTTTTCAAAAAACAAAAAGGGTGGGTTCAACAATCTCTATTTCTATAACATAACTTAACAACTTTCCTACAACATTATTCTTCTTTTTTCCTTACTTTACAATAGTGTGATGTATGCTTCCTAAAAATTGGACTTTTCACTTTTGACAAATTATCAAATTAATAATGAAAAAAGCGGGTTTGTTTATGTTCATTCTTTAAACAATTTCCGTCAATTTGGACAAAGTATGCACAAGAACTTGGATTGCATTTTATAATATGAAATGGAATAAGTGGTATTTCTTTTTTTCTTTTTTATAATATGAAATGGAATAAGTGGTATTTCTAGTACATATTGAGTAATTTCATAAGATCCATTGAAGGGCTTTTTAAAATCATTAATAACTTTCACGTCGGTGTCTCATTTGGAAAACTGTTGACAGTTTACTTCAAAAATATCAAGTGTCAAACTGAATATGCTATTCTTTTCAACCCACCAAGCAGAATCCACATTTGTCTCAAAGGGGATGAATCAATGTGCTGGCTCTCAATCATCTCTCTGAGCATCTGTATAAGGGAACCTCAGACCCTATCTTCTGCACCTATTTCACTAAAAATGCTGAGTTCTTCAAACAGAATTAAGTTTCTGTCTCTCTTTTAATTTTCTACTTATACATTGAAAACTAGGACTTCTAAAAAATACTCAGCCTTACTCCAAATTTCTCAACTAAAACAAAGTGAAGTTAAGATAGATCCCAAGATTTGATCTGCTTAAAGAATAATGGATTTGATTCTTGTGAGTCGCAATTCCTGAAAAGGATGGAGAGGCTCAAACTTGAAACCGGATTAGTGGGCCTATTAAAACTTAGGACATCTATTGATATTAAAAAAAAAAATGAAATTTTCCTGGTACAAGTTGTTTGTCTGTGTATTTATTTTCTTTACTAGAATAGTAATAGTGTATTAGACACACATCTCAAGCAATATTCATGGTGTTAACTTCTATATCCTGGTTAAGATTTCTGAAGATATGTTATGAGAAAACATAGGAAGGGAATCAAATCAAAGATGTCACATATACCGAGGGGTCAAAGTTTTCAGGGTAAATAACTGTGACTTCCATTCTCCTTTCTGATATCAAATATATGTTCTTCCATCCCTTTTGCAATGCATAGCCCATTTCCTGTGAGGGATGCAGGGAACAGTAAAACTTATCTTAAGTCCATTTGCAGGATATGGCTATTAGGAGACTTCACATGTAATATTTTGTACGGATAGACGGATAGTACCCTCTTTAGTCCTTAGAAAAAAAAACACGATGCTTTGGTCAACACTCAACATGCACAAATTTAAGATTATTCAACATTAAGTAGTGAGCTAAGGTCAATCCAAATAGGAACAATAAATTCACATCTGAATACATGCTTAAGAAAAAAACAACTGAAATTGACAGTGACACCAGCATTAATGCATTATACATAGAAAGTTGCTGATTAATTAGTTTATCCCCCCAAATTAATAAAAAAAAAATTATATTAATAACCATTTAGCTTCAACACCTGAATGCATTCAATCTCATCGATCTTCTTGTGATCAACATTGTAGCAATAAACCAGTTGTCTCGCTGAATGTAACACTTAACAATATGCAAATTTTTCAACAATTACGATTCAAGAAAGTAGAAGCATCTTTCTGAATCTGAATAAAGTACCTATATCTTATATCCATTCCCATGTATCAGAAATAAGTGGGTTCGCACTTTGCCCAAGAAACCTATCCCATCCCTCTTTCATATCTTATCTTTTCCTCCCCCAAGTTGTGGGGTCTTAAATGTTGGAACCATAGGATCAAACACTTGTTATTAAGTCAAAACTTATAATTAATTGTAAAGGTTAAACTTTATTTCTGTATAAAGATTTTTAAAGCCTCTTATAGCTTAAAGAGTTGCACCCATTATAAGTGGTATTATGGGCTAAGATATTAAGCATGTTAAATTCTAAGGTGATGTTGGAATTAAGCAGATAATAACTTCAAATGAACGGTGATTAAGCATCACCCTACAAGAAGTGCAGAGAAGGACAGAGTCCTTACTTCCTAGGAGTGGAGTGGTGTTAATTAATCATTTATATATAAGTGATATTTTATATATCTTAAAATCATTGCCGTGCATGTTCGTACATTTTCGTATCAGAGATGCAATGCTCAAAAACTAGCTAAGGAACAAGGTCAGCAACTATCAATAACTGGCACACTTGTATAATGCATATGTTGATCCCCATAAGGCCATATAATTATATTAGCAATAGCATAGGCTACCAATCATGTCAAACATTTAAAGCTCCACACCATCATTGGTTCATCATTTCTTCCCATGCCACAATTATATAAACCTTATCACTCTCCAATTACTCGCTACACTTTCATCTCTCTCTCTCTCTCTCATTATACATCTAAGAACTATGAAGTCCTCAAGATTTCTAAGAGGGTGCCTTAACAAGTGCAAGAAAATGGGGAGTGAAGTCATAACTTGTGCTGCTTGTAAGTATTGTTGTGAATGGGCTTTGTGGTCTTCTTTGCATAAAAGTTGTTCCATTCCAAGCGATGTTCCAAAGGGTCACTTGGTTGTCTATGTAGGTGAAAACCGCAAGAGATTTGTGATAAAGATTACATTGCTCCATCATCCACTATTCAGGGCCTTGCTGGATCAAGCTCAGGAAGAATATGATTTCATTGCAGATTCAAAACTCTGTATTCCTTGTGATGAGCATATCTTCCTCAGTATCCTTCGCTGTGCAAGCTCTTCAAAGAACCAACGATTGTGTCAGTGACTTTGAGAAATCATATACTGAGACATTAGTTTTCATGCAGTTGAAATTTTAAGTTCTAACTATGCTGATATGTAGCCATAATATGTTGTAAGTAGATTGAGATATATTTGTTATCTAGCTCACTCATGTAATTGATTCTAGTCTGTTTTGTTGCTCTTTTCGAGCACAAGATTTAGAGTTCATAAATTGAGCAAAGCAAAGCCAGTTTTCCAACAAGTTACTAAATTAATGACTGCATTAATGACTAAATACTTGGTATGACACATTTAAACTGGAGAAGGCATGTAATTATACCTTCATAATTGTTCGATCCAAGGGGATCGAGTGTGTCCAATTAGAGATTGATGAGTTTATATAGGATCAATATGCTCAAAAATATCTATGAGAAAGATATCGTAGAGGGTTGCAGGTCACTGTGCATAAAGAGGAGCGAGTAGCGAGGAAGTGGGGCTGTGTGCACGGCTAAGAGAGAATAGAGCATAAAGTGTATACTCGGTTGACTTAACCTCTTATTTATATACGAGTTATCTGGTATGAATAGGATGCTGGTCACTTGGGAATATAAATATAATACCCCTAATTCGTTTAATTAGAAAATGACATATGATTAAATATTTAATCATGCATAAATGGGTTAAATTAAGTAAAAGACCTAATTAAATAAATAAGGATTACTTTTGAGATAAAAAGTACAGTCAATAAAATTTTTGGGGTAAAAATAAGTGTAGAAAAAATTACCCAGAATGCAAATTGCAAAAGTAAAGTTAGAAATATGACTGAAAAAATATTCTAGTTCATTGGCTAAAGTTTGATATTGAATGGAAGTGTGTAGATAGATAAATTGTTACCCTTTACAACTCCTTATATAATTTCGTTCATACGCGCCGCTGTCTTAATCTTCTTTCTCTCTCTGTTGGTCGATGGCTTCCATGGAAGGGGGGGTTTGAGTCAATTCTTTTTCCTCTATTTTCTTACTCAAACAACCACCAAAATACAAAGTGCCATACATGAAAGTTTAAGTAAAAATCATGGTGAATCCATTCCACCCATTTGTGTGGGCTGAAAATGCTTGTGTGAGGAGCTCTCTCCTCCTAAGAATTTGATCACTATTCATCCTAGTGAGAGAAGTTGATTTTTGAGTGGAGCCAAGCTTGGATTTTGTTCCTAGGACCTTGGATAAGCGATTTGAGGTAAGAAATATTCATTTTAATGGTTTGATTTATATGATTTAAGTTTGGAATATTATGAGCATATGTTATGAAAAATTTTGGAGTTGAAAATTTGAAATTGATGATGAGTTAGTATGGTTTATGCTGTTATAGTGTTAAATAAGTATAAACATGTGTTTAAAGTTTGAAAAATTCCCTTTGAATCCCTCCCACTAGGTTCAGCCATGGTGTGAAAAATTAGGGTTTAATGTTCAAAAAATAATTGGACACTTTGTGAAGGTTGTGAATTGAGTGGATTAAGTGAATGACGCTTAATGGTGTCTTATGTTTTGATGCATAAATAGATGAATTAATGTGTAAAATGGATTTTATTACCTAATGATGATTATGGTTGTATGATAAGCTTGAATGTGATGGACTAAAACATTGGAATCATGAAATTGACATGATTTCCTTTATGTGCCTCTTAGCCGTTTACAAAGGAAGTATGTTTTTAGAGTGCTTGTTTGTGCTAATGAATACTTATACGACATAAGGACTATATAATTAGATGTTTAAACCTTTGGTTGGGTTAGATAAAAAGAAAAATAAATAAGTTCCTTCTTTAGGCCTTATATGTGATTATAGCCATTTCCAAAGGAAGTATATGCTAGGAGTTACTGTTTTGCAAAGCGAACATACTTTTAGGTGTGAAATAATATTCTAAGGTGTATGAACCTTCGCTTTGGTGAAATAAAAAAGAAAATAAGGTAGCTCGTTTGTATGACCTTAAAATGAGTTTTGGCCATTTTCAAAGAAGGTATACGTTTGGAGTTACTGTTTCGCCAAGTGAGAACATTTTTATGCGTACAATAATTTATATAGGTGGCTAAGCTTGGGTTTAGGAACTAGACAAAGAGAAATCTTATAGCTCCTTTGTAATGGGCACTTTGCCTTAAATTGGAAAAAATAGGCTTTTAGGTGCTAAAAGGAGTAATGAGTGTTCTAAAGGCCTTTTGGGACTATCCTAAGACTAAGTGAATATGTGAAAGTTTGTGAGAATTTGTTGAACAAAGAACCACCCACTCATGGCCTAATATGATTAAGTAAAAAGAAAATTGGTTATGACTTGTGGATTGGTATAAATGTAAAGAAATAAAAGTAAACAATAAAGTATATGTCTTGTAATAATATGGAATATTTTATTGAGTTTTGTTTCGGATTCTTTCTCTAGGTGTGCCTAGGGACTGAGCGTCTTTGGATTTCCTTGGAGCTAAATAGGTAACTTGTGATACAAGTGAGCAAATTGGTAAAGCTTCAAAAGGTAAGCTCTATGTTTATGGGATTCGCTCCTACTTTGTGTTCCGCCATAGTGTACGGACTGTGGTTGGGTTGTATGATATGTGTGAGATATATGATATAGATGCATTCATATAGAGCTATATGATAATATGATATGTTTTATTTTGATGTGATTTCTGTAATGATCTTTGACCATTGATCCTTGTGCACTGATGTCTGCTTGGGGTCTTACCTAGGGACTGACTATGTACATCTCTGATATGTTTTTGGTTCTGCTTGGGGTCCTCCCTTGGGAACATGTGCACTGATGTCTGCTTGGCGTCCTCCCTCGGGACTGACTGTGTACACCTCTATATGTTCTGGTTCCGCTTGGGGTCCTCCCTTGGGAACACGTACATTGATTTTCGCTTGGGGTCCTCCCTCGGGAATGACTACGTACATCTTTGATATGATAGGCTTTGTTCTGATGTGATTATTGTGATGATTTTCGTAAATGAATTTATGTGCGTTGATTTCCGCTTGGGGTCCTCCCTTGGAAAATACTACGTGCATCTCTGATAAGATATGTATATATGCTCAGTTTAGTTATGATATTTGTTACGTGCGTTGATTTTCGCTTGGGGTCCTCCCTTGGAAAATACTGTGTGCATCTTTGATAAGATATGTGTATATGCTTGTTCAGTTATGATATTTGCTTGTATGATGTTTTGTATATTATATATTTGACTGTCATGCAGGAAGTGAGCCCAGGGTATGGAGAGTTTTCCATAAACCTGGAGCTTACTAGAGATTCGTCTTTAACCTCGTTTGGGGATATGATATCAGGAACATAATTAATTGAAGAGCCCTCACGGGACAAGGACACTACCCGTGGCTAGAGGTACTAGTATGAGGATATGGAGTTCTGGATGGCCGGAGGCTACTATTTATTATAGATGTTGTTTTTGGAGAATATGTACTGTTGTATAGTGTTCTATTCATTTTGGGATCATAATGTTTGATCCATTATACAGTATATGGTCCGTATATGTTTTGTACATGTGTTCATATTTGATGCATGTACATTTGTGTATTCAGATATGTGCATGTGCTGAAATATGTATGTTGTTAGACATATTGGCACATAGCCAGTTATGCATACACCTATGGATGGGTATTATGTTGCTGGACCATATATGATTATATGATATGTTTAAGATGATATGTTTATCAGGATACCTTGAGAGTGAGATTCGCAAATCTCCGTTTGTCCGATTTATAGACTTTACTCTGTCTGATTTTCGTCTTCGTCGAATGAAAAATTAAACTAGAAGAAGTATGTAATAGGATATATCATGTGAAAAAGGATTAAAGAAAAAGAAAAAGTTAGTTCGTATTTTCGTAAGTTAAGTCTTTCGTTGTTTCTGTTTGTATCATATGTATGTTAATTGAACCGGCTCGAGACGGGAATGTTACAATTGAGAGCCAAATATTCGATCAATTAATGATATGATAACATTGATATCTTATCTCATAGGATTGTTTCTTTTTCTTTCTTAAGTAATTGTTTGTTGTGAGCTATTAAGAAATGGGCCAATAAGGTGGGTCCATAACAATAATCAAGGAGAAAATTGCATATAAGACCAATTGATTTTATATAGACGAGGAAGATACATTTATCTATTCTAATCTAATATCTATTTGTTATTTCCAGAGACATTTTTTATCTCCCAAAAAAGTTTCTTTGATAAGGTTATTTTAATATGCTTATTAAAAATTAAAATGATCGATTAAATTTAATTGACTAAAAAAAAAATTCAAATGAAATTGCAACTGAAATATCTATTCAAGAACAGAGGAGATTGTAGCTTGTTTGTTGCTCTCATCAACAAAAGATGCAAAGTTTGTAAGTTGAGCAAAGCAATAAGAAACGAGGTAGTCATCTTCTTGTTTTTGAGTTGTTTAGATCTGGATATGTGATCTTAGGTTGTCTAATTTTTTTCTACGTTTGAATATTCTCCACAAAATGCACTTAGGTATCCTCTTCATTTGATTGATAATTATATTAATGATCTGAGTTGTTTAAGTGTTTGGGGTGAAATCTATTTTTCTCGAGGTGTATTGTATGTCAATGTAAGAGTGAATCGATGAGGCAATAGAATGAACTAAAGCTCAACAATGGAATCATCTTTCGAGTGTGAGGCAAGAGTTGAGAATCAGAGGGAGGTGCCTGGCACATTAGGCTATGGTGAGACTAAAATCTGACATTATAAGAGCAATAAAGATCAATATGTAGAAGATGACCTTTCAATGGTGGAAAGGATCTGTAGCTTCTCTTCGATTATTATTTTTAGAGTAAAGTACTTTTTTGATACTCAACAAATATTACAGGACGCAATTTAATCTTTTAGAAAAAGAGTAAATATCTTTTTCGGTCCTCAGCAAATTTTTTACGATGCCTGCTGTAATATTCAAAAAAAATAAAAAAATAAAATAAAAAAATAAAAAAATAATAAATAATAAATAATAAATAAATAAATATAAAAAATTGACGCCATTAGCGCCAACATTGGCGCTAATAGCGCCAATTGTGGTGCCAAGATTACAAAGAAAAAAAAAAGGCCCGATGCGAGTACGTCAAGTATGGCGCCTTAGCGCCAAAGCGACGCCTTTTGCGCTGACGCCTGATAGCAACACCTTTCACGTCAATTTTACGCGAAGCGCGTGAATGTATATAAATATGTTTACGTATATGTGTAATAATAATAATGATAATGATAATAATAATAATAATAAAAAGAAATAAATAATTAAATATTAACATTGATGTAGTCCTTGGTATGAATTGTCCTCTTCAAATCGAAAGAGAAAGAATTTAGAATAGATTTAGTTTGTTTGCCTATGATTGACATTGATGTAGTCCTTGGTATGAATTGGTTGTCTGCAAATTATGTGGTCATTGATTGTCAAAATAAAAATATAATTTTCAAAAAAGAGTCAGAACTTCCCAATGAATCTTTATTCTTGTCAACTTCCCAACTTAGGAAGAGTTTGTTAGACGGAGCACAAGGATATGTTCTCTTTAATCTTTCAGAAGCAAAGGTTAAACCTGATGCAACCAATATCCCTATTGTCTCTGAATACTCAGAGGTTTTCCGGATGAAATTCCTGGTTTACCTCTAAACAGAGAAATTGAATTCTCCATTGACCTAATACCTGGAGTAGGACCAATTTCCATTGCACCTTATAGGATATCATTGTAGAGTTTGTTGAACTAAAGAAACAATTAGAGGAACTTCTATCAAAACAGTTCATCAAACCAAGTGTGTCACCTTGGGGAGCACCAGTGCTTTTTGTTAAGAAAAAGGATGGAAGTATGAGATTGTGTGTGGATTATAGGCAACTAAACAAAGTTACCATTAAAAATAAATATCCTTTGCCCAGGATAGATGACCTCTTAGATCAGTTGAGAGGAGCCACAGTGTTTTCTAAAATAGATTTAAGGTCAGGATATCATCAGATTTAAGGTCAGGATTAAGACTGAAGACATTCCAAAGACAGCCTTTAGGACTAGGTATGGACATTATGAGTATCTAGTGATGCCTTTTGGATTAACAAATGCTCCAGCTGTATTTATGGATTATATGAATAGGATTTTTAGATCTTACCTAGATCAATTTGTAGTGGTGTTTATAGATGATATTTTAATATATTTTAGGAATAAAGAGGAGCATAAGGAATATCTAAGGATAGTATTTCAAATTTTGAAAGATAAACAATTGTATGCAAACTTTCAAAATGTGAATTCTGGATGGAAGAAGTTAAATTCTTAGGACATGTTATATCAAAAGAAGATGTGACAGATGATCCTAGTAAAATTGAGGCTGTAATACACTGGGAAAGACCTAAGACTATTATTGAAATCAGGAGTTTCTCAGGATTGGCAGGATATTATAGAAGATTTATTAGTGGATTTTCACAATTAGTGTTACCTTTAACTAGGTTAACTAGAAAAGGAATTCCTTTTGTTTGGACACAAGAATGTGAAGATTGTTTTCAAAATTTGAAGAATAAATTAACATTTGCACCAATTTTAATAATCCCCGATTCCTTAGAAAAATTTGAAGTTTATAGTAATGCATCTAGAAAGGGGTTAGGTTGTGTTTTAATGCAAGAAAGAAAAGTTGTAGCTTATGGGTCAAGACAGTTAAGGCCTTTTGAGAAAAATTATCTCACCCATGATTTGGAATTAGCTGCAGTAGTTTTTGCACTCAAGATTTGGAGGCATTATTTATATGGAGTTAAATTTGAAGTTTTTAGTTATCATAAGAGTCTTAAATATTTGTTTGATCAAAAAGAGTTGAATATGAGACAAAGGAGATGGATGGAATTTTTGAAAGATTATGATTTTGAACTAAAATACCATCCAGGAAAAGCAAATGTGGTGGCTTATGCCTTAAGTAGAAAGTCTCTTTATATGTCATGTTTAATGATCAAAGAAATGGAATTATTAGAAAAATTTCGGGACATGAGATTATCTGTAACTGTATTGCCTCGAAGTTTAGGTATTAGTGAAATAAGGATTGAAAATGAGTTAGTACATAAAGTTAAAGAAGCTCAGCAGGAGGATCTTAGTTTATAAAAAGTATTGGAGCAGGAAGGATTTATCAAAGAAGATGATGGTTTAGTAAAGTTTCAAGGAAGGGTTATTGTACCTAGGAAGGAAGAATTGATGAAAGAAATTTTAAATGAAGCACATAGTAGTAAATTCACAATTCATCCTGGTTCCACTAAAACGTATCAAGATTTGAAAAAGATACTTTGGTGGCCAGGAATGAAAAAGGATATTGCTGAATATGTTTCAAAATTTTGGTCTGTCAAAAGATAAAAATTGAACATCAAAAACCTTCAGGATTACTTCAATCATTAAACATACCGGAATGGAAGGGGGAAAGTGTAGCAACTGATTTTGTGATGGGTTTACCAAGAACTCAGGAAGAGTATGATGCAATTTGGGTAATCATTAATCGATTAACCAAATCTGCTCATTTTCTACCAATTACGGCTCAATATTCTATTGAGAGATTAGCTCAGTTGTATATAAAAGAAATTGTCAAACTTCATGGTATACCTTTAAGTATTGTGTCAGATAGAGACCCTAGATTTACTTCTAGATTTTGGGGATCTTTGCAGCAAGCCTTCGGAACTAAGTTAAGACTTAGTACCGCATATCATCCTCAAACTGATAGTCAAACTGAAAGAACCATTCAAACATTAGAGGATATGTTGAGATCCTGTATTTTGGAGCAGGGAGGTAGTTGGGATAAATACATGCCACTAATAGAGTTTGCCTATAACAATAGTTACCACTCTAGTATTGGAATGACTCACTATGAGGCACTATATGGAAGGAAGTGCGGATCTCCTGTGTGTTTGTATGAAAAAGGAGAAAAACAGTTGTTGGGACCAGAATTAGTTCAAGAAATCTCGAGACAAATTCAGATGATAAAGAAAAATCTTGAAAAAGCTCAAAGCAGACAGAAAAGTTATGCCGATAACAGGCGTAAACCTTTGTCTTTTGAGGAAAGAAAACATATGTCTTTCTTAAACTTTCTCCTACCACAGGTGTAGGCAGAACCCTCAAAGTTAGGAAATTAAGTCCTAGTTATATTGGTCCATTTCAAATACTCCGAAAAATAGGGTCAGTTGCTTACTAACTTGCTCTTCCACCTCATCTTTCTAATCTCCATAATGTTTTTCATGTTTCTCAGGTTAGAAAACATGTCTCAAATCCAACTCATATTCTTAATTTAGATTCAGTACAAGTTAAAGAGAATCTAACTATTAAGACCAGACCAATTCAGATTCTTGATAGAAATATGAAGCAACTGAGAAAAAAAGCAATTCCATTAATCGAAGTGTTATAGGAAGGACTTCCACCACAGGAAGCAACGTGGGAAAAAGAAGAAGAATTACGACAAAATTATCCAGAATTTTTCTTAACAGGTACGTCAAAATTTTAATTAAAAAGGAAGAAATATAATATTCAAAATAATAATAATAATAATAATAATAATAATAATAATAATAATAAAATAAAATAAAAAAAATTGACGCCATTAGCACCAACATTGGCGCTAATGGCGCCAAATGTGGTGCCAAAATTACAACAAAAAAAAGGCTCGACGCGAGTAGCATCAAGTATGGCGCCTTAGCGCCAAAGCGACGCCTTTTGCGCTGGCGCTTGATAGCAACGCCTTTCGCGTCAATTTTACACGAAGCACGTGAATGTATATAAATATGTTTACGTATATGTGTAATAATAATAATGATAATGATAATAATAATAATAAAAAGAAATAAATAATTAAATATTAAGATAAATATATATAATATATAATATATTAATAATAAAATAAATACTACTAATAATAATATGATAATTGATAAAAAAAATAAAAATATGTATAAATATATTGCAGAAGGTAAATAAAACATAAACAGGTAATGTGGAGCCATCTGATAAATATTTACGAGAATCTTTCTAGAAACGTATTACGTGGTTAGTTATCTGAATAGTAATGATTACTTAGTTACTAGTTACGTTCGAATCTAACGAAATGTAATCGTAAGCAAGTTTCTTTACATATCTATATATATATATATATATATATCTAATGTGCATAAGAAGAAAGAGAGAACAGTGAGAAGAAAGAAAAAAAGAGAGAGATCAATAAGAAGTGAAAGAGAGAGAGAAAGAAAGAGAGATCAACAGAAAAAGAAAAGAAGGAAAGCGATGAGACAAGGTAATATTGAGAGGTTTAAAAATATTTTCTCGTATTCTTTTCAACCATTTTGAGAAAAATTATGTTTAAATTTAATACCTCTGTCATCTTACCGAACTCTATTCTTTATGTATTCTCTCATTTTTCTTCTTATTTTCAAACGATATGAATTTTTATGCTACTGTCGCTTTATTAAATTCTTCTCTTTTAATATTCCTTGAATTTACTTGTTACAGTAGTTTAGTTTTTGATTTCATTCTTCTACGGTTTCTTTATTTTCTTTTAAATTTGTTTTCTGATTGTTAATTTGGATCGTTATTTGGTACCAAATAATTATGAAGAGAATGTGCATATTTAACTGATGAAGACTGCTATGAATTGAACCACAGAGTTTGGGTTCAGACGATTATAGGGTAAATGACGCCTTATCGTGGTTTGAGCTCCTCCACAATAAATCTTTCATATGCAGAAGACCACAAAGTTGGAAAATTATTTAGCTCCAGTTAAATATTACACAATGTATTATTTATTATATTATTTTACCTCCAAAAAGCGGAATGCATCAGCTATCCGCTCTCAGATTGGACAGTCTAGGGATGAAAGTGGACTGGGTTGGACCAAACTTTACCTCGAAAAGCTCAAGTCTACGTCAAAAAATTTCAATTTGGCCTGACCCAAGCCTAGTATGAGTCTAACTGTTAGCCTGGTTTGACCTATTTATAAAAAAAAAACAAATGGCCTAGCCTAGCCTGTTAGTCTGCTATTTTTTAACTTCCAAGCAGAACCATGAATCAACTTTACAAAATACTCAAATTCTATTGCTAAACCAAAAATCATAATTTCAACGTCCAAACAAAATCATGAATCACAACAAAAATCATACAATCTGCATTTAAGTCAATTTCAAAAGCAAAATGCTCAAACTAAATAACATATATTTCATCAAATCCAACAAACAAATTCATACTATGTAAATTAAAATAACTACATGAATACAAGAAAAACATCATGATATTTGTAATAACTATAACATCTCTCAAAAACCTTTTAATATATTCATATACACAATCTAACATGCTGAGATGTTGATTCCTCCTACATAAGAAATAAAGTCAGATTTCTATTAAAATATAATCAAATATAATTAAGTTATAAATAATTGCAATTGATTAAATTTATGTCTTTTGTTTTTTTTTTCAAGTCATACATATTCTATTTTATTTTATTTAAAATAAATAGTACAATATATGCTGGCCTGTAGGCTTATAGGCCAGCCTTGTGAAAGTGAGCCTACGGCCTTTTTATTAAAAAAGCTTTTTCACGGCCCAAACCCGGCCTATTTTGCAAAATATACTAGGTCGGGTCTGGCCTGACGTAGGCCAAGCTGTAGGCCCCTGTAAGCCGGCCCGGCCCAGTTTCACCCCTATTATTGACGCATAGAATGGATTATGGGAATCCATATCATTATATACATAAATAAATATTCTTGGAGGCGTCTGTTTGATTGTGTTTTATTTATTTTTATTTTTTTTAACTGTTTTGTATAATAATTAATGAAATAGGTATTTTTTATATTTTTTGTTTGTTTTTTTTAAAAGTTAAAAGTCAAAACACAAAACAAAAAATATGGGCATATTTGATTGTGGTTTGATTTTTTTTGTTCTTAAAATAGTTTATAAGAACTGTTTTCATAATAAAAGAAGGAAAAAAATTCGTTTGATAAAATTATTTTTAAGATACAAGAATGACACAATATTTACAACACTGTCATTAATGAAAATTGATTGTTCTCCGTGTTTTTCATGTTGTGAGAACACATAGTTAATGTTAGATATTCAAGTGTGATGAGCCTCACATTGGTTGGTAATGAGCTAAGTGAAGTCCATATAAGTTGGAGGACCCTTGAACCCAATGTCCTAAAGTTTTGGGTTGAGACATGGTGTCAAATCCACTTGCTTGTGTTGGGCTAGCTTAACCCATTGGTGGTTGTCCCCCACAATGTGCTCCTCCTAGACCCGCCTGACAATAGTATCAGAGCCGGGTTAGGCTCAAGCTAGCCTGGTGTTTGGCTAAGAGGCAGATAAAGTACTCTGGGCCTGGGTACTTGGTGTTGAGAATGAGCATACCAATTGAGGGACAGATTGTTGGGATATTCAAATATGATGAGTCCTGCATTGATTGGTAATGGGCTAAGTAAAGAATATATAAGTGATTGTCTGTCAGGCGGGTACAAGAGGAGCCCATGGCGGGAAACAACCACCAATGGGCTAAGCTAGCCCAACACTAGCAAGTGGATTCGACACCATGTCTCAACCCAAAATCTTAAAACATTGGGTTCATGGGTCTATCCACTTATATCCATTTCAGTTAGCCCACTACCAACCAATGTGAGACTCATCACACTTGAATATGGAAACAATTTCCCTCCTCAAGTATGAAATCCACCATTAATAGTTCCCCTATGGAGAGCTCGTGATAGAAAACCACCACCAATAGACTAAGCTAGTCATATGCTAGCAAGTGGATTCGATACTATGTTTCAACACAAAACCTTAAAGCATTGGGTTCAAGTGTGAAACCAAAACAAGAACAAGTCAAAGATGTTTTGTAATTTTTGTTCTAAAAATTGAAAACCAGATGAAGTTTTCAGAATTATATTTACAAAACATCACTTATCAAACGACACTTTTTGTATTTTCATTCTTAAAACTAAAAAACTGTTTTTCAAAACTGAAAGGTAATAGGCTCATTATTTTCTAAATTTAATTCTAAAAACTAAAAAACACTTTTAAAATATTTTTACAAAATAGTCCTTGTGAGATGAGTTTTTGTTTTTGTTTTTAATCAAAAAACTATTTTTGAAAACAGAATTCAAATATACCCGTAGTCTACTATTTTTAAATTATTCGAACTCATCTCATTCAATAGTCGATTAAGTTAATTTGTTTAGTTAAATAAACTTCAACTTAAAATTAGACTCGTTTGTACAAATGAACTAAGCTTTGTAACCTTGAAATTAATACTTTACGAATTACTCATATCAGTGTATACTCTATTTGAGAGCATTTCAAAGAAACTATTCTACCCATAAATTGAAAATTTAGAATTTCACTAATTCTTACAGATAACCAACAAAGATGAGAAAAAAGCAAGTGTTCCTCACGCTGTTGAATGTTGTTGAATAATAACACGTGCCTATTATATCAAGTATGTTAGGATAATCAGCTGAATAAATTGAGAATAAATGACTCAATAGCTTTCAATAGTTATGTAGATAATTCAAGAAGAGGTTCCTTTGTTAGAGGACGTGGACATGAAAAATCTGAATTCCTTTGGAAAAGGACATGGAGGCAACAACAAAATTTGTACTTTCTGTGGAAGGCGGAATCATACGGTTGATACCTGTTACCAAAAGCATGAATACCCTCCTGGGTTTAAATCCAAGAATGCTGCGAATTATACATCACATGCACCCGAGAATGATGAGCAACCTTTTGCTCCCACTGAAAATCAAGAAACAACTTGACCATTTCTCAAGAAGAATATCAAGCTCTCTTGAATGCAATGCAATCACCAGCAGACATGGAGACTCCCATTAGTTCCACGAATTTGGTGCAGACCACTTCCTTGAGTGTTTGCTCCCTCAATGAACCAGGTAAAATTTCCAGCAGATGGCTCCTTGATACAGGAGCCACTGACCGCATTAGTTTCTTACGTTCCATCTTTTCTCACCTACTAAAAATCGATCCAGTATGCATTCGTCTACCTGATGGAACACAATCCAAAGCTTTCTTTTCAGGCTCAATACATATTTCTTCAACCCTTATCTTACATGACGTGTTATATGTGCCTACTTTCCATGTGAATCTTAGAAAACTTATTAAAATCTTTTCTTATTACTTAACTTTTCGTGGATCTCACTATTTTGTTCAGCAGATCCATTCTGATGTGATGATTGGTATAGCTGATGAGGTTGGCGGATTATGTGATAAGGAAAACCAGCAACAACCCTTTACCTGATGCGAAGGATGTTCAACCTCTCTCCCAAGATATAGCCTTAAATACATCCTTACTTTCTAATGTTTCCATGAATAATAATGCCTCATTGTTATGGCATTTAAGATTAGGCCATGTATCTCATACCACTTTGAAACAATTGTCAATACAGTTCCCTTTTATTCCTTCAAACGATGTATCACCATGCGATATATGTCAACTTTCAAGGCAACATAAATTGCCTTATCCAGTTAGCAATAGTAGAAACAGTGCATCATTTCAATAATTCATGTGGATATATGGGGTCCATATTCAACACCTTCTATACACGAGCATAGATATTTTCTTACTATTGTTGAGAATTTTCCATATTTACTTGGGTCTTACTTCTTAAAAACAAAGGAGAAGCACATAAAGGACGTAAGGATTTCATTCTTATGGCAGAAAATCAACTCAACTCTGCTGTTAAATGTGTGCGTAGTGAAAATGGACCAGAGTTTGCAATGGATGAGTTCTATAAATCTAAAGGAATGCTGCACCAGACAACATGCATTGAAAATCCTCAACAAAACTGTACTGTTGAGAGAAAACATCAACACATTTTAAATGTGGCTATAGCACTTATGTTTCAATCCAATTTTCCCATGCAATTCTGCTCATATGCAATTCTATATGCCATTCATATCATTAACCATATGCCTACTCCCATTTTAAACAACCATACTCTATACGAAAGGCTTCGCCAGTGACCTCCTACCTTTCTTTATCTTAAAGTATTTGGGTGCCTCAGCTATACATATACTCTTAGTGCCCGTCGCAAGAAGTTTTCACCAAGAGCTTTAAAAGCAGCATTCCTTGGTTATCAAGAAGGAATAAAAGGCTACATTTTTTTTTTTTTTGACCTTGACTCTAGAAAAAATTTCATTCCATGAAATGTGATATTCTTTGAGACACATTTTCCCTCTCAGAAGCCAACTTCATCAACACCTCTCAACACAAGCCAAAACGTTGAACTAGATAATACCAATTCACCTGAACTCCCTTACACCAATGAGCCATAACTTCATCCTACAAACACTGATGTTGACTAACTCCCAAACAGCAACATTGCAATTGACCAACCTCAGCCTACACTACGTGATTCAAGAAGATCACAACGCATCAGGAGGGCACCTTCCTACTTACAAGAATATCAGTGTAATCTGTTTTCAACATCAACCATGCCATCACACTCAGGTACCCTATTTTCTCTTTCACCTAAAATTTTGTTTCCTCTTTCTGATGTTGTCACATATAATTCCTGTTCCCCTTCATGCAAAAACGTCTATTTAAATGCATCCCCAAATATAGAACCAAAAACCTATGCCTAGGCCTCAAAATTCGAATGTTGGCAGAAGGCAATGCAGAACGAAATTGCTGCACTTGAACTCAACAACACCTGGACTCTTGTTCACTTACCACCTGGAAAACAAAAGATGGGATGCAAGTGGGTATACAAAATAAAATATGCAGATAGTACAATTGATAGGCACAAAGCCCGTTTGGTCGCAAAAGAATACACACAAACTGAAAGTTTAGACTATTTAGACACTTTCAGTCCTGTTGCAAAGCTAACCACCGTTCGAATGCTTCTCTCTGTTGCTGCACCCATGAATTAGCACCTAGAACAACTTGACGTTAATAATGTCTTTCTCCATGGTGAGCTAAATGAGGAGGTCTACATGGAGCTACCTCCTGGAATTCCCTGTTCAGATCCCACAAAAATTTGTAAACTTCAAAAATCATTGTCTTGGCTTAAACAAACTAGTAGAGAATGGTACTCAAAGTTGTCCTCAGCCCTACTCTCCCTTAGGTATCAGCAATCAACTTCGAATCACTCTTTATTCACGAAACAACAGGGTTCAAACTTCACAGCCTTTCTTGTATATGTAGACGACATTGTGCTTACTGGCAATTGTATGGAAAAAATCAGACATGTAAAATCACACCTTGGTGAATAAAATCAAAGACTTGGTCTCTCTCAGATTTTTTCTTGGTCTGGAAGTCTCAAGGTCTTCGTCTGGTATCCTACTTAACCAGCGCAAATACTTATTGGAATTATTATCAGATAAAGGTTTACTAGCAACAAAACTTGTTTCTACTCCAATGGATCCCTCACTCAAGCTTCATCGTAACCTTGGTCAATCACTAGTAGACATCTCCTCATATCGCAGGCTCATTGGTCGACTCTTGTATCTCACTACAACTCGACCAGACATTAGCTTTTGTGTTCAGCAACTAAGCCAATACTTATCAGATCCAACAGATGTCCATCTATCGGCTGCTCATAGAGTTCTTAAGTATTTGAAGAATTCTCCAGCAAAAGGCTTGTTATTTTCCTCTTCAAGTACTCTTTAGCTCAGAGGTTTCACGGATGCTGACTGGGCTTGTTGCCCAGATACCAGAAGGAGTGTCACCGGATTTTGTATGTTTCTTGGTTCCTCACTCATTTCATGGAGATCCAAGAAACAAAACACGGTATCTAGTTCCTCCACCGAAGCTGAGTATAGAGCTCTAGCTACTGTGGCTCTCTTTTCTTCTAAAAGATTTTCGAATCACACGAGAAACCAGCTCCAGTCTTCTGCGATAATCGATCTTCTATCTACCTATCCCACGACCCTGCCTTTCATGAAAGATCAAAACATATTGAGCTTGACTGCCATATCACCCGTGAGAAGATCCAAGCAGGATTGATCCACCTCCTTCCAATATCCCCAGCTGAACAGACAGCGGACATCTTCACCAAAGCACTGTTACCTTCTCCATTCAACTTTCTCATTAGCAATCTTGGACTACTACATGTACGTTGTCCAGCTTTTGGGGGGGGGCAAGTGTTCCTCATGCTGCTGAATGCTGATAAATAATAACACATGCCTATTATATCAAGTCTGTTAGGATAATCAATTAGTCTGTTCAATTAGTTATTTTCCCTATCTTTATCTTTCCTTTTGTATATAAGCAGTAGTGTACAGAGTTCATCCTTAGTTCATCGTATCATCTATACAAAAGACTAGTTTTTTTTCTCTTAGTTTTAATGGAAATCTTGTATTATAATACTAATCTTTATTAGTTCTATGTTGATTGCAAAATTATGTTCAGACATTTACTGAGTGTCAATTTATTTAGGAATTCCTTTTTGTAATGACAGGAAGTTATGGATTATTTATGTAGTGAATTATGAATATAGAATTATATTTTACTTTCATTTGAACTTCATTTTCCAAGACAAAAATATCTGTTAAATATTAAATAAAGTTAAAAAATAAGTCAATAAAAACTTTGATAAAAAAAATAATTAAACTATAATCAAGTTGAACTCAAACTTTATAAATAAACAGAACTCAAACTTTAAATTCAGCTCGTTAAAATAAATAATCAAGTTTAAGCAAAATGCGAAATCGCTTGCCTATTTACACCCCAAATTACCTCAAACTTAGTACTGACAACTTAGTTAACGATATGTGGTGACAACTCAAAGCACTTAAAACCTCTTCGTAAAACATACAATGGTCGTCGTCGTCTGTAAGCACAATTTTGAAGTGCGTACGAATTTTATATATATCTAAAGGGATAACATGCAAGCAAAAAATAAAAGAAAAAAGTTGTGGTAAAAAAAACAGCAAAATAAGGAATGATGCCCGGGTAGGACTACAAATACATCAGACATAACATGTAACCAAAATGCGATTAAAATCCTTCTCAATAATCAAAACTTCATAACAGTAACAGAATCGAGAGAATCACTCAATGAAAATCAGGCTTCTCTGGGTACGTGCAGCCAGACCTTAGGATGATAACATTTGCAGCATAACACCCAGCTCTCACGCATTCTTCAATGGGCTTCTCCTGCACCAATTGTGAAAGAAATCCTCCAACAAATGCATCTCCTACAAAAACAAAAACAAAAGTATACTATCATTGTATCAAGTTAAGACAAACATTTTGGATAGACAAAATCGGCCTTTTGCTTGCCACTACCAAGATCTATTCCCGGAAAAGTCTTAGGAATCAGAAATAACATCACGACTTTTCCATGTTGCATAAATATGATATACTATTTAATACTTTTTTTTTTTTTGTACATAATATTCAACTATCAAAAGGAATAAGGCCGTACCTGCTCCATTTGTGTCAACTAATTTCTCTTTAGGTAATAGTATCACAGGGAACAATTTAACCTTCCCATCCTCAGCAACACACACAGGGTCTGCACCCTGTGTGATAACAGTAATCCTTTTGTGCGTACCTGATGCCTTTGGCCACTGGGAAATCTTTATAGCTATCTCCTCGACATTATCAGTCTAGTCAATAGGAGAAGAGTCAATACATAACAAATTACAATTTAAACAAAAACTACAAGCCTACAGATCTGCTAAGTAATGATTACCTCCCAGCCATGAACTTTAGAAAATGTTCTTGCTTCAGTCTCATTTCCAAATACAAAGTCCATATACCTGAATCCCAGAATGGACACCCTTAAGATCATTATGTAAAATTTTATTCATTTGAATTTAACAGAGAAGGATCCTTACGGCAGAGCTTTCTCCTGTGCGTCCTTGAAGAACTCACATATAAAGGGGGCAGAAAGGTTCATCATGAAGACCTGCATACAAGAATAAAATACTTAAGTATTAGAGACTGCTAGTAAAAAAGGAATGCCAAACTCTAAACATATCTAACCTTGTTATTTGCAGCTGCATGTTCAGCAACTAATAGTATGGATTCTGGAGATACAGTGAGGAAAAATCCAGCGATGTAGATATACTTGGCCTTTTCAACTAATTAAAAAAAAAATGTGCAATAACAAATGTCAGTCATATATATTTATACACACATATAATGAGATGGAAAGAGAGCCTGCATAGATCAATAGCGTACCTAATGCCCAATTTTCTGACCTCTTCAAATGCTCAGATTTATAGCAATTTGCAGCTGATAAGTTGGCAATAAGTGACCTATATTATGATGCAATCAAGTAGAAGGCTTCAAATTATTGTTTTGCAATCAAGAACAAATTAAGCTAAAGATGTATACTATTGAAAAACAGCATAAAACATAATTATGTTGAGTTGTTCAATAATTAAAAAAAAAACTTAAGGGAAGCTTAATCGTCTGACCTTTCACCACCAACCACACAAACAGCACAAGTTCCCGTAGGTGTATTTTCGTCTTCATAATAGTGAACCTGATTGTTATGATTAAGTTAACTTCAGAAACTGGATTCTAAGGTTCAGTACGGAGTAGCAGATGACAAAGAAAGGAGAAGACAAATAACAAGAATAAACATACATTTACACCAGCAAGTTTACAGTTCTTCTCCATCTCCTCCCCAAACTTGTCCTTTCCTATGCAACCCATGTAACTTGTGGCACCAGGCACTTGAAGCATCCACTGTTAAGAGGCAAAGGTAAATGATAAGTGACTTTCACCAGAACCACTCCAGATTCAGCTTACTACCTATAAAAGAAAGTACATACCTGAGCAACCCTGATTGAATTCTGAGTAGCACCTGCCAACAAAAAAAAAAAAAAAAAAAGTAAATAAATTATAGAAATCATCATTATGAAATGTGCACTCGACTTTTTATTTCCCTCTATTTTGCTGGCATGTTCGTGATATTACATAATCTGTAATAAAAAGTCCAAAAATTCGGATTTAGTGTATTACCTCCAGCAATGTACTCCACACTGTATTTGGCAGCCATTTCTTCGTACCTGAGACGATTGTACATATTAAGTCACAAAATATCTTGTCTTTTCAGAAAATATCCCAAAATTAAAATACTAGCTAAAAAAAATTTAGTGCGGAGAGACACCTAAAAATCTTTCCAGAACTGGAGGTTGAATGTCCAACCAAATATTACATCAAGATCTTAATTTACAAAATAAATTCCAAAAATATACACATTGAGTATTCAGTGAAAGAGATAGCTAAAACTTGAGATTTTCCATAATAAGATCCTAGCACACAGGATGGTCGGAGAGCATAACAATTAACAAAATAGTTTCATACATCACAAGGTCAAGAAGCACATCAATTTATCATGTTTATGAAATCCAACCTAATTCACTACGAACAAGAAATTCCTTTGTCTCATATGCTGAGACCATAAACGTTGATAGTTCAAATCCAACAACATTTGATTAAGTTAGAGACACGAAGAGAAGATCTTACATAGATTTGTGCTTATCCTCGGCGAGAATAGCGTTGTTCAACTTGATATCATATCTGCGACACAAATTGAGAACCAGAAGCGTGAGATCTGATCCGTGTTGTCTTATTTTTCAAAGAGTTATGAATCTAATCATGCAATAAACCTCTTCAACATTTTTATTCTTCGTTACAAGTTTACAACTACAGTGAGACTGATACACATAACAAATAATAATAATAATAATAAATAAATAAATAAATAAGAAAAAAAGAGAGAAAGATGTGAGTGAGGTACTTTTGTAAGAAGTCTTCGTCGACGACGGCAGAGATGTCGAGGAGAGGGTTACCCATGCCGAGGAGAATGCCTTCCGACGCCATTGATGGATGATGCGAGAAAGAAAGAGAAGAGAGAGAGAGAGAGAGAGAGAGAGAGAGAGAGAATTATTGTTAGATATTGAAGGAAGTGAAGTAGGTGTATATATATAATGAGCAATGAATGCGATGCAGATCTACCCAACTTCTTACAAGGTGCTTTCATTTTATCGGCACTTTCAGATTTATTATTATTATTATTAGACAGAGTTATTGTATTTTTCGTGAGTTAAAGAATAAACAGTGTATTGAAAAAGTGTAATATGCATTGTAAAAAAGTGTAATAATATTATTGTATGTGTATTATGTGTTGACAAAAAGAATTCTTATAAAGTAAACCTTTTGTTTTTAAATAAGTAAATAAAGAAGAAATGTATGTTCTTAAATTAATTTAAATTAAATACACTTTTATTTGTCTGTATTAATATCATCATCATCTTTAACCCAAATTAATTGGGGGTAGATAGACAGGTTATGAATCCAAATAAAAAGAAAAATAAATTTGAGAAAGATAAAAATAAATAAAAAATTTTATTTACCTATCATAAAAATAAATTATTTTGAAATGTATTTACTTTTAAAAAGGTATATAGTATTAATTTTTGTAAGTTTAACCTATATTATAAATAATTTTGTAACAAAAAAATTGTTAAGTTTATAATTTTTAATTACAAAAAAAGGTTACAATATTTTAATCAAAAAATAAAATCATAAAAAATCATAATATCATAATCTCTTTTACATGGAGTTGTCATTTTGTGTCCGCTAGCCTCACTACTCACCAGTCCCCATTCACCAACCAAGTTGGGGCCCGCAGCTGAAAAGTGTAAAATATATGGCACTCCACACCAAACCCTAGGCTGATATCGTCGGTCACCATTTTCTACCATTCTTTTGTTAAAAAATATTTGAAATTTTAAATAACACAACTTGTGTCATTTCATTCTCATAAAGAGATGAGATTCATATTTTTATATATTTTTGTTCATTCTCTTTTCTTCTTTATCTATCTCTTCCTCTCACATAAAATGACAGAACTTTATATCCTTTAAAATGATACACATGTTTCCTTGTTTTTTATCACTTAACTACTCAAAGTCCACCAACAACCACGAACATAAGGAAACAAAAAATTATATTTATTTTTTATTTGGATAAGAAAAATTCAAAATGAGAAAATGTTAGAATATTACAATAGCACTACGATAACACTTACCATTAACCTTCGGCTAAGAGACTTGCAACATCACCTACCACAAACCTAGAACTTGTTTAAACAGGATCGAATAAAAAAGTATAATAATAATAATTAGTAGCTTACCATTATGGATTTCTCCAGTGATCCAGGACCTTGTACGATAAGGGCTTGTGGGCTTGGGCCGGCCTTGCCTTCTATTTGACAGATAAATCGGAAGAAAAAAAGAGTCAAGGATGACAAGTGGTGTTACTCCATATTTACAAATAGATAGGGTAAAATTTCCCATATCTTCATAATAACTTCGAGCAAGGGAGAAATTACATAGCTTTTTTACTAGTTGGTTCATCCTTAAGCTGTCTTCCTTTTCCTCAAAGAAGAACTATTTAGATGAATGTTCCTCCCAAATCATTCAGCACTTATCAAAGTGAAAGCAATATGGTTGTTGATATATATAGCTTGTGAAATGTCATCAAGCATTATGATTCTAGTCGTGGCAGATAGGTAAAGAAATGTATATCCCTTCTTCGATTAACTTTTAAAGAAATCCCTTGTTTCAAGTAAAGATTTATGCCCCATAGGTGATAAATACTAAGTGGGGCTATAAATGCAGAAAAAACTGAGATCATTCTTCATAAATTTGTGTAATGTGGGAATCACTCAAACAACGAAAATTATAGCTTCCAAAAAATACATTTTCGTCACTCGCAAATTTAATTTTTTAATATAGTCCCACGCATGTTAACTTTCGTAATTTAGTTCTTTACCTTAATTTAGTCCCTTAGGTTCCTACCTCGATGTACTCCCTATTATAAATCAAAACTTGACAGACTGACTTGATTGGAATTTTATTTAGTGAAGGAATGAATTGTGAAGATTAACTTGTGGAAACTAAATTGAAAGAAAAATTTTTGTAACGCACTGAAACAGAATTCCCAACAATTCCGTTTCTAGGGCTAGGATATATTTGGGTTGGTTGAAAGGAATTGAACGAACGAAAAGCAACAATAATTGTCATTATTTAGATTATTTGAAAGAGTGAAACAGAACAAGGTGAAATCTATTCCATTACATACATATACTTTCTTCTCCCCAATTTGGGGGTATGAGATGGAATGAGACAGAACTAACTTACTATTCACTAATCTCCTAATCATTCCATCCAATTTCCAAACAAAAGAATGAAAATTTCCTTGCATCATAAAATATCCAAATAATTGTATCAAAAAAAAAATCCAAAGAATGATAGGGTAATTTTATTCCATTCTTCCATCCGTGATTTCGTATATAAATATAGCCCAAGATACACAAACGAGCCACAATTTTCAACAAGATTTTTTTTATAAATAAAGTAAGCAAACATCAGCCTGCACAAATCAGAAAGGTGATAAAGATGAACGAATGAAACATCATCTGGTACTTTTATTTAGCTATGTTATTGACAAAGAATACTAATATGGATTACCGAGGATTGTCAATAAATGCATATTTTGAAGGGTATGCCCCTCTCAATGCCATAAGACCGCAGTGAGCAGCGAAAATTCGAATGCTTGCCCATTCCTTATCTTTGGTTGTAATGTCACACACGTAGATGACATGTAGATGAGTTTTCCATTAAGCTGAGGTAATCCTATTCCTCTGGAAAAATTGGGGAAATAAAAGGAAATTGACTGAAAACAAAATCATAAGCAACAATTTCTTCATGGCTCCAAAGCATAACTTAAAGATGATCAATAATTGCATTTGTAAATTCAGATGTCTTTGAACTGCCACCAAGATCAGCAGTTCGGTACTTCCCTTCTGCAATTGTGCTGAGGATGGCATTTTGAATCTGGTCTGCTTTGTCATGGAGATTCAAATGGCGCAACATTGTAACAGCACTCAGCAGCAAAGCAGTTGGATTGGCCAAATTCTACACAAATTCCACAGAAAAAATTACTAATCAACAGAAATATAGCTCTAAAGTATAAAAGCGTGACCCAGGTTGCCACCCATTGGGGAGGATTAGATGTACGCAATCTTACTTCCAAAGAAAGGATGAATCCTCGAATAAAACCCATGACCACTAAGTCACCAGGCAACAACCTTATATAGCTCTAATATATGAGATAATTTTCTCGGGAAACCAAATTTGTAGTCCTGTTTCTTGAAAGGACTATTATTGAGAAACTCAAATTTTCAAGAAAGATGTTTAATTAATTGAGCCAAAAAAGTTATTACCTAGAACTTCCCATTTCTTTTGTTTTTTTGGTAAGTGAACTTTCCATTTTTTTGGGAAAGATAAACTGCAAGAGGATTACTACAAAGACCAAAAAAGCCTACACATATCCCAATGACCTAATAATGATTGAATCCATGAATACCTATAAGCAAATACACCTCCACCAAAGTTGACTTCCTAATCACACAAGCAATGTCCAATGTCCAATTATAATTTGTCAACATTAATTAAGAGAGAAATAGACACAAAAATTTCACATGACCCTTTTATATGAAATTTAACATGAGAGAAAGGATCCACTATGATACACATTGCTTTACTGAACTGGGCCAACCAGAGGAGGAGAATGATCAAGTGGTTATTGGGCTGGAGCAACATCAATTGGGTCATCATATCAGTCCCAAGACCAGGTGGACCAAGAGACTGATCAAGTGGTTATTGGGCTGGAGCAACATCAATTGGGTCATCATATCAGTCCCAAGACCAGGTGGACCAAGAGGAATAGATCCCAGCCCAAGTGGATGAGTGATTTTTATCATATGAGCAGTGTGCGTGAGATGAGAGCAGTGGCTTATTAGGCTCTTAGGTGGTTATGCTTTTTTGTATTTGTTTCTGTTATCAGAATCTATTATGAGATTCTAAGGTGATGCTTGTGTGCGCGCTTTTATTTTTTAGCTTGTCTTTCTGTTACTGATAGGAACTTTGTTGTATAAAGACCCTGTTTTACAATGAATGAAAAAGGGGAATATTTTGGCTAACCGTGTGTTAGAGGAGGTACTCTCCCTCGAAGAGAGGTATTTTCATGTTTTTGTTTCTGTTCATTTTTCTTTCTTAACAATTGGCGCTTTCATTGAGTCTTGAACACCATGCTTTCATCCTTGATCTCACCCTCCATGACGCCTACCTTCATCAACGACGCTCACCAGCAATCAGTTCAATCTATTTTTGCGAAGATGAAATCTAATTTTGCAGCGATGAACGCCACATGTGAGATCATGATACAGATGCTCCAGAACTTGATCCATGAATGTAAAGAACAAGTTGCTATCAAAATTCAGAAGGCTTTTCGCAAGTATTCGTTGAAGCTAACCATTTGCCGATCTGAATCAATTGACCAACACGAGTTGCCTCAGACAGAGGTGGAACACCCGATTGCTGAATCGTTGAACAGTCGAGAAATGTTTCGTGAATTTGCGGATGCATCTCCTTTGGATCAAGTTGCTTGTGTTGAAGTCGGTGCATATCCAGAGATCGAAGCCTCACTGCTGCTCTATGCGGCAGTGCTGTCTTCATTACCCTCTCCAGTCAGTAACGATGTCATCAAGAAGCCCGTATCTGGAGAAGCTATTCTTCTACCAAAAACAAGACGTTCCGTACCTCATGTGACTTCACCGTCGTTAATTTTCCATATGCTCTTCTCTTTTGGGTGGGGTTTGACATTGATTCCACTGGTCCTCCGTGGCTCTATGGTGATCCTCTGGGGTTCGATATTCTTCACTTGAATGCACAACCTCATGCCCTCGCATTGTTGATTGATTCATTCTTCCCTGAGTTGTGTGGCATTAGTGTGCGGATCAATATGGATGTGAATATCTATGGAATTTTTAATTTTGTGTGCATGATGTTTGATGAAAGGCGTGAACGACAACCTATGGTTCATGCCAGCTGGTATACAATCTCCTCTGTTACCATTAGCCCATAGTCATCTGCCATAGATCATACAATTTCTCCAATTGCTGATGTTCTCCAAGTTCCTCTTCTTTCATATGCTGCCACTACTCCAACCCTGTCTTCCCTCCAGTTTCCCTTCTTTTTACGGACTACATAACGTGACTCAGAGCAAATGACTGCACTGCCTGAATTAATTGAATTTAATGGATGGAAAGAGGACATTGTTATATTCTTGTATGATGATTATGGAAGAAATAGAATATCTGCTTTAGGTGATGAACTTGAAAAGGGGAGATTGAAAATGGCTTATAAACTACCTTTGAGTGTTCATTTTGATCTGGATGAGATCACTAACTTGCTCAATCAATCCAAACTGTTTGGTCCTCGTGTGTATGTTCTTCATGTCATCTGGGAAGTATACCCATTTAACCACAAACAATTATGGAAAGAGAAGTTTGACAGATTTGATTTCACATTGATTTTTCTATTCCTACTCGATGTTGGAAATTCATCTATCGACCATAGCCAATTTTTTTCAGAAATTTTTTCACATATGCATAGCTATTTTAATTGGATGAAAAACTTCATTAGATGGATCATATGGGGTCAGAATGGAGGAGCTTTTATTTTTTTCAGCCACTCAATTGCTCCTGCTTTACTCCTATTCAAGCATGGCCAAGATGGTGATGTGCTTCATGCTGTCTTGATGGGTTTAAAAATGGCCATTGTCAAGGAAGGTGTGATGGGAGGATCATATGCAAATACCCATATTAAATTGCCTTACTCTCTGCAAGCTCTGGGAATAGAAATAATTATTTGTTTCGGAATTAGGTTGGGACATGAAAGGGTGCAAGTTGGCTCTTCAAACAGCATAGTATCTGCAAAGGATAATTTTAATGTCATTATATTATTCCTTAGATTTATTTTCCCTCTTGGTGGTACAATGTTTCCAGAAGGAGCAGAGCAATATATTAAAAAACTTGGTCAATACATTTCAATAAATGGAGGTGTTCTGAGGACTGCTCTTGACATGGGTTGTGGGGTTGCTAGTTTTGGAGGATATTTCCCATCTCAAAATATTTTAACAATATCTTTTGCTCCAAGAGATTCACATAAATCACAAATACAATTTGCCTTGGAAGGAGGAATACCAGCACTCGTAAAGTCCTATTTCCCGCATTTGGATTTGGCTTAGCTCATTCTTCTCGGTGTTTGATTTGGAAGAATGGGATGATTCCCAAGTGGCCAGAGAGGACGAGAGTTTTGTAATAGCATTGAGATCATAATCAGTCCTTCTCTTATGTTTCTTGATGAACCAACTTCTGGTTTGGATTCTACAACAGCCATGAGGAAAGTTCAGATGCTACATGATATAGCAGCGGCTGGTAAAATCGTAGTGACAACAATCCATCAGCCATCAAGCAGAATCTTCCATAAATTTGATAAGTTGATCCTTCTAGGAAAAGGGAGCTTGCTTTGCTTTGGAAAAGCATCTGAAGCAATGGACTACTTCCAATTTATTGGGTGCATACCTCTTATTGCCATGAATCCAACAAAGTTTTTATTATACCTGGCAAATGGCAACATAAATGATACTTTGTTCCATCGTTCCATCAGAGTTAGAGGTTAAAATGCAGGTGGGAAATGCAGAAGCTGAAACACTTAATGGGAAACCATCAGCTGCAATTGTACGAGAGTATCTGGTAGAGGCATATGAGACTAGAGTTGCAGAAATAGAGAAGAAAAATTTTGAACCATTGCTTGGTTTAGGAGATACTCTCATGGAAGTCCTTGGATTTTTTTTTGGTTTCAAACAGCATCTAGGGGTCAAGAGTCTCTGGGAAGGTTTGTATCTGGAAGATTCTTCTTGGAAGTAGTTAAATGTAAAAGAATACGTTGTGTATTGATCTGTGTCAGGGAGTTACAATATATAGAGACCCTAATGGGCTTAAGTGTAAGGCCCAAACCTAATCCAAACCTAATCCTAATACAGTCAGAATACAGTCAGACTATTTACGGATAAGACAGAATCCAATCATATCTAATCAAATCTAATCATATCATATCTAATATTCTAACACTCCCTCTCAAGCTGGTGCGTATATATTATAAGCACCAAGCTTGTTACAAATGTATTCAACCCGAGGACCTCTAAGAGCTTTAGTGAAAACATCTGCTAGTTGATTAGACGAGTTGACAAAAGCTGTCTTGATTTCTCCTGACTGAATCTTTTCCCGAATGAAGTGACAATCAATCTCTATATGTTTGGTCCTCTCATGAAAAACAGGATTAGAGGATATATGTAGCGCAGCTTGATTATCACAGATGAGTGTCATGGGTTGTTTCTGTTCACAAAGATGAAGCTCTTGAATCAACTGCTTTAACCAGATCAACTCACAGGTAGTATTTGCCATTGCACGATACTCAGCTTCTGCACTAGATCGGGAAACAACAGGTTGTTTCTTGCTTTTCCATGAGATTAAGTTTCCTCCGAAGAAGACACAATAACCAGAAGTAGAGCGTCTGTCCGAGGGTGATCCTGCCCAATCGGCATCTGAGTAACCACAAATTTCTGTATTTCCCTGATCCGAATACAACAAACCTTTTCCTGGTGCTCCTTTGATGTATCGGATGATCCTCACAGCAGCATCCCAATGTGAATCACAAGGGGAATCAAGGAACTGACTGGCCGTACTGACAGCGAAAGAAATATCTGGCCTAGTCACAGTAAGATAATTGAGCTTCCCAATCAGCCTTCGATAACGTTCAGGATCAGATAACGGCTCCCCCTGTCTGGGCAATAACTTAACATTAGGATCCATGGGTGTATCAACTGGTTTACACCCCAACATACCAGTCTCCTCTAGGATATCCAAGGCATACTTCCTTTGACAGATAGAAATGCCCTGTCTAGATTGCGCCACCTCAATTCCCAAGAAGTAACGCAGCTTCCCAAGGTCCTTTGTTTGAAATGCACTGAATAAATGTTGTTTTAACTGATGGATTCCGTCTTGATCACTTCCGGTGAGGATGATGTTATCAACATAGACTAACAAATAGATGCACTTGTTAGGAGATGTAATCCTATAGAATACAGAATGGTCAACTTTACTGCGAATTAGGCCAAACGTCTGTACAGCAGAACTGAAGCGACTGAACCATGCTCGAGGAGACTGCTTGAGACCATATAAGGATTTCCGAAGACGACATAACTTCCCAGACTCCCCCAGAGCAACAAAACCAGGTGGTTGCTCCATGTAAACTTCTTCTTGTAAATTACCATGAAGAAAAGCATTTTTGATGTCAAGTTGAAGGAGTGGCCAGTGACGAACAGCAGCAAGGGCAAGAAATAGGCGGACGGACGCCATCTTAGCGACTGGAGAGAATGTATCGCTATAATCAAGGCCAAAGATTTGAGGAAAACCCTTGGCAACTAGGCGTGCCTTGAGACGATCAACATGGCCATCAGGTCCAACTTTCACAGTAAACACCCAGCGACAACCAACTATAGACTTCTCTGGAGGAGCAGAAACGAGGTCCCAAGTGCCATTGGTATGAAGTGCGGTCATCTCATCAAGCATCGCTTGGCGCCATCCTGGATGGGAAAGTGCTTCACCTGTGATCTTAGGAATAGAAACAGAAGAAAGACTAGAAACAAAGGTGAAATGAGGAAGAGAAAGGCGATCATAGCTCAAGAAGGTATAAAGAGGATAAGGGTTACGAGTAGTACGTGTACCTTTTCTTTGAGCAATGGGAAGAGCCTCTGGTGAAGGATCCGGAGGGGAAGAATCAACTGTAGAGGGCAATGAGTCAGCAGGGGTCGAGTCGACTGGAGGTACTGTCTTACGACGCTGATAAGTGAGAAGTGGACGGTCCTTAGGTACTGGAGCAATAGGTGATTGCTTATCTGGAGTAGAAGCACCTGCATCTGGCAAAGACAAGTCAAGAAAAGGAACAGGAAGAACATGATCAACCTGTGACAATGAAGATGGGATAGAATTAAAGGGTTGTTGATCAAAAAAGGTGACATCCGCGAAAACTAAGTAACGCTTGAGGTCAGGAGAGTAACAGCGATAACCCTTTTGAAGACGAGAATAACCAAGAAAAATGCATTTAAAGGCTTTGGATGTTAACTTATCCTTACCAGGAGTGAGATCATGAACAAAACAGGTACAACCAAAAACATGTGGGGATAGAGGAAAGAGAGGAACATCTGGAAACAATAAGTTATGAGGAATATCATTATTAAGCACAGATGAAGGCATGCGGTTGATGAGAAAGCAAGAAGCAAGGACTGCATCAGCCCAGAAGTGAAGAGGAACATGCATGTGAATAAGAAGAGTCCTGGCAATCTCAATGAGATGTCTATTCTTACGTTCAGCTACTCCATTTTGTTGTGGAGTGTGAGGACAAGTGGTTTGGTGTAAAGTACCCTGTGTGGCTAAGAAGTGAGAAAAGTCAACAGAAACATACTCCTTAGCATTATCACTACGTAAAATACGAATAGAAGCACCAAATTGAGTATGAATTTCAGCAGAAAACTTTTGATAAATAGAAAACAACTCAGAACGGTTTTTCATTAAATAAATCCAAGTACAACGGGAGAAATCATCAATAAAGGTGACAAAATACTGAAAACCTAAAATAGACACACTACGACTAGGACCCCAAATATCTGAATGAATAATTGAAAAAGGAGCATCAGCTCGTTTATTGACTCGATTAGCAAAGGAGGAGCGTATGTGCTTTCCTTGCTGACATGACTGACAATCTAAAGTTTGAAGACCGGATAAAAGAGGAACCATCTTCTGCAATTTCGCAAGACTAGGATGCCCGAGACGACTGTGGATGAGCTGTGGAGATTCTGTGAGAGAACAAGCAACTGAAGGACTCGGCACATCAAGGTAGAACAGACCCCGTGACTCACGACCCACTCCAATCATCTTCCCCGTACCCGGGTCCTGCACAGAAACAGAATGGTTTGAGAATGTGACAATACAATTAAGAGAATTGATCAATTTACTAACCGATATTAAATTATAAGGGATGTGAGGAATGTAATAGACAGATGTCAAGGTCAATGAGGAGGTTGGACAGATTTGTCCAATCCCATGAACGGGGGCCTTAGTTCCATCAGCAAGAGTAAAAGAGGGTAAATTATTAGAATATGTAAGGGAAGAAAAGAGTTCCTTATTACCACAGAGGTGATCAGTAGCACCTGAGTCAAATATCCAAGGACCAAGTGATGCAGAATGAGAAACACAAGCAACAGGATTACCAGTTTCTGAAGCAGAGGCCTGAGATTGAGGAGAGGACTTCCTGAGAAGGGCCTGGAATGCTGCATATTCTTCAGAGGAGAGAGAGACTGAACCATTTGAAGCAGTATCCGATTGAGCTACATTAGCAGCAAAAGAAGGTCGCATGTGAGGATACTTGGTGTAGCAGCGTTCCTCATAATGACCAAGTTGCTGACAGTAATGACAACGAGGTCGCTGACCACGTCCGACTGGACCTCCTGGGCCTCCTAGGCCACGACCTCCTGGGCTACGTCCTCCTGGGCCTCTACCACGACCACGTCCACCTCCAATATGCCCGCGAAAATCAGTACGGGAAACTAGAGCAGTAGAATCAACAGCAGAAGACGATGCAGGAGCAGATTTCTTATTCAAATTCAGAAGACGCTGATACGTCATGGATAGATCAGGCTCCCCACTAGTCAAGATAGTATCACGAACATTATCATATTCTTCGGGAAGGCCAGAAAGTGTGGCAACCATAAAGAGACGTTCCACCTGTTTCCGATATGCAGTAGCATCAGTAGGGTAAGGCAGCATATCCAAATATGCCTGCATCAAAGAGCGACTCTTGCCAATATATGTCTCCATCTGAATGTCGGATGATTTGCTCAATTCCATAAACTGAGAGATGATGAAATAGAGCTGCTGAACATCATTAGTGTAGAGGTTTTTTGCTTCCTCCCACACTTCAGTTCAAGTTTGAAATGAATAAAAGATATCCAAGACAATCGGATCAATGGATTGCCAGAGGATACTCAGAAGCTGGTTGTCAATCTTTTCCCAATCAGACTTGTCCTCCTTAGGGACATCAGTAGACTTAGTTGTGAGATGGT
The DNA here is from genome assembly GCF_033153095.1 of Gastrolobium bilobum. Classification (NCBI taxonomy): domain Eukaryota; kingdom Viridiplantae; phylum Streptophyta; class Magnoliopsida; order Fabales; family Fabaceae; genus Gastrolobium; species Gastrolobium bilobum. Next base: position 142,133 of record NW_026897955.1, on the reverse strand, counting down.
TCCCATATCCTTGTCCAAAGAACCAAACTCGAACAGAGGTGGCCCAGTTCTTGTAATTAACAGATCCCTTCAATTTTGAAGAGGTTATGGACCCAATATTGGTAGAGATGATATTGGGAGAATTTCTCAAAGGAGGAGATGGAGACTTGACCTCCGAATGAATTGGAGGGTTTGCTGCCATAGTATCAAATCACAAAGATACAAACTGAATAAAGAGAAACGAACCTGATCACCAATCAAGAAGAGGTACGCACAAAAAGTCAGACCCACAAAGAACCAACCACAGATCCAGAAAGAGGAGGAGAAGACGAGCTTCTCTGTCCAAGACCAGCCGGAAAAAGCCGTCGGAATAGTGCTCACGCGCCGGCAGAAGGTGGCGCGTGAAGCCCATGCGTAGAGAAGACTGGAGGCGCGTGAGAGCGCGTGACAACTCCGATGGTGGTCGGACTTCCACAGAGCAGGTTGCCGTGAGGAGAGGGTTCTGTTCGCGTTCGTTCCAGACTGAAAACTCGCCGGAAAAGTACTCCGGCAGCCTGAACAGTGGCTGACGGTGGCTGACGATGGCTGATGGTGCTCCGGTGACTGTTTGGGGATGTGGACACGTGCAGAAGATGCCTGGAGAGGACTTACAGCCCTTGATGTCTTACCGGAAGGACGCACGGCAAAGAAAAGATGACTCCTAAGCAGTGGGCTTAGGTTTTAAAGCGAAGAACAAGATTTCTAAGCGGAAGCGAGGGTTCCCAGAACGAAATAGCTCTGGTACCAAGTTAAATGTAAAAGAATACGTTATGTATTGATCTGTGTCAGGGAGTTACAATATATAGAGACCCTAATGGGCTTAAGTGTAAGGCCCAAACCTAATCCAAACCTAATCCTAATACAGTCAGAATACAGTCAGACTATTTACGGATAAGACAGAATCCAATCATATCTAATCAAATCTAATCATATCATATCTAATATTCTAACAGAAGTCATTGGAGGAACTTTTAGGCTCTCACCTGGAATTCCACCTTGAGGACAAGGTGTTTCTCAAAGGGAAGGGGGATGATACACATAGCTTTACTGAACTGGGCCAACCAGAGGAGGAGACTAATCAAGTGGTTATTGGGCTGGAGCAACATCAGTTGGGTCATCATATCAGTCCCAAGACCAGGTGGACCAAGAGGAACAGATCCCAGCCCAAGTGGATGAGTGATTTTTATCATATGAGCATTGTGCCAGATGAGAGCAGTGGCTTATTAGGCTGTTAGGTGGTTATGCTTTTGTGTATTTGTTTCTTTTATCAGAATCTGTTGAGATTTTGAGGTGTTGCTTGTGTGCGCGCTTTTATTTTTTAGCTTGCCTTTCTATTACTGATAGGAACTTTGCTGTATAAAGACCTTGTTTTACGATGAATGAAAAAGGGGAATATTTTGGCTAACCGTGTTAGAGGAGATACTCTCCCTCGAAGAGAGGTATTTTCATGTTTTTGTTTCTGTTCATTTTTCTTTCTTAACACACTCCCATGTACTGTAAGTCTCAAACTGACAAAAAATACCTCTAATGTTTTGTCACAGCTTCACTCTTGTAATTTTCTTCCAATCAGTTTCATATTTTAGGAAAACTTTTCTTACTCAATATTTTGTAATATGCAGAATTATATATGAATTTAGAGGTCTTCGGTATCTTTATAACATCTCTAACTAAAATTTTGCATAGATGTTAGAGCTCAGATGCCAAAAATAAAACAAAATAATTGAGAGGAGACACAATAATTGTGTAATAGTGTTTTCAATATTTATCTGTAACAGCGCAGGTTAAATTTGGAGGTGAGAATAGATTACAGGTGTAGACAGCCTACCAAGAGCCTACGGCCTAGACTACACCTGGCTTATCAAGCAAACAAGTATAAGGCTTAGGCTTTTAAGACCTATTCAACTCAGTAGGCTAAGGCCTAAGCCTTCAATGAGCCTATTTGGCCTACCAAACTGACCTATTAATTTATTATTTAGATATATAATTAAGTATTTATAATACTCAAACAATTTATTGGTTATAAATTAATGTAACATTTAATTTTTATACAAAATATAATAATTTAATTAAAGGTTATACCAATTTGAAAAAATAAAAAGTGTAAGTTTCTTAACCTATTTGAAGACCTTAAAGTAACACAGGCTTCTAAATAGGCTTTCAGGCCAGACCAATTCCAAGAAAAAGCCTATGATAGGTAATAGATTAGGCTCGGGCCATCATTTTGCAAAACAGACCATGGCTTATTTAGGCAAAGTTTAACCTAGCTTAAACCATTTCCATCCCAGATTAGGGTGTTGCCAAAAGCTTGCTCTATTAGTTTTATCCTGTTAGAATATAATTTTGTATAGTCTGGTTATAGTCTAATACCACATTGAGTAAATAGGGCCCAAGCCCATATATTTCCTTATCATAGACATAGATTCTTGTGCAGTCTGATGAGACATACAATTCCCATATTCAAATATCCAATGCCCTACTTAAGGCATATTGAGAACGAGTACGAAACAAGCACCCAATTAAACTCATATTCCATCATAACAAGGCAAAAAGGTTTAGGACAGATTATACAAGGTTGAAAAAGTACTTTCACAGCTCACCTTTCCAGCAATATCAGGTGCTGAACCATGTACAGCCTCAGCAAGTGCAATACCTCCCTCGCCAATGTTGCAGCTGCAAAAGACATTAAATGCTGTCAGATGATAAAATTGTTATGTATGTATTTCTTTAGCTAAAATACAGAAAATACCTTGGTGTCAAGCCCAATCCTCCAATCAAGCCAGCACAAAGGTCACTGATAATATCCCCATAAAGATTAGGCATCACCAACACATCAAAAAGTGCAGGATTCTTCACAAGCTGTGGAAAATATTAACCAGTGTCATTCATTTTCTTAGATGCAAGGAATATCCAAATGCATTTCACCGATATTACCATCATGCAGCAATTGTCAATGACAACTTCCTCGTACGTTATCTCAGGATACTTCTCTGCAACCTCTCGGCAACACTAAAAATTAAATGGTCAATATTAGGATTCATGAATAAAATTTTAGACCGAATATTTGTAGGCATTTGTATGTATTGGTGCACCTTGAGGAAAAGACCATCAGTCTTTTGCATAATGTTGGCTTTGTGTATAGCAGACACTCTCTCTCTTCCATGTGCCTTGGCATAGTGAAAAGCATACTCAGCCACCCTTAAACTTGCTTGACGTGTGATGATTTTTAGACTTTCTACTACACCTCTCACAACCTGTAACCCAAAAAAGCTAAAAAATATTATATCAATCAGAGTTTGGATGAAAGAGTTTAACATCAACTGTTGTGAAACTTACCTGATGTTCAAGCCCACTGTACTCGCCTTCCGTATTTTCACGGATCGTGATGAGATTTACATTATCGTATCGAGTTTTGTAGCCAGGAAGGCTGTAACAAGGTCTAACATTGGCATATAAATTAAGTTCTTTCCTAAGAGTAAGGTTTAGTGAACGATGCCCTTTTCCAATAGGGGTAGCCATTGGCCCTTTCAAGCCGACCCCATTTCGCCTTACTGATTCTAAACTTTCCCATGTCAGAAAGCTCTGCGTTCTGGGGTCAATTTCATTCCCTACATAGTGCTCTTCCCATTCTATTGGCACTTCAGCTGATTTGAATATCTAATTATTGCATAGAAATCATTGACACAGCATTACATTAAATTCAACAAAAATGTTAATTTCTGTGAATATACAAGTATACATAGCAAGAAACATATAAGAAGAGACATGAGGAAGAATAAAGTATAGCAAATATTGATCAGTGGTCACTTTCAGCAGCAACCATAAGGAGATGACCAGAGCGCAAAAGAAACTCCACAGCCATGGCAAAGTAAGAAAAGTTAAACAAACCAGTACCCTTAATACACGGAAATTAGTAGAAACCAAAGGATAGAAAGTACTAGCACATATGACATATATCAATATATTGTAAATCTTGAAGATATATATGATATTATGTATCTTTTTCACTAAATTTTCAATATATATATATATATGGGGTTGTATCAACTATTAAGAGAGTGTGAGAGGAGCTAATATTGACTGTTCAATCTTACATGAACGGTAAAGATTATCTTTTCTCATATGCTGCATATATATTTAATGTGTGTATGTGTGTGCCGTGTCCATGTCCTACAATTTTTAGAACTTGGAGTGTCTCCATGTCTGTATCAGTGGCTGTGCTTCATAGTATATTATACAAGAGTTATTTTAAATTACATCTTGAATTACAGCAGAATATACAAAACAAAAATCAATAGAAGGATAAAACTTGAGCTTATTAATAAAAGATCTGTTAACTTAATGAAAATTTTGTTAAATCTGACACTAGAAATGGAGAAAACACCATATTAAACACGTAAAAAGTTTTTCAATGGCAAACGGGCTACATTCATTTTTAATTTTTTCATCTTGCAATTAAATTGATAGACAGCCATACACATGTCAGCACTAGCACACATTACACAAGCCATAGCTATGCTGATGCCGTAAAATTAGCCCCAGAAATTCCCCTTACAGCATCATCTCACATAGTTATCTAAATGTTGACCATAAAATTATACACCTACCAATGTCTAATTCAAAGTTATCAAATGCGGATTGCGGCATGTCGCGGTCAACCCCGAAAAACGCTATAGCGCTATAGCGGGTTGCGGTTGCAGAAATAGCAGAATAGATATATGACGAAATAATAATAAAAGGAATCATTTTTTAAAGGCAGAGATAGCACAAGTGACAAAGAGATGCAGATACACTAAAAAACCCTTAAAAAAATTTTGTAACACATTTAAATTTAGGACAAAATTGACATTTTACTTAATGACAGCAATACGGTCGCAAATGCGATCGCAATGGCCGCTATTGCGTTCTGGTGCAGCGCGGTGCGGTTTCTTGTGGCGAGGCACCGCAACGTCCGTACAGTGCGGCTCGCGACACTATTGCGGCGCAATTAACTACTGTGGTCTAATTTATCTAAGATTTGGTATGCAGGATCATCAAAATAATATCACATGATTCAACAGTTTGATATGTTAAATTTGTATTCTACAAAAAAGTTATTAAACAGTGTAAGTGTGCAACACTTACTCCTGAAGTAAGAGGATACTGTGCATTATATATTTGCAGGAAAATTATGAACCGAGCCATAGGTCTCAATTTTATTTTATTTTACTAAACTTGAATCAAACAAGGCATGTCCCATTTGCATCATTTTTTTTTTAAAAAAAAAAACATATCTTCATAGTTCAAGCTCCTTACCCTCGCCCAGAAAAAAATTCGAATTAGAGAACAGCAAATATTATACCAAAAAAAAAAAAAAAATTCCTGTGTTTGGTAAAATAACCCATAACTATAATTTTAGAGGAAAATGAATTCCCTTCAGACAAATACTCTGCGAGGATGTCTGATTTTTTTATTATTAAAATCGTCTTTTGGAAAAACATTTGCCTGAAAATGTTATTTTTCTAGAATTAGGTAATTTTCTGTAAAAACAAAGTGGAGCGTTAGTCAAATTATCACGCAAACCATGCCTCACAAAAGAAGCCAATCAGAAATTAAAAAAATTAAATATCCACACAATCACGTTATTACTAAATCGCACTGAAACACAACAGAATTGCAATCATTACATATCTCTTGACAAGGCGCAACGATTCATTTGATGAATCGGAGACAGAGACAGCAAAGAATCGAAAGGATGAGAAAAAAAAATACGAACCTGTTTGACGGATTCAGCGATCTCGGGACCAATACCATCGCCGGGGAAAAGAGTGGCACGGATCGGAGTTGATGCGGAAGAGAAAGCCCTAGGGTTTCCCAGAGAGCGGCTTCCGAGGAATCGTCTTAGGAGCTGAGAAGCCATAGCTGACACACGCACACCTTCTGATTCTGTTCCTCAAGCACAACCACAACAAACACAACGCACAAACCAAATTATTGGTATTATTTATTTTCTTTTTACTACCTCAATAAAAAGAGTAAAGTGCCACCTCTATTTATTTTCTTCTTCCTTTTTCTTTTTTTTCTTAAGCTGTAAGAATTTTGACAAAAATGCAAGGATCTTACCAAATGACTTTAAGAAAAAGATTAAAGTTTAAATAATAATAAAATGTATTTACCGATAGATTTTTTAGTCGCAATAATATTTTGAAATTTAGTTTTACAGTTGCATTATAGTTTACTTTTAAAAAAAAAATTAAAAGAAAACTGCAAAAAACCTCCTACGTCGATTATCAAAACTCTCTTAAATTTCAGAACTTAGCATGCCGTGCACAGTTTGATTATAAAAAATTAAGTTTAAAGAATGGTAGAAAAATCAAGGTAAAATGTTAAACAAAAAACACCTGGATTATATATTCATGCGCCAATTTTCACTTATCCAACTTTTTATTATTTTTTTAATGAATTCTTCCAATATTTCTTCTTTTTTCTTTGAGATAGGAATGGAATGCAATATTTAGTGTAAATGCGCCATATAGGCGAAAATAAAAATAAAAATTAAGGTATAGTTACATATGCAAATCGCACTTTTATTATTAGCCATTAATTTCAATTACATTCAATACATCTATTTTATTAATTAGATTAATCATCAAATATAAATGAAATCAACGGGTTAATAATAGGTGTAAGACGTGTTAAACTTCCACCTATATAAATTTAATTATCCCCCAATTTTTTTATTGCATCAATTTATTTATATTAGTTCATCATATAAATTTATTTTAATAATCAGAAAATTTTGTGCATTACCTCTTCTCCTTCACATATTCTAACAACAAATGGTGTTAAATTGTATGAATAAATTTTTAATAACAGTGATTCGAGTAGCAGAAAATAAAGATATATGTATATTGAAAGACTTGTGAACTCTGTGTGTGTTTTCAACTTAGAAGCTTTTTGTGTGTTTTACCGTGAGGCTTCAAGACTCACGTTTCTACGAGAAACTCTTCAATATTCACAACATTTTTTCTTACTATCTCTTATTGTTAAATCTTAATCGTTGATTTCCGTCAATCTAACGGTTATAATTTATTGGGTCATATTTATTAATTAATTATTAATTTCTAATAAATTATAACCGGTAGATTGACGAAAATTAATGATTAAGATTTAGTAACGAGAAAAAGAGGTACTAATTATAATCTCTCTCTTATTTATAAATGAGTAAATTTCATAAATTAATACTTTTAGTATCGGGCTAACAGAAAAGTTGGGTCTCACCTTGTCCTCAATACACACACGCCTTCATCCACCCATTCCATTAGCGCAGGTGTGACCTTGACCCGGATTTAACAGCTTCTTTCCTTGTATCTTATAGCAAATAGTTTGAAAGTTAGGTGGTTCTTTATTATCTCAGGCAAAAAAGACATTTGACCATGTTCAGTGATTTAGCATTCCTACAAATCAATGAAACTATGGTGAATTTGCTACTTGATGCAACAACTCTAACTCTCTAAGTAGAGTGTTGAATGTAGGCATTTGAAATTTGAAGCGTAGTATGTTATATTTGAGCTAGATTCATAATCTTAAGTTTGTGAGAAAAGGGATTCATTTAAATATAGATGACAAGTTCACTCATTTTATATAAAATACTCGCACTTAATTATTTGTACCAAAATTAATGACAGTAACAGAGACGTAGTCACAAAATTGTAAAACCTCTCTCAAGGATGAACACTAGCATATGTATTCAATTATTACTATTCAAGAAAAAAAAAATATCCTTTACGTCAAAGGTCATGTATTATATTTGCACCCAGAACTATGACAAACAAATGACATTCTATTACAATATCAATTACAAGTCTAGATTGATTTGCCATAGGCTTATAGACAAACCAAATGTTTATCAATACAAATACATATATAGAAAGAAAAAGAAAAAGAAAACACTTCTCAAAGAAACGGGTTGAACTAACAAATTGGAAGAGGAGCACCATTCCACTCTCCAAGACATTCCAAAAGAGGATCAATAATTTTACCCTGGCATATTGCTGTGAACACTTTGTCACACTCCTCACCTGGTGATATGACCTTTTCTCCGGTTAGCAATGCTGTCCCTAACTCTGCTCTCACAAACTTGTACAATGGGTAGGACCTACATTCCTTAATCTTGTTTGGAATTGAACATTGGCCATTCTCATAAGCAAGCCTTGCACTTTCAACCTCCTTTGGCAAGAGAGTTTGCAACTCATCCTCAAATGTTGCAATCTTTTGAAAGATTGATGTGTTCAAGTTCTTCTCACCTTCTGCATTGGCTAATGCATGATCCACAAGCACTTCCCTTAGTTTTTGCATCAATGGGTATGTAGCAAGGCAGGGGTCATCAATGTAGGCAAATATATACTCCCTGTCAACAACTTTCAGCAAATCTTTCTCACAAAATCTGGAAGGATGGAGTTCTCCATTGACACCTGTGGTAAGAGTCCTCTTAGCAACTTGGCTCACAGTGTTCTTGACAGTGTTCTTCAAATTCTCCTCCAAATGCCTCAAATCAATTGCTTGGCATAGTGCAATCAAGAAAGTGGAAGACATAAGCTTCAGGATCTCAATAGCCTCGTTTGTTTTTCTAGATGAAATCAAACCCAAAGAGTTCACATCCTGGTTGTGCTGCTCAGCACTTTGGACATGGGTTGTTACAGGGTTAGCAAGATATTGGAGCTCAGAGCAATAAGATGCCATGGCAATTTCAGCTCCCTTGAAACCATAATCCAAGCTTGGATTCCTACTAGCAGAGAGATTTGAAGGCAACCCATTGTTGTAAAAATCATTGACAAGCTCAGAGAATTGAGCAAACATGAGTTTTCCAATTGATGCAATAGCCAAACGGGTATTATCCATTGAGACACCAATAGGGGTTCCCTGAAAGTTACCACCATGCAAGGCCATGTTCCTTGAAACATCAATCAAAGGATTGTCGTTGACAGAGTTAATCTCTCTCTCAATTGACTTGGTAGAGAATCTAATCACTTCAATAAGAGGACCAAGCCACTGAGGTGAAGTTCGAAGTGCATAGCGATCTTGTTTAGGCTTTTGCAAAGGATCCATCTCATGCAACTTCTTAGCTGCTTTCATATAAGAGCTTCCATCCAAAATGTGTTCCATAATAGCAGCAGCCTCAATTTGACCAGGGTGGTGTTTTAGCTTATGAGTCAAATGGTCAGTGAACTCAGGCTTCCCTTGCATCACTTCAGCAAAAATTGCTGACAAAACTTCAGACAAAACAGCTAGTACATTTGCATCAAAGAGAACAATAGAAGCTAGGCCAGAACCAACAGCAGTGCCATTTACAAGGGCAAGACCTTCCTTTGGTTGCAATTCAAAGAACTCAGAACCAATGCTTGCAAATTGAAAAGCTTCCTTGGCATTAAGAATCTCTCCAGAGGGTCCAACAGCCTTGGAATTGGGTCGGCCAGTTAACAAACCAGCAATGTAAGAAAGGGGAACAAGATCACCAGAAGCTGTAATTGTACCCCGAAGTGGCAAGCATGGTGTAATGTTGTTGTTTAGAAGCTTGGTTATAGCTTCTAAAATTTCAAACCTTATGCCTGAATACCCTTGAAGAAGAGTATTAATTCTCACTAGCATTGCTGCTCTAGTTGCTGTGTGTGGTAAGGTACAATTGGACTCTGTACCATTGCCAAATATTCCAGCGTTCAAAAACCTGAAACAAGAATAATAAAAAAGAATAAGAATTATGAATATTTATTTCAAATTACTACCCATCAACTACAGTAAATTAATACTAAAAAAAAAAAAACTACAGTAAATTAATATTAGTTAGGTGACGAGTTATCTAAAACTTAAAACCAGTCAACTGTTAAACCAAAGTGAGCAACTACGTGGTCAGAGATGGTGAGTTAGGACTTGGAAAATGAGTCACCAACCCCGCGTCACGTGCAAACCACACTTGCTTGTCCTAATTTTTCTGCCACCCAACAAATTATTAGACCCACGTTTTTTATGTTCACCAAACATTTAAAAAATAAAAATAAAACATTTTTTTAATAACTTACGTATACTTTTTTTTTTTTATCAATTATTAGTTTAAAAAGTTAATATTATTTAAAAAAATATTAGTGCTTGTAAAGTATTTAATCACTTTAATACTATACCATTTATTGGCAGTGAATGAAGATTTGTTCTGATATTGCATTAATTTTTTTATATTTATAATCCGTTAATTACTCTTTTCTTTCTTTTTCTTTTTTTAAGTAAATACTCTCTTTTTTATTCTAGTTCAAGAAAGCCAATACTTTTATGGGAAAAAGTGGTTGAAAAATCTCTTCTCCAAATACTTTTATTTCGATATCAGTGTTAATCATATATATTTTTTAAAATAGGCTCTATTTCTTTTTCTTTCGGTATAAAAACTCAAATCTCTCATGCAATATGAGAAGTTACAAGTCTTACTTTTGTATAATAAAAGTAAAATATTGTTAAATTTCTGTATTAAGGCAAGTCAGACTGTATATAAATCTTTTCTCAATTATGAAAATAATAATAACAAATAATAATTTGGCTAAAACTACATTAATTAGGTGGTGGTTATTTATCATTTAATTAATTTAGGTGGGCCAGCCCAGCTGCAAACAATTTACGTGGGTGGTATGTGTGCAGTGCAAAGATAGATCTTTTAATTGGTTACCTAATTAACTCCTTCTGTAAGGCACCGCCTTGTTTTGTTCTCCGGTGAGAGGTAGCACCGAAGCCAGTGGTGACACCGTAACTGTCAGTGCCATTGTTCATGCTATCCATGACCCAGTCACTGCTTGCCTTAACACCAGCCCTGGAAGACTCTGATAGCTCCACCTTGACGCCATGGTCGTGGGTGGCGATGGCAGCAACCTGTGAGATCGTGAGTGTCTCGCCGCCGAGACGGACCACCGGCTTCCGGTACTCCGCCACCATGCGCTTCACCTCATCCAAGTGACTCCCCTTGAGTGACTCAGCAGCTGCACCCCAATTGAGTGGGTCATGAGGAGCAACAACACCATTAGCAGCACTGGTAGTCAAGCAAAAAGTGGATTCGTGATTTACGAGGTTGCCATTGGGTGTGTCCATGTTTTAATGATGAACTAAACACGACCTTAGTTTTAAGGAATAAGGAAATAGAGATAGAGAGAGAGAGAGAGAGAGATTGATGATTATAGGAAATCGTTGAGGAGTGTTGTGTTGTTATGGATTTCCTGAGAGAAGGTGGGAGAGAGAATGGGTGTTTATATAATAGAGGGGTGTTGGGGCCAAGCCAAATCTCGTGCGTTAGTATTTTGGTTAGGTGAGCATAAGGGGTGGCAGCGATGCACAAGGGGGGGTTGGTGGAAAAGTTATGGTAGACGTTCGATTATAAGCCAGCATCAGCGGCTAATATCTTGCGACGTGGCATGCTTTCGTTGGTAGCTGGGTGCGATGTCACCTTGTGACAAGAAACGAAGTAGTTGGCGACAAGCTACGAGAGGGAAAGACACCAACTATGAAACTCCCTTCATATTCATTATTACTACGTCTACGTAGTATTTTGTTTTCATTATATTTTTTTTTTTTCTATAAGTAAATGGGGGACCAAACACCCGAATATAAATATTACGTCAAAATAAGTCAGGGCATGGAGGCCCCTGCGTCATCACTGAAGTGAAGTAGAGAAAAAGATCATAAAATTAAGGATTGCAGCTATATATTTACACCACGTTTCGACATGGATATGTTTTAGAAATTTAATTGACAAGACTTTTGTATTATATTCGATTTGTTCAATTAATTAAATTCATAACTAAACTAAGTAATGTAACGAGCGATAATTGAATAAAAATGTGACTAGTTCGCTGTTTGATTTGTTAAACTGACTAATTCAGTCTGATTTTTAAAAATATTAAGTTTGAATATAATTTGCATATTCTAAACCTCGAATTGGCATGTGCAAATTAAATTTCATTCACAGATAACATATTTGGTAAAACTATATACGGCTGGATCATGTTTAAATAAAACTTTAATTTTTCGTTAATTTAGATTATTATTAAAATCCAAACATGTTATTAGTGTCTAAATTTACAATTATTTACCTTCTCTGTAAGCGATAGATACATCAAATAACTTTGGGGCGAGACAGGGGAGAGACCAGTTTTATATATATAACTATGAGATATCATCATTTGATACCTAAGTCAACTTAAAAAATTTGACACCAAATCTTAATCGTTGATTGATAATTATAATTTACTAAAAATTATTAATTAATTAATAAATGTGACTCAATAAATTATAAACTTCGATCAACGGATAGGATTTGATGTCAAATTTTTTAATTTGACACCCGTATCAAAAGATATTCTATATATATACGGGAAGGATCCGTTTTCAAACTTTTTTACATATTTTTGCAAATTACACTGTGTATTCCTGGAAGTACATTCCGGGAGTACATAGTATAATTTGTAAGAGTTTGTAAACAAAAAATTTGTAAATATAACACTCCTTATATATATATACACTCCTTATATATATATAAGAGAAAGATCATTTGACTCCAGAATCTTCCTAGTCGTTGATTTCCTTCCATCCAACAGTTATAGTTTAGGAAGTTATATTAATTAATTATTAATTACACTATAAATGACAACTGTTGATTTCCGTTTATCAATGGCTGAGATGGGGAGTAAGACTTGAAAGTCTTACTCTGGAGTCAAAAGAACCCTCCCCATATATATATATATATATATATGATAAAATTATGTCTGCAACCGCTTTATGTACAACAACGACAGGTATATGGTTATGATTCCCCACATTTAATGCTTTCATACTTTGTATAGTTATGATTTCCCGCATTTAATACTTTCAAGTATATATGGCAAGTAGTTGATTGTTGCACGCACAGCAGCTGCAGAAATGTAAATCCCTATATATACTTGAAAGCATTAAATGTGGGGAATCATAACTATACAAAGTAAGAAAGCATTAAATGTGGGGAATCATAACCATACACTGTTGTTGCTGTACGTAAAGCGGCTGCAGAAATGATTTTACCTATATATATATAGTTGCTTATATTGCATGAAACAGAATTATCTCATGCACACACAAAAAATGGATGAAACCCACTAGTTTTCTTTCTCTCTCCTTCTTAGTGGATCCCACCTATTTATTTTTGTGTATGAGATAATTTTATCACATGCAACATAAAAAACTATACTCATATATATATATATGGAAAAAAACTATTCTTATGTATATGAGGTAAGTTTTCTTCCTACACACTCTTCGATAACCGTGCAATATTTTTCTTTTCTTTCTTTTTTATTTTTTAGGTAGTGGGTCCCACCACTATGTGTCTATAACATAAGATTTCTTATCTCATGCAACATGAGACTAGATAAATCCTATATATATATATGGATGATGAAAACTAATGTTTACCTCATAAAGTAATATATATATAACAGAAAGTTTCGTAATTTAAAAGTTAAATATATTAATGTATCAAAAAAAATAAATTATACATTTATCAAAACTGAAAACAATGCTCTTAATTTGTATGTGTCTCTTTAAATAAAAACTTATTTACTATAATTATTTAAAGTTAGTAAACCAAATAACATGAATTATACACTTATTAATTCAATATTTATTTTAATTGTTTAAGTACTGATCCGAATAAAATATAGGCCCAATCAGGGCCCAGTAACACATGGAAACCCAAGCCCAGTAAAGACCCAGAACAAAGCACAAGGAACAAACATGGACGCGCTGCCCATATCGCGGCACACAAGACGCGATGTCCTCATTGCGGCACACAAGACGCGATGACCTCATCGCGGCACGCGACTCTCACCTCATATGTGATGCCTTCTATAGGAAGTAAAACTTAAGGCATAAGGCAACTCCACCGCGCCTTAGCACCAGTAAGCAACAGACAGCTCCAGCTCGTTACAACTCTAGTACTAGACACTATGAAAGATAAGGCTACAACAGGTCCCCTGCCTGACCTGCAGCCCAAGACTGGCCACTCAGAAGCCATGCCGCCTTAACAAAGGCGGCATCACAACTACTATATAAACACACGATATACCACCAAGGTACGATCATCCTTTACTTTCACAACATAAAACACCTGCCTCTGATACTGACTTAAGCATCGGAGTGTCTTTGCAGGTACCCCCCCTCCCCCCATTTGGTGCAACGTGAAGGACAAAGGGCTCAAGCTCGCTCTAACAGCAGTACTTGGCCCAGGCCAATAACCACTGAAGGAGTCTCAACCGTGTATGATTGGGCTCAATACGTATCGGACAGCCCATATCGTATTTGGTCTGATCAAGTACCATAAAGACAATTACACAATATTATTTCAACAATTTATATATTTTAATTCAAAATATTACATTGCAATTAGTAAAAAAAATAAAAATTGTGTATGTGACAGAATATATATGAGACGGAACACGACCTTCCAATCTTGCTTCCTCCAAATTATGGATTATGGAATTATTAAGGGGATAGTATTTTGTCCAGTTAATATTAATTTTATAATAGTTTGTTGAATTAAAAACCATTATTCCTGGCAACCAATATGTACCAAAAAAATTAAACCCCTTTTTACCTGATGTAACTTGAATTCCCAAACTAATTTTTATTTTATATTTTTGTCCCGGATTGACATTGGATTTATGTGACCCGTGATCACCCCCTTGACAAAGATGCATGCATGGGTAGATATACGATTACGTATTCAAATTTTAACTAAGCCAATTACTCAAGACATGTTGCCAGGAATATCATTCTAAATCTAATCTTCTAATCATGATGTGCATAGTTGTTGCGATACGACAAGTATAGCGATTGTTTCAAGTAATAAAGTAGTGAAATAAGAATATCGTCCCACGAGGATTAATGCGCCAAATACTATTGCAACTAGTCCCTTTAATTTGAAAAACTCGAATTGGTTTGAAAAATAGAATAATTTTTGAATTTAAAATAAAACTAAAATTAATTGCAATAAATAACAAGAATATCAAGAACGCAAGAATTGAGAATTAAATTTAAAATTTCAAAAACAAAAGTTGTAGTTAGAATTATTTCACCCCAGATCCTCCTAGAATGATTTAAATTAATTTCAATAATAATTTACCTCAGATATCTAAGATAATTCATCTTCTAAAAATAGTTGGTTAAATCCTAATGTCTTAGTGACTTTAACCCTTTACTCTAATTAGAATTCTAATGTCTTAGTAATCCCTCTTAGAATAAGCATTAAACGTGATGAATTATGAAGTCTACAACTCAAGCAAGTTTATGTCTAGGTCATACAAGAATTGATATTTTACCTCTGTCAAGACTAAAACTCCAATATGTCTATTGCGAGCCCTAACCCTCAAATCCCTATAAGAGTGATCAGTTCATACAAGGATATAAAAATTCATGCAAGGTAAAACACAAATACTGAAATACTTTATTAAAGAAATTAAATCAAACCACAAATAGAATTCACATCAGATCGATAATCCTAACTACATAAATAAACTAGCCAGACATGCTCATAAATTCAAATAAATAATTAATGAAAAATAAACAGAGTTCATGATAAAACTTGATTAAAGACGATCAATGGTGAAGCTTTGATCTCCTTCTCCTCTTCTGGAATCCCGCTCTAGACTTTCTCCTCCGCCTCTGCCTTCTGCCTCTGAGTTCGTCTCCGCGTTCGCCTTTCTTTCGTCTTCTGAATGTGTCTTTCTGAAGGCCTCGTCGCGTTGCATTTATAGGCTAAAAACTGGACTTTTTATTTTTGGACTCGCTCGCTGAGCAGCTTGCCGAGGTCTTTTCTCCTCCTCGCCCACTTCCTCGCTGAGGGGAGCAATGGAGAGAGATCTTCGCCATTTTGCTCGTTGTAGGGAGCAGTGGAGCGAGCTCCTCGCCATTTTGCTCACTGTTGTGAGCTGAAGGGCGAGCTCAATTGCTTTGCTCGCTTACTTGCTCGCTGTGGGGAGCAGTGGAGCGAGCTCCTCGCTATAGGGAGCTGAAAGGCGAGCTCAATTGCTTTGCTCGCTGAAGCAAGCAGTAAGGTGAGCTTGATCGATTATTTTATTTTTATTTATTTTTTTAATTTATCTTCGGCCGATTCTATTTATCAAGTTAGCAGTAGTTTGTTCTTCTAGTATAAGACAACTTGAAACAATGAGAAAAGATTAGAATCTTATCTATTTGTTGGCATTTTCATATTCTTTTAGATTTTATTAATTAACACCATATTTTTAATTATATTAATTATTATTTCAACTATTTTTCATAATAAAAATATAGTATTTTTGTCACTTATCAATAGTCTGCCTTTACTTAAATTGAGAACATTAGTCGGGTGAGCAAGAAAAAAAGATGATAAAATTGATCCTAGCTAATTGGTCCAAAAATGTCTGTTAACACTAAAACTTTTCAAAATAAATTTCTTGTTGCCTAAATGAAATGTCATTCCACATTTGATTTTGAAATTTGATAATTTTGATGCTTGTTGGTGAATTTCTACATTCCCTTTTATAATAAATTAATGTTCTCCCTCTCCCTGTGATTATTATTTTTATATCAGCAATATGTTGTATATTTTCTAATTCCCTCCATGTTCATAATTACAGAATAAAATTATCTCATTTCGCTATTTACAATGTGGGTTATTGACATTTGTGTCACGTTTTATAATAAAACATACTTGAATGCCACAAATCTAATATTCTTTTCCGGACTGTCATGACGGTGAAGTCCCTACATAGTATAGCGACTATAGCATGTACACGTGTCACATTTGCAAAGGAGGCACAAGCTTAGTGGTCTATGTGGCCAAAGTTGCTTCATGATGTAGAAACTTTGGTGCATTTTAATGGTGTGACATTATTTTTTTGGCTGAAGTCGCTAAAGAGGGTGGCTACTTTGGCCAACTCTGGAATGACAGTGGGTGTTAGGCCAAAGTCACTACATGTCCAAGTTACTTTGGTCAAGTCCTTGCACCAACTTCTTACGTCGGTCCTCAGCTTCCTTCCATTTTTGAATTCCAGCTTCATTTTCGTCTTCCATCTTCTCTTCCCTTCCAGCAACCTCTTTCGTTTTCCATTTCACTCAAGTTTGCATTTCACTTCAAGCTTCTATTTCTCTTCCTCGTTCGTTTGAGAGTTTGCTTGGAACCACGAACCACACCCCTCCACTTCTCATTTCACTCAAGTCTCCTTCCCTCACAAGGTTAGTTTTTTTCTTTTCTTACATTACTAATATAAGTTAGTATATGAAACTTTAGGATAGATGACGTGAATAGTATATTTGCAATAAATAAACTCTAGGATAGTTGAAATTATAATTTAAAATTTAATATAGCATTTAAATATTGGTTTAAATAGTTTTAGGAGTTGAATATTTTTAAATTAGAAATACAAATGTTCAAATAATTTTATTTTATATATTTTATTTTAATGTAATTTATTTTAGGACTTGAAATCATAGGATAAATAATATTTTAATAATTTATTATTTCTCTTAGTGTAGGGATTAAATCATAGCTTAGTTGACATGTATTATTTTTTAGAATAATTAATATTTTAATTTTATATTTAAAAGTAAAATTATATTTCAACAAAAAAAATTAAAATTATAAATGAAATTTTAATGTTAGTTTGAATATTATTGTTGTATATATTTTAATTAAATATACTTTATTTTAGGACTTGAAACCACAGGATAGATGATATTTTATTCTTTTGTTATTTCTGTTAGTGTAGGGAATAAACCCTAAGATAGATGACATATTTTATTTTTCTTATATTAACTAAAGGATAATTTAAATTTTATTTTTTACATTGTAAATTGAAATTAGGGATAGGATTTTAACATTGGTTTGTATATTTTTGTTTTATATATTAAAAAATGAAAAAAAAAATTAAGAGAAAAAATACCAGGAAAGTAATAACATTGGAGAAGTGAAAATGTTTACTATGTTGAAACCCACGGACAAGTGGAGAGGGTTGGGGTTTATATTGAACTGATAGCAAACAAAAATAGCTACTTCACCTAGCGACTCTGTCTTGCATTGTCATATATGCTAAACTAGTGTTGAAAAAACTGGATTGGCCCAGAAATCGGTGAACCAGTCATGTGACCGGTCCGATTTTCATCTTGGATCGATCAAGTAGTAGATCCGGTGTGACTCGGCCGATTTTTTAGAAAACCGGTGACTCGGTCAGTTTCGATTTGAACCAGTTGAGTCATGCATAATTTTTTTAAAAAAAAGAAGAAGAAAGAGACAACATCGTGAAGAGAAGAAAAGCATAGATTTGAAGTCTGGACCATGGAAATGGAAAAACACACAGCAGATCTGCTCCGAGTGAAGAAGAAAACATGAACCGCGACCACCAACAACCAACCAAGTTGTTGAACTTTCACATAAGCAGAGGCAAAAATATAACTTCCAATCCATGCTAGCTTAGGAGGGTCAATCAAATCTCATGTAGCCTATGAGATAGAAACAGGAACCAACAATACCACAAAATTGAGTAAAATTATTCGCGTCTTTTTGGCTAGGTGTGATTTATGTCATTTTGGCTGCAAGTGAAAAAAGTGATCTTGGCTATTAATTGTAAAATCATCAACGGTTGAAATTTTCGATATGCTTCGTCCACTTCTGGTATATCTCTCTTTTTTCTTTTCTTTTTGATTTACTTCTGTTGTCCTTTTTTTGTCCTTTTTTGGGGACCAAACACTACTGTTTCAATTTTGGGCTGTTCATTTTGGATTATGTAGGCTGGTTTTTATGATATGGGCTGGTTTATATATATATATACGTGGGGTTTATATTTCTGCAGCTGCTGTACGTGCAGCAATCAAATACTTGCCATATATATACTTGAAACCATTAAATGCGAGGAATCATAATCATACAAAGGATGAAAGCATTAAATGTGGGGAATCATAGCCATACACCTGTCGTTGCTGTACGTAAAGCGGCTGCATAAATAATTTTACCTATATATATATATATAATCCTTTGATATTAAATTTTAATAATTGATTATTTGTTGAATAATGGTGTATAATTTATTATTTTTAAATTAGAATATTTGGAACCGGTATTATTTTTTATAGGTATTTGAATATGTCTATAGTTTTTTTAAATATAAATTTACATATATTTATCGGGTCATGCGGTTCAACCAATGACCCATTAACCTAGTGTCTCGACCTGGTCGATCACCAGGTCGAGTTTAATATCATTGTGCTAAACCAAAGTAGCTAAAGAAGGTAGCGACTTTGGTGTTGTCACGCCATGTCCCATCCATTAGGAAAAGTTCACCAAAGTAGCTGAAGAAGGTAGCAACTTTTGTGCTGTCATAACATTAGGAAAAGTGCCAAAGTGACGAAAGTAGCTGAGGAAAGTAGCAACTTTGGCCTGACACCCACTGCCATTCATACGCTGTGCTTCGGCATGCATGACAGAGTTGACCAAAGTAGTCACCATCTCTAGCGACTTCAACCAAATTTTTTTTTAACGAAAACAGAGAACGTTGAGAACTAAAACAGAACTGAGTTTAAGACATTTGCAATTAAAAGCAAAATAAAGACATTTGCAATTAAAAGTAATTCAAACTAAGAATGCTAAGAACTAAAACAGAGTTTACGATTAATAACAAAAACTGTAGCTAGGAAATATTTCACCTCTGATCCTCCTTGAGTAGTTTAAATTAATTTCAATAATAAACTATCTTAATTATTTAAAACAATTCACCTTCTAATTAATTAGTTGGTTAAATCCTAAATTCTTAGTGACTTTAACCCAATTAGAACCGTAATGTCTTAGCAATTTCTCTTGGATTAAGCAGTAAGCTTGATGAATTCTAAAAGTTTGCAATCCAAGTAAGCTTATGTCTAGATCATGCAAGAACTGGTATTTTACCCCTATCAGGATTAAAATTTCAATATGCCTATTGTGAATTCTAACCATCAAATCCCTATAAGAGTAAACAATTCATATAAGAATATATAATTTAATTCAAGGTAAAATCCAAACAATATGAGGCAGTTTATTAAAGAAAGAATTTAAACCACAAAAAGGATTCTCATCGGATCCATAACCTTAACTACAAAAGAAACTTAGCTAGACATAGCTAGCTAAAACAAAATAAAGAAATAAAAAGAAATATAAGAAGTCATGAAAAATAAAAAGAAAAGAAATCAATGTTACCCAATTCTTCAAGTATTTTATCTCTCTGAAATTCTTCAATCTCCAACAAAAGCTTCTCTCTTTCTGAATGTGTTTGCCTCCTTCTGTTTCAAATAATTGTCTTTTTATAGTGATGAAACCATATCTTTTAATTTTTCATGAGATCTTCAATAGAATCTTCAGTCATATCTTTAATCAAATTCTTAAAATCTTCGCTTTTATATTTAAAGAAAAAATTTCCTTAAAAATATTCAAGAGAATCTTCAATAAGATCTTCAATCAATTATATGATTCAGAAATCCAAACAAATCCACTTAAGCTCTCTAATTTATCTTTTTATTGAGCTGAAAATTACTAGAAAATATCAGAACTTTTATAAGAATATTACTGAGAATAAAATAACACTTTAATTATAATTCTCATAACTTTTAATTACTTTTAAAATCAATTTCATGGTCATATTAACCCTTAATATATAATAAATTAGAGACTCATCACTCATTAATCTCTTCTCTGAGCAATCGACAATCTTCAGTGTTATGACCAACGCTGCGAGGGAACTTGCAATACCTAGTAGATTCCCTTGGTGCTTCATGATGTGAGGGGTTTGTCTTATAGTCGCCCTTGTATTCAGTCTGCATTATGTTGTGCGTTGGGTAGGGATATGATGTTCTCCCTAAGGCGTGGCCGGTATACTTGGCGGCGACTTTCTGAAACTTCTTATCATCTTCCCCATGCTCCTTGGCTTTATTTTTTTTATGTCACGTCGAGGGTTTTCTTTCATTATGCTTCCTTTGTATTCTTCGACCCTCATGAACTCTTGAGCTTTCTTCTTCACTTTTTCAAGGTCGGTGACTTCATGGTAGGCAAGTTCGTAAGCGAAGGCTCCTTGCCTCAGCCCAGACAGGAGGATGTGCACTTGGGATTTAGGGTCTAGTTCGTTGACGAGCAAGGCTTCTTTATCAAAGCAGTCAAGGAAAGATCTGGGGGATTCTTCAGGTTGCTGGCGGATCTTTTTGAGGGAGTGCACAGACTTTGGAACCGATCTACTTATTGCGAAATGAGTCTGGAATTTGTTTGCCAGATCATCCCAAGAGGAGATGCTTCCGGTTGACATGTTTGTGTACCAGGTCAATGCTCGTTCACCTAGTAATGTGGGAAAAGTTCGACAAATAAAAAGGTCAGTTTCATCGTGGAGGGTCATCGCCACCCCAAACTTCTGAATCCACTTAAACGGGTCAGAATCTCCAACATAAGTGAGGATATTGGATGGTCCCTTGAAGCCAAGAGGTATAGGGGTGGGTCGAAGAGTTTCAACTAGGGGTTTATTGCACCCGGAGGGATTGGTTGACGTGTTACGAGCGATTGGGTGTTGTCTTGGGTGGCCCAGATGCTGAGGGGGGCTATTGTGGGTCGGGTTGATGATGAACGGAGTAGAGTAGGCTGGAACAGCAATGAAGTCATTCTGTGGCTGTGGGGCGCCCAAGATCATATAGGAGCTTTGAGGTTAGGCAAGCGCATTATATAGTAGCATAGGGTGAAGGCACCAACTTGGTGAGTGTAAGATCTTGGGGGATACCTGGTGACTATTTGCACTCCATGGTTATTATAAACGATGACTGGTTGGCTTTGTTCAGGCTGGAGTGCTTGCTAAGGGATGACTGGGGCTACTTGTTGGTCAGCTGGGACTTGTGGAGGCATGACGTATTGGAAAGGTGGTGGAGGTGGTGGAGGTGGGATGAAACTCTCCCCTATGTTTCTTATAAGACTAGTGGATTACTCAGATGAACAACTTGACGAAGATGGGAAATTTCTCTTCGCATCTCTTCTATGGCATGATGGGTATGTGGATCAATAACGGGCGGGCAGACGTCAGGTGCGGGCTGAATTGGTGGGAGTGTTGTTGCAACCACGCGAGGGGATGGAGCTGATTGTATTGATGGTGAGGAGCTGGAATGGACAGTTTGGACGTGTCCTTCGGGAGTAGTCGCCCTGGGTTGATGCGTTCTTCGGGTGGTGACCGCCATATGGCGTGTGGTCGGAATGTTTTGGAGTTTTTGGCTTTCTTAGAATCTCCGGCAAGAGAATGAGAGTTAGAGTTTATAGATTCTCATAGAGTGCGCCAATGCACCGTTGAGAGCTGCAAGCCCAATATGTACCCTTGGAAGGGGTAGAGGTCACTATAGCAGTGTCGTTACCAGCAAAAGTAGACACCAAGCTAGACAATGATGTCCCGGATATGGTGTTTGACAATGTAAGTTGGGGGGTGTTGTGTTGCAATGAGGGTTTGTGAAATTGGCAGGGTAACAACACATAGAGATCAAATGCCTTGTTTGGTGATGAAGGGGTTATTTATAAGGGGTGAGGGTGCCTTGCTCGCATAGGAGGGCAAGGAAGGTCAACATTCCTTGGGAAGTGTCGCGGGCACCTGGCATTGATGCTGCAACATTTTGTGGTTCCTACTATGCTGGTAGCAGTCACTGTTGTTATAGATATGAAGAAGAAACACATATTTAAGGGGTCTGGGACGATCACCCAAGGGAGGTAGCATCCCAATATAGGATATTTTAGTCTCTTACGTTGGGAAAATTGGCATGTGGAGACAGAAAGAGGAGAGGGTTCGTACCCCTGGTCAGCAAAACTAACGTGAATAAGTGGAGGGGGATTGCACCTACCTTAATGAACCAACCGATTGGGGCCATCCAGAACAGATATAAAACTTAATCTTGTTTTATCGTACTTGGCCCGTTCAATTTGTATTGCATTAGCATTTTATTCAGTACATCAAATTAGATATTAGGCGGAATAAATAATTATAAAAATTAAAACCCACAATACATAGGTAATATTTACTTTAAAGCTTAAGAATAATGTATTTTAAATAAAATAAAAAAGCACACACGTTACAATTAGTTTTTATTTGATAGAAATTGCTTTTTATAACAAAGTAGTATTTTTATCCTTTAAATTTCAGTAAGTTTTCGAGGCTCGTATATTTTTTCATTTAAAATTATTAGATAAATTTTTTTGTGAAATTGTATTAACCAAAAAATAAATAAAAATAAAGAGTAGTCATGTGTAATAGACGCCGACACGTGAAACTTGCATTGCAAAAAGAAGTCTGAACTTTATTAAAAAATATAAAAAAGGACTCCTTACCAAAAAAAAAGAAGAAGACCATATGAGAGGTGTGAATCAGACAGTCACAGAGTGGACATCAAGTGGCTAATTGAAATGTAGAAATCGTAAATATTTATTAATAATAATTAGTAAATATCTAATTATGTTAAATACCTGTTTATATTTTTAAAATGTTTCAATAATTAAGATTTTATTAAATTTAACATTTTAGAATAATTAAAAAAGTTATTAGTCCACCAAAAAAAGAAAGTTTTTGTAAAAAAGAGATCAAACACTAAAGAAACACTACATTTGCAAGCAAATTCAAATTAAAGGAAGGATTATGATAGTGTTTCCTTTCTTCTTCTTTTTTCTTTTATTTTAGTTAGTATATCTTTATTATTAATTATAACGACATTATACTATTTATATTTTATTTCTAACATTTAATTGTTTTTTTAAATGGCAAAAACAGTTAAAAAATCGCTACTTCTTTCATAAAATCTTAAAAACAACAAATGGAAGAAAAGCAAAATAGTATTTTGTATTCATTAATGATTAGATATCAACTAAAAAAATAAACTAAAACAAAATAAATATCATTAACATGATGTATCTATTTTGGGTACTAATAATTAAAAAAATTATAATCAAAGGAAGTTGAGGATCTCAAAATAAACCTCATGAACCTGCCAACCCTGTTTGAACGTTGAGTGGCTGACCGCTGACCCACGTGCAATGAATGGAAATAAACTCATAATAACACGAGAAAGTCCAATTTTATATTACGTGACGGCTTTCCAATGAAACTTCTGTTATTTTATAAACAAATCATTTAAAAAAAAGAAGAAGAAGGGAATAGAGACAAATTTGGAGTCAGTAAGTGGGACTCCACGTTGTTAGCCTGTGCAATATGAAGCAATTGATTTTCCTCGAAAAGCCGTTAGAATGACTCGTATAGTGAAACATAAAAAACAATGATAAAAGAATAGAATCATACCATGGTATTTTCTTGTACCAAATCTCAATTGGGTTTTAAAATTTAAATTTTCTCTCTCTCTCTCTCTCTCTCTCTCGTAAACGTAATGGTTTAAGTACATTATTTATATTGTTACATAAAAGAAATTCTTGTGATATTTATTTTTTATTTTAAAAATTATCATTAATTTCTACTACAAAAACTATCGTTATATGTACTTACTTATAAAATGACTATAGAAAGAACAAAATCATAAGTACATCTTAATAATTTTAAAAAAATTAAAGAAAAGTTTAAATATTTCTCTCTAATCATGATTCAACATCAATATCAACAATACATTTATCTCAAACTAGTGGGGTCGGTGATAGGTGAATCAAAATGAAAGATATGTATAGATTGGGAAAAAAATTAAAATTAAATTTAAATTTATATATATATATATATATGTATGTATGTATATATATATAAAGCAGGAAACAATTAAAAGGAAAAATATATTAAAATAAATTAAAGATAAAGATACATAGGAGGAAAACAAATAACGAGAGGGCAAGGAATAAAAAATAAAGATAAAAGGGGTATGGGAAGGGGGGAAGTAAGAGAAAAAAGATGGGAAAGAAGAAAGAAGGAAAAAAGAAAAACTGAGAGGGAGAAGAAGAGGAAAAGACTAAAAAGGATCATATGGAACATAGGAATAACAACTGCTCTAACCTTCAATCATACTTATAGTTTTTCTCGATTCATTCTTGAGATATACTGTACGTCAATTTATATCTCACTTCATTAAGTCTTGTTTTACTACTTTCTCATAAATAAGTTTCGATCTATCTTTATTTTTCTTAGTGTCGATATCTTAGTAGCAAACTTTTGTTCTTATCGGAGCATCCAGTGCCTTTTCATTATATGTTCAAATTATCTCAATTTATGTTCTCTCATTTTTTCAGTTACCGATACTACTCCTACCTTTAATCATGATTATATATATAAAAAATATTTTATAATCTACGTAAATATTCTTCATTATTTTTTTATTTTATTTTTTTTGATAACAAATATTCTTCATTATTTTTAATGTTAATAAAAAACATTTTTTTGACAAATACGAAATTCCATATATAAGCTGCAAATCATAAATCAACGTGACACGAGACTTCGAATTGATCTAGTTTAAAACCATTCTTCAGAACATTTTATATCTCAAAAGTTAAGTATGTTTTATGTACAGAAAAAAAAGAAGCTTTTTTTTTGAATGCTAGATGCATGGATGCTTGTTATGCTTTTGTGTGTCACGTAACGAGATTTTTTTCGGTGCTACGGTAGCAACAACATCACTACTAAAAAAAGAAAATTATCAGTATTTGAAGCCAATTATGTAAAAAAGCATGAATTTAAATGAAATGCATTTTTCCAATTTGGCAAAAGGGAAATACTGAGTTTGGTGCTCCAGCTGGATAGAAAAAAAAATCCCATAAATACAATTATATTATCTATATATAATGCATGAAATTAAATATATTATAAGCTTTTACTTAGATCCGTCACACGTCTTGATTTTGAAATGAAATAACTTCTCTTCCACTAAACTTTTGTGCATTGAAACAATTATAGGTTAAAATTCTCATGTTAAAAACTCAATGGTTGTAACAGTGTTAGCAACATAGGTGGTTGAATAGGTGGGAAGAGAATTTGAGTTCGATTCCCATCAAATACATTTTTGGAGAGAGACGAGGAGTAATTGTGACTAAGTTCGACTTAAGATTAGTCTTATAGCCAACTCAAAGAGTTGAAGTTTGTGAAGATATTCGAAGAGCTTCAATACTGAAAAAAAACCTGTGTAGCGACGAAATTTCAATAAAATTTTCCTAGCAAATTCCGTCGCAAACATCGTTTGCAAGAGAATCTGTGATGGAAAATAGTTGCAAGAATGAAATTAGCGATGGAAATTTCATAGCAATTACGTCGTTATACAAGTTTTTTCTAGTAGTATTCAACTGTGATTAAATCCTGACTCGGTATTAATCTCTTAATCAGCTCAAAGAATTGAAATTTATGATAATACATAGAAATTAACTCATTTCAAAGATATAATTATTGTCTGTATATAAAAAAAAATTGTAACAATCCTCACATGTATGAGATTAAAAAACAATGATTTTGAGTCTAGGCCTCTGACCAAGTATGCAAGCAATTTCTCATAGGAAATCATAGCCAATAAGTCAAATAATGAAATGTATTTATTATGAGATACTGTTCCTGGCCAGGGAAAGCAGTACAATATTTATTATGAGGTACCTATTTAATATTGTATATGAAGTGAGAGAAAAAAAAATTCACATGAGTAAGTCATACAAAATTTTAATATGAGAGAATGTATTTTCGTACAATATCAAATGTGGGAAATCAATAAGTTCTATGCGTTATAATAAACTTTTTAGTCAATATGGGATTTACATTTTGTTTAATTTCCACACTTTTATTTATTATACTAAATAAGTGCAAAATTGTCTTCATTTTAAAATATTCATCTTTACACTAAATATTTCTCACTATGATTTTGCTTTTCAATTTTAAAATCCAGGTTTAGTGCATGCAACATTTCCATTATCCACTAGAAAATTAATTTCCATCGATCTATTTGTGCAGCTTAACTTTGACTTCCTCTTAAGTTGTTATCTAGTTTCCATATAGACCAAAGTCATCTGAATTCTATTGTTAACTAGTTTAAGTCATCTGAATTCTAAGTTTTGAAAAATAAGAGTGGTTTGTTTTTATGTGCGAATGAGTAGGTGTGAATAGAACGCTATCTACTTTAAGAAAGAGGACGCGCTTTACTTTGTTGACTGTGAACAAAGACCGAATTTGTTATAAACACAAAATAAAACAGTTGTATCAAGCCAAAATTAAAAATAGACAAATTATATGAAACCATCGGTATATATAAGTGTTATTTCAAAAAAAATCACCTTACACTTTTATTTAATTAGTTTATCTCCTTTCATTTTCAAATTACAATAATCAAACATGTTTAGTTATTGTAAGACAAAAATATCATGTTCTCAACCCATCATCAGTCGCCTTTTGCCTCCATCCACCAATTATTACATGAATATTTGTTTGAAAATTTAGTATAAAATTTTAAATGAAAGGTTTTAGAATTAAAAATTAATTAATAGCATTTGTTTAATGCATGCTAAAAATACGTTTAATCATAAATGTTTAAAAATCATTTAACGTAACACCTAAGAGGTCATTAAATTTATGTAGCATTGGTGCATTCGTTATTTATTCGATTGAATAATAATTTATTTTGATGATATATAGAGAGAGAGAACAAAGGCGAGGGTGAGCAACACCCGTTCAATCTACTATTACTTGTAAATTGTAATAATTTTTATTTTAGTATGCTCTATTTATTTTCTTATTAAGTGAAAATATTTGTTCACATACTTGTCTAGTACTTAAAACAATTTTTTCCTAAGATATTAAAATTTAGTACTTTTATTTTCTATCACGAAAAGTTCCAGTCATAAATTTACTATTAGCATTTGCTGTAGTTTTTTTTTCCTTTTTTTAAATTTCATCCTTTGGTGTTGTCAAAAAGGATATATTCTTTATTTGTTATTATCATTTTACTATTGAATATGCCTTTGCTCGAACCCAAAATGTCACATACAAGCATAAGTCTCTGTCAATCGAACTCCAAAGAACAAGAAGTGCTTCCAAAATATAGGAATTGTTTTTTTACGTAACATAAGATAAAATAACTTTTCTATAGATATATAAAGAGATGAGATCTATTTATATCTTTTCTCTCTCCTATATTCTCTTTCTTCTCTCCTCTATATGTGTATGTAGGAGGGAGATTTTATCTTATGTCACATAAGAAAATAATTGCCCCCAATATATATATATATATATATATATATATATATATATATATATATATATATATAAATAAGGGAATATAATTACTCATATTACATGAGATAAAATTATCTCATGTAGCATATAAAAAAGTATATGAAATCCATTAAGGAGAAAAAAAAAGCATGTTGATTACATCCATTTTTTTGTGTGTGCATGAAATAATTTCGTCTCATATAACATGAGAGATTATATTTTCTATAAATAAACAAGGAATAAACATTTCTCTAGTTTTTTATTTTCCACTAACCCATAAAACATGTGGGATCCACCATCTAGTAAAAAAATATTGAGGCATGAAGGAGAAAATACTTTTTCAGCAATAGGAGAAATGTTTATCCAATAAACAAATACTGCAGATAAGTTATCTGCATTTATTCTCAAAATGATATCATTTTTGGATTGACATATTAAAAAATTATGATTATAAAGACTATAATAATTTTGAAATAAATTAAAATTACAAAAACATCATAATTTCCACTCCAAAACAACGTCGTATTAAACTTATTGCAGATAATTTATCGGCAATAAGTAAAAACGAACTCATGAACAAATAATAAATAGAAATGGCTTGTTGTTATTATATATTGTAAAGGAGTTGAAAGGGTAAGAGCAATTTGGTATGTTATCAAAAAAAAAAAAAAAAAAAAGAGCAATTTGGTAAAGACTAAAATTTTCAAACTTGTGGTCGGAACCGACTCATCACCTACCACTATATCATTGCGCAGTAGTTGGACTCTGGTGAATGCGGTGCACTAGTTGTAGCCGTATTAGCTCTCAACAAATAAATATATTCTTAAACTAAATCTAGCAAGTTTGATTAATTTCGTCATCATGATCTTATAAAAAAAAAAGGTCGAAAACAAGTTAGTTCTTCAATCAACTTAAGAATATTTTTTCATATATATATATATATATATATATATATATATATATATATATATAAAATATTTCTCCAACAACTCGAGATAAGTTTATTTTCGATCACTCTAAACTACGTCGTTTTGTTTATTTATTTTTTTATATTTATTGATTTACCTTTGAATGGTTATGATTTCTCTTTTCTCTCTTCTTTCATTATCATTGATCCATCTTTGTACGGTTATGATTTATTAGTCGAAGGTAAAATTATCTCCAACAACTTGAGAAACAATAAGCTATATATATATATATATATATATATATATATATATATATATCATTCCCGCTTCAGAAGTATTACAGTACGCTACAACAGTTATTTTTAGATTTACTGTTAGCATTATATTTTGTTAAGTATCAATTAATTATTTGTTGTTATATTATTTAAAAACTAAATCAATTACAGCATAAAAATTATTTAAGTTCTTTATATAATGTCAAAATATATGTGAACTAACATATTAAAATTGATATATTGAATTAAATTAAATTTATTTAATCTATAAGCACGACGTCCAGTTATAATTCAATAATTGTAAATTTTTTAAATTCTATTTATAAGTTTATTTTTTTATAAAATTATTATTTTGTTTGGTGACCGTAACGTAAGGATCCTAGTCACCAACCTTTTATTACATGTGTTACAGTCACAATCATAGCAACTACAACGGCCTCACTTGCCACCCATTCTAATAATTTCAGTTGGTTATGTTATTAAAATATTATGTATCTGCAAGTTGGAAGTGACCTCTTTTATTTTAGCTTCAATGATATGTTATTAGCATATACCCCTATCTAAATATATACATTAGGACCTAAATAATTCGAATTAAGTCAAGTATTTAAAGTTTATGTTAAGTTTGAAAAAATAATAATATTTAAATTTATCTTGTTTATTTAAATAATCAAATTTAATATTTAGTACAAGTATAAAATTTAACAGTCTTAATAAATTATATATTTCTATGGTCTCCATCTATACAAGTAGGCCTAATACCAAACTTCATCATGTGACAAACATTCCTATTTGAATGCCTCTAATTTGTTAGTGAATTGATTCTTCTATATTTTGTGTAGCCAGCTTTCTCCAACCTCAAATTTGCACAGGAGCCAGTAGAAAGAGCCCAACATATATTGCCAAAAAGAATAAGTGAATCTATAATTAATTATTTGTTGGGCTATATTTCTCTCATTCAACATGAGATAACTCATTGTCGCAACCGGATCGCGACGTGACGACGAAAGATTGAAATATTAAAAACAATGGAGTCGCCACTAAGGTTTATTTGAGAAAATATTGGAAAAACCTTTTTGTTGGAGAAAATTGGTCTTTGAAAAACAGAAATGGATTCAGGAGACGATTACGAATAGTGAAGGAATTAGCACCCTACACCGTCCGTTTTATCTAACATATAATTTTTTTTATTTATTAATCAAAAATCAGAAATATATATTTATTTATCTAACATATAATTTTATTTTTTACTTTTTTTAGAGAAATAACAATTTCTGGGTGTGTGGTTATTGAACCACCCCAAAACTACGTTCCTGCCACGGAACATATTTCAGTTATTTGGATTAGAGGTGAACATCAGACGTTCCCTCTCTTTCTGGGAGCTCTGTGGTTAAGTTTAACCACCCCAAAACTTTGTTCTTGTTAGAGAACAAAAGTAACCACTGGGTTGCCTCCCAGTCAGCGCTTAATTTAATGTCTTTAGCTGGACATGTTACTTACCTCTTAGTTCTCTGGAGAAGATGTTGAGGGGACTTCAATGTCCCTTGGTAGTTTTCCTGGTGTTCTGATGTTGGGGCTAGCAGCTATCTGTCCCAGATGGGACTCAATATTTTTGACAACCGCATCGTTCCTGGTAACATATTCCTTGACATAATTCTCCAAGGTACTGATGCGTTGTTCTTCTCTGGGGAATGGAACATTGTTGGGTCTTCTTTGTGGATCATATGCTCCATTTCCCCCCTGCCGCTTTGTTGGTATTGTTGCTGCTGATTGTGGTATGGTCTTTGGTTCATGGGTGGCTTCCATTGAGGATTATGGTTCTGATCTTTCTGTATGGTTCCTCCAAAATTTTGATTGTTGTTTTGTCCTGCATATTGATTGTCTATTTCCTGATTGAAGTTTCTGTTTCCAAAATTTTCAACATAACATACCAAGGTTGTGGATGGACAGTTTGTTGAATCGTGATGATCACCACATGCTGAGCATGGTTCACTCTCAGATGTTGTGAGTTGTAAGACTTCCACTCTTCGTTGTTCCTTGACAGCTTTCAGATTCTTCACTTCATTCATTAGTGTAGCCAATTGGGCTTCCATGGCGGTTTGTTTATCCAGTTCTAGCATGCCTGTCTTCCTGACTAGATTCATCCTCTCTAGTGGCCATTGAAGATATCTTTCTGCAGTTCCTTTTATGATTTCATATCTGGATTCAAGAGTTCCTGTGAAAAAGTATCCTTTTGCAGCAAAGTCTAAATGTGATTGAGAAGTATGGTCAATTCCCTTATAAAAAGACTGTAAAATCCCTCATTTTCCCACTCCATGGTTTGGGCATTTTCTGATAATGTCTTTATACCTCTCCTATGCTTCATAAAGATTATCTCCATAAAATATTCTGAAGTTAGAGAGCTCTGCTCTAACATTAGCTTGACGAGACATCGGGAGAAATCTCTATATGAACTTGTTAGAGAGTTCTTCCCATGAGTGTATGGATCCTGGGGTAAGGGATTTCATCTAGATTTTGGCTTTTTAGCCCAAAGAATGAGGGAACAGCCTCATTCTCATACTCTCTTCTGTCACACCTTTTGTTCTAAAATTATCACAGATATCTTGAACGTTGTTAAGGTGTGTGTAAGGATCTTCTGCAGGAAGTCCATTAAAAACTCCAGCCTCCCTAATCATATTAAACATGATAGGCTTTAGCTCGAAGTAGGGAGCTACAACAGGAGGGAGGATTACTCCTCTCTCCGGTCTGTTCCTTGAAGGAGCAGCCAAACCTCTGAAGTTTTGTTCCAAAGGAATCTCTTCATTATTGTTATTTTGATCAGCCATGTTTGATTCAAAAATATTTTCTCTGAGATCTCTTCTTCTCCTATGAAAAGTGCGTTCTGGTTCAGGATCGAAGAAGAACTCAAGTATTTCAGTAAAATTGTGAGAATCAGCTTCAGATTCTTCACTCAAAAACCATAAAACATATACAGTATAATCAACAGAGTGTATAACAAAGAATAATGAATTATGTATAAACAAATTATGAAATAAAACAATTTAAGGACAGAATTTAGTGTAACTTTCCCCGGCAACGGCGCCAAAAACTTGTTGAGTGTGAACTTGTTGGATGCTTAAAATGTTCTTTGCATGGACGTTCCCTTAATTCAGTTCATCAAGAGAAAACACATTTGTTCTCTTGACTTCAACCCAAGTGCGCAAGTGCATGCATCAAGTAATAAATGGGACTATTAATGCCCAGATTATCGTTCCCACGAGGAGAGAACTCTAAATTATACCTTAAATTATTTTATAAAGAATTAAAAATGAAAAGAAAAGACAGTATTTGAACTGTTTGGTCATCTGTTCCCAACTATCTTGACAACGTTCCTCAAGGATAGTAGGTTCAGTCTGACTTCAAACAACTCCTCGCGTCGTTATATATGAAATCCTTCTTGATGAGAGAAGGAATGACAATATTCATTGGAGATTTGATGTTGTTGTCACAAGATTTAATAAAGAAAATACAATAGCATGACAATATTTAAGAGACAACAATATGGGTTGAACACGACGTTCCTCAAGGATAAAAACAATGTTTAACACAAGGAACAGATTCATTGTTCCATTCTTAAATAACTATATTCTCAACTCAAGACTTAACCCTTCTGAATTTGTTCAGGTCTTTTCACTGCCAACTCTGATTCCTCAGCTCATGAACTTTAATGGCTCACAAGTTTTCATATTCTTATGGTTCCCTTGACTCCAACAGTTACTAAATTCAGAACCTTCAATGAACAAAGTGGTTCCTTATTCCTAAGGCAACCAGTAGTGTTGTTTTCACAACACTACCTTCTTCCTCTGATTAAGCTGTCTGAAATCCCTTTCTTATGGAAGTTCCTTTCTTAGTATGAGTTCAATTTCCATTGGTACGCAATGAATATAGCACACTTAATCACAGAAAAACAAAAGCTTCAGTGCAAAAGTTTTGAAAATAGTTCTTTAAGAACTTCACAGCTTTTTCGTTCCACAAATAACTTAGCACATGGCTATAACAATAAACATAATTATTCCAAACTGAAATCACATAGACCCGAGATTCAGTTCAAAGATAACGAATGAAAGAGAAGAGAAATAACAACTTTTATAAATAAGAAACAAGTTAGGTTACAACAAAATAAAATGGAGAAGTATGGTTGTTGCTCGTGAGGAGTCTCAAGTGGGTGATACAGAATAGAGAAGAAGTTGTTGTCACTTAACTACTGCTAAAACTATACAAATGAAAAGTAAAAACTACAACTGAAACAAAGTGATCTCTTCTTAAGGAATTCGATGGTTTCTTCGTGTTGGAACGTCCTATTTATAGGTAAGAAGAGTGACGGCAACACTAGTAATTTCCCTTTAGTTGTTTTCTTGACTGCATGAAAGGGGCAGTGTGAACAGTGTGCAAGAGGGACACAAGTTACTGGATGAGACTCTTATTGTTGAGTTTTGCCTTTCCTTCTGCACTTCCCGTGCTTTGCTTTCCTCTTGGCCAATGGGAACTCTTGATTCTCTGCTATACACGTTTCTTCCTGCTTGATTGTTGTACCTCTTTATGCTTTGTGGAAGCTTCTTTCAACGTTCCGTGCAAAGTGGTCAGAGAGATTGAGTTAGTGGAGCAGGTGTATTTAATATTCTCAATCCGTTCCCCTTTTTCTATATTTCTCAAATGATTACCTCATCATCTGTTTCCCACTATGTTTTTGTTAAAAAGATATAAACACGTGTTTTTAATGCAAAAGTTTCTCATCAGATGAGGGAACAGAAGGTATTTTACCACAAAAATGGGCTTAGATGGGGACGAATTTTCGTCCCATCAGTCACCTGATTTCCCATCTTCACGACTACAAAATCACTACCTCTGTATGAGGAGAAAAAACCTTTGTGTGGAGTAACGTGGGATGAGACTCCAGAGTCAACAATCCAGGTGCAGTCATCATATTCAACATTCAAATAATTATCTTCACCGAGGAGAAATATCTCAACATCCAAGTTGGCAGTCACCGCTGTGGTGCTCTTGTCTTTTTTCTTCTCTGGAATAATCTGATCCAGCTTCACAATGTTCTTCATCTTATCTTACTACAGAGTCCTGCAGTCCGGCTTCTTATGATCGGACTTCCCATAATAGAATCACTTTGTTCATATTTCGTCCTATACCGGCCTTTGGACTTCTCATGACCCCGACTCTTGCTATGACCCTGGTTGTCGGACCTTCCTCTATTCTCGGTCACGTTTGCCTCAGATGTGTTGGTTACACCTCGTTCCCTTCTCCTGAACTCTTATTTCAAGAGGCTGTCTGTCTCGGCATCCATCTTCAATTTTCCACCAGGAGCCGAGTTGCTTAATGTCACCACTAAAGTACCCCAACTTTCTGGCAACAAGCTGAGCAGCAGCAAAGCCTGCATCTCGTCATCGATTTTTGTCTCAGCTTTAGACAACTAATTCACAATACCTTTGTAGGTGTTAAGGTGTTCAATCATGCTCATATCGTCCATGTATTCGAGTTTCACAAGTCGGCGAACCAGGTGTGCTTTGTTCCTGGGATTCTTCTTCTGAATCATGGACTCTAGCTTCGTTCACAACTTGTAGCGTTCGTGAACTTGGACATGCTCAAAGAGGATTTTGTCAATATATTTCCTGATCGTGGCTACCGCATTCCGACTCAGAATCTCCCACTCCTTATTAGTTTTGTCTTTAGGCTTTTTTTTAAGGATGATGGGCTCATATAGATCTTTGCATTACAAATGGTCTTCCATCATCGGTCTTCAGTAAGTGAAGTTGTTCGCGGTTAGCTTGAATATATCTCCATCATGTGAGATTCCATTGGTCTCCATCTCCTCTCCCTTAGAACCCGTCGAACCCGGGCTCTAATACCATTGTTGGGAACTCGGTTCCCTCAAACTTGGTTAAGAAGCCTTTGTGGAAGTCAAACGTCGAGCTATGAGCTCGACTCTTCAATCAGAGGTCGGCCTGAATCCCTAGGTCGGCCAGCGCAGCGAAAAACAAAAAACACAGAGGAGATAGAGAGAGAGAAAAAAGAATACAACAAATTTTAACGTGAGAAAACCTTCTCCAATGATAAAAAGTAAAAATCCATGGGATACTAGTCGAGAATCAAATTTCCACTATGAAAATAATGGGTTACAAAAGATCAAGCATCACCAACAATGGTGGTATACTCAAACTTTCCTAAAGAGGTATAACACTCAACCTTCTCCCTGTAGGTACTCTCAAAATCAAAGCTTTGAGCTTTCCACTCAAAACACTCAAATTTCACAAGTCAACCTTTTTTCTTTTCTTCTGTAACCTACCTCCATCCCACAACTAATATATTTATAGGGGAAGGAAGAGGTTTGGGGTTTTAGGATTTCTTAAACCCTAATGGGCTTAGGGCTTAGCATTAAGGAGGAAGCCCAACAATAAACCCTTTCATTTCTCACTCTTTGTCCAATGTGGGACTTCTATCCACATACACCTTTCACCTTCCCTCTTTCTCTTCTTTTTTAATCCACTTCTTATTCATAACCCGTAAGATTTAGACACAAAATCCAACACTTTTTTCCTAATAAATATTATGTAATCTATGACTTGAAAACAATAGGTTATGAATTATAATTATGATTTAAACGGTTCTGGTAAGTTTTGGGTTATGGGAGTCCAATACCAAACAGAAATAAATTAATGCAGACTTTTTAGGGAATTAAACAAAAAATTGAAAGCATGAAGCAAGAACTTTTAATCGGAGGAGTCTAAATTCAAATTACAGAATAGAGGCTAGAGTGGAGCGAGTGCATACCCGTTATTGTTACTGGCAACTAAAGAAACACAGAATCTAAGATGTTGAAATGCATCTCAGACGTTGGCTGAAGTGAATGATTAAATATTAGAAAATATTGCGTGAGCAATTGCTAAGGAAAAAAAAGCATGAAAAGAAATTTTTTATTTTAAAAAAGTTTTTTTTATCAATAATTATAAAAACACCACATTATTTTGACTTTATTTTCTGTTTTTGAAAATTTGTACAGAAAATGATAAAGACAACATCCTATTTCTATTTCATTTTATTATTTTTTATCCATCTTTAAGAAGACAAAAAGATAATTGAAAAATATTTATCTTTTTAAAGAACAATCATTTGAGTTAAAATTAATATTTTTTATTTAAAATTTAAATTAAAAAAAAAAACTCACTCACTCCCCCCTCCCCCAAACACAATTACCATAGTATATCTCTTCTCTCACTTTAAAACACAATTTTATATCCTTTAAAGTGACAAACATCAAACCCAAAGATAATATAATACTTTTATAAGAATTAATAACAAAAATCATTTCCTTTAACCAAACAAAACTTTATATGAAACAAAAGACAGCTTTTTGATCACTGTAGCCTTTATTTAATAATTAATTATCAAATTGACCTTGATTATAAACTATTTCAAAAATTTAACCTCTCCAGAAAACATAACACTAATCTGCCCATGTTTGACTGTTGACCATCAAGCCTACCCGGGTAGTCCCTTACCTACCCGGGTATTTTTTGAAATTTTTTTCCTACCGAGTAGTGAAGGAGATACTCGGATATATTTCAAAATTCTGAAAAAACATTTGAATTATCTACCCGGGTAGAGAGAGGGGTACCCGGGTAATCAACAATCTTATGGATTGGCCAGGAATGGAAGTTCTACAAGCAGCTGCACTGATGCACCTCACCTGACACTGCCTCTCACTCTTATTCATTCTGTCACCATGTTGCCAATACTGTTCTGCTGTCACCGAGATTAAGTGTATACAAATCATTACCATGAAGAAGCACAAGTAAAACACAACATCCAATAGAAACTAAATCTGGACGCTCCTCCATTTCCTGCTCAACCATGTACAAGAAATCATTCTCAGCCTGACTAAGAGCACGTTGGAGGCTATCAAGAACCCCATGTGAAAATGATTTACATGATGCTTCTGACTTAGCACAAATAAGACTATCATCCAATTTATATTGAAGGGATCCACCCAAAACCACATTGTTAGTATCTTTGATGGAACCTGGTTCCAATTCCCAAATTAACTTGTTTAAGAAAGATATGATGGTGTCATTCATGGACATCAGGAAGGATTTTGTAGCCACTAGCGACCTCACAGGGAATACCTCTATCACTATTGCATTTATAGCCAAAATTTATTTTAAGTTCTCCTTCACGACTTTGC
The DNA here is from genome assembly GCF_033153095.1 of Gastrolobium bilobum. Classification (NCBI taxonomy): domain Eukaryota; kingdom Viridiplantae; phylum Streptophyta; class Magnoliopsida; order Fabales; family Fabaceae; genus Gastrolobium; species Gastrolobium bilobum. Next base: position 104,479 of record NW_026897955.1, on the reverse strand, counting down.
ATGTTTATCTCCAATATTTACCCGGATAGACCCCTCCCTATCTGGATAAATAATTCAAACATTTTTTCAGAATTTTGAAATATACTCAGGGATCCCTTTCATTACCCGAGTAGGAAAAAAATTTCAAAAAATACACAGGTAAGTAGGGGACTACCCAAGTAAGTTTGATGAACAACGGTCAAACAGAGACGGATTGGTATTATGTTTTCTAGAGAGATTAAATTTTTAAAATAATTTATAATCAAAGTCAATTTGATAATTAATTATCAAAAAGCCAGCAAAAGACACAACCTTCACCAAACTAACCCTTGAAGACTTATAACAGAAACTTCGCACTATAACCAATTGCCATAATAACACCCAAATTAAAACATGTCGACAATTTTTTTCTTTTTGTTACCCCCACCTGATGCGTAATGAAAAATAAGCCAACAACATTGTAGAAGACAGTTTCCATCTAACCATCTTTTTCCTTTGATTTTGTTGCAATTACATATAGTAATTCTAACCCTATGCGTATGAAACATACAAGGAAATAAATATGCTGCAAGGAATTTGGTAGACGGAGACAGCAGTCCTTGATCTATAACATGAACTGCTTCACATTACACAACAGCCCAAGGAACATTGGTTTTGTTAAAGCACACTGAGGGCCAAATGCTACAAGTTTTATGGTGCTGTTGTGTGAATCTTGCGAATCCCTTAATGAGTGCCAACTGGTTTGTTGGATAATCTACGCTTGTAACGTTTGAGAACAGATGCCAAATTTTCCTTTCCCATCGGGAAAGCTACATCACCAGCTGCAGTTCCTGTACGACCTTTCCGGCTAGAGATAGCAATCTCCACATCCTTGACCAGGTCAAGCACCATTGATTGAGTTGTACATTTTCCCCGGCCTGGTTTTGCAGCAGGGGGCAGCATCCCATTGGAAGGAGGCGAGCTTGACTTTTGCATGTGTGATATGGGAACTTCAAGGCAAAAGCATGGGGCCAAGGGACTACGGGGCTTGGAAAAAGCCAGTTCAATGACGCCCTGGTCATTAAAGGAAAAAAAAATTGATAAATGAGGCCAATGAAATGGAGAAAACTTTAGGTAGTAGCCTTGAAAAGAAAAGACAAAGTTGCAGTCTTGAAAGCAGATTATGGCATACAATAATCACCCATAGTACAATGTCTACTTAATGGATGAGTTATATATTGACGAGTAATGAATGCATGTGAATACCATATTGAAGCAAGTTCTCCATGTGATCAACAACCAAAGGAAATACCAGTTGAGAGATTAAACATCAAGTTCTCCACGAGACATGAAACAGCCAATATTTCCCACAACTAACATCCACCGTGGAAAATGTGTGAAGAGAGCAGATGAAACTAAAACTGTAGTATTACAAAAATTTACCTGGAGGCGATTGAGCACAAATGTGTATTTCCCCCATAGCTCTGGTCGACTCTCCATAAGTGCAAGGTCAAGAACACGGTGGATACACCACACCCCAAAGCTAATGATTAAGTCTGCTCTCCATACACATCCCTCCCCACAGTTAGGGATTGAGGACACGAAAAAACTAGAGCAATTTACATCATTATTCTTCATTGAAGAACTGGATTTCCCCTCAGACGAATAATAATGAGCATTTCCTGTATGATTGACCCGATTCATCTCCCTGGTTTCAACTTCATAAACAAATTTCTCCCTTGCAGCTACGCGATCAATCAAATCCTCATCAGCCCCATCATTCTGTCCAAACAACCAATCAGACCCTTCCAATTTTAATAGCTTCAAAATACAATGTCTAAAAGATTGAAGAAGTTTTCCGTCTATATCCACAACTGTAGTTTCTTGAGTGGTTGCACTACACCTACTTTCAACATCTTCTGTTGCAACATTATGAATTTTATCAGCTACCCCAAACTGCTCAAAAGGCTGTCTGGACCAGAGGGATCCCGAACCAAAACCTGAACTCAAACGAGAAGTGTAGACTTCTGATGGAGAGAGTTCATCAAAGGCTAAAAAACCTCCGGTCCTTGATCCAGAATTTGAATATAACGATGGTTCATAACAAGTCTTACTTGCAGAAGATCCATAGCCAACCGAACCAATCCATAAACCACTTTTATCAGACATGTGAACATCCCTGTGAGGGATGGCATATCCTGAAATGTCTGGCGAGCTGTGGTACTTCTTAGTATTAACTGGATTGACTGCATAATCTGCAGGTCCAGAATAGCGAGAATCATAATAGGACCTCTCAGATGGCAATTGGCAATTTTTAGAGACAGTAATGTTTTGGAACCCTGGGGGTTGGCCAACACTTACACCATTCTGCAACTTTTGCCCCAGAGCAAATGCAAGAGAATTCCTGTAGTTTGTATTACCAATGGAAGAAGGTTTCAATGGAGACAATTCCATCGGACCATTTAAGTTATCACAATTTGTGTCTTTACCAACCTGGCTAATATATGATGAAATTTGATAACCAGGTACACTAGCTGGCTGATAAGCCCAAGCTTCAGATGAATGCAGATTGCGCACACTGGAATAGCGCCTTTCACCAGCATCAAGGAGATTGCGCCTGGAGGTCTGTACATATTCATCTAATAACTGGATGGGATTTGCCTGCAGTGAGGAAGAACTCCTTTGAAGCCCATAGGAAGGCTCTAAGCTACTCTGCATCCTATGCTGCTTGGGAGAGCCATATGGACCAGAGTTCATTAAAGTATCAGGAGCTCTACTTCCTACAGATATTAAGTATTCAGAATATTCCTTTCCACATGCATCCCCTTTCTGCAAAGAAGTGGGAACTCTTGAATCTACCCCCAGTAAAACATCCAGCTTCTTACCCTTAGCTTCCTGGGTAACTTGCCCATAGAAATCATAAAGTTGTCCCCAGAATTCATTAAGAATGACAGCTAGTTGACGCCTTGCACCACGCCCTAAGCCTGCTAATCTTGAAAGACTTCCAATGCTATTCCCCACATCATCACTTTTCCCACTAAGGCTCCTAAATGATGCTGGGCCATCTGATGCTGAAGATGGGGCACTTGCAGAGACCATTTTGGATGTTTCTTCAGTTTCCCACGAGTCTCCATCATCATCATACCTTTCGGCATTTGAATCTCCCTCAAGTTCTACAGTGTTCTCAACAGCGGCGCTTGTTTCTATTTTTAAAGTTTTGGCATCTCCCAATCTAGCATCAGAAGTCTCCTTAATTACAGCTGGTATTGCCTCTGATTCTGAAGTGGAAGCTGATTCCTTAACAACAGATGTTGGGGAGCAAGGAAATGATGTAATTGAATGACTCCCCCTTAGAGGAGTCACATGAAGATCAGGCTCCATGATATTTTGAGGTAGATCTGGATGAAAACTTGCAACTGGTACATCTGAGTACTCCAACATCCTTGCTAGAGCTGGTGATGGTCCCTTCACCTGAACAGATGTATCTCTAGGATACCTTGTTTCAGTTAAATCTGATTCCTCTCTAACAATCTGTGGATTTGGTACAGCCTCTGGCATGTCCCTTTTCCATGACTGAACATCTAATTGGACACTTGCAGATTTTAAAGGCGTGGCAGCTAAACAAAGCATCGAACAGAATGATGCAAAAGCAATGCTAAGAAGAACTAAATAAGAGAGAGACAAACCATTCCCCACACTCCATCTCAAATTGCTCACCCAATCACTACTGCCAAATATCATTTCTACAACAAAGACAATATTCAAGCCAAGCATCCCAATAAATATGATCAATGCCAAAAATTCCACAAATTGAGAGATCTTGTAATCACCCATTATTGATTTAGATGAGGCAATTCGAAAAAGGGGGATCACAGAAGATGGAAGTTGCAGAGCTACCACAACCTGAGTAAATATAAGTAGTTGATACATCCCTTCAGCTCCGGAACTCCAAACACAATAAAGGGCAGGCAGAACAGCAATTACTCTAATTGTAGCATAATGAAGCCAACCTGGAATATCCAATTTTAAGAAACCATGCATAACTACTTCTCCGCCTAAACTCCAAGTTAATGCTGTGGTTTGATTTGAAAGAAACAAACTGAGTAAAAATGCAAGCCCAGCTATTGGACTACGCAGCACCTGCGATAAGAATCTTAGAATTAGACTTGTTCAGAGTGTGAAAGACAGATATGACTTTGTAAGTTGTAGCTAAATATCCTGATGTAGATCAATTATGGAGACCTGTTCCATTGGCGATAATGCATCCTGAAAAGTAGCCAGAATAAGACCCATACTGTAGAACTCATTTGCTGCAGCATTCATCAGCACATTATTTACCAAATAAAGGCCACTGAAGATACATATGATGGCCAAAAAATGATTGTGGCACAAGGCATCCTTAGAAATGGTTGTTGATCCCTGATGCCACTGCAAAATAGTAATTGAAGTCTCAGACTGAAAAAATGGCCAACCAATATGAAGCAGCGTATTATATGCAATCATTTTTTACTTAGGTGCAGAGAGTAATCAGATCAGAAAAGCTTAAATACTGTATATGCATAAACAGAATCTAAAGAGGACCAAGCTTCCATAAATTGTAACACACAAACTTCTTCCTTTTAAAGTAAACCAAACTATAAGTTCATTTTATAGTTCCAAAGCATGCCTTGACAAATGATTTCAGTAGAATTTTAAATCAAAACGGGACAAAGAACAGAATTTGTACGTACTTATTGAGCTATTCTGAATATTGATTAAATGAAAAGATGGCTTTCATACAATTGACCTCATCCTTAAATTCAAGAATAAATCTATAAAATAAATTGAGTTTTCTGGAATGCTCCAATCTTCACCAATGTTGGACCATAAAATTGTTTCATCAGGCTTTTGTTCTAGGGTCTCAGAAGTTAGAGCGAAATCAGAAAATCATCAAGAAGGAAATTACAGTCAGAGAACAAGAGGCAATAATAAATTAGTAGTATGAATAGCATATGTTAAGAACCTTGGGATACACCACCCCAAAAGCTAGCTCTAAGGGTGGTGTATCCCAAGGTTCTTTACATGGTATCAGAGCCTCGCCGCCCCCCACTTTCTCTTGTGGCGTTTCTTAGCACAGGTAGGCTGGGCCTGTTGCATTGTCCACTCTTCAAGTCCAATGGGCTCTCGTGTGAGGGGGCGTGTTGAGATATATAGTCTCACATTGATTGTGTGGGCAACTAATGTGGCCTTTATAAGGCCTTGAGCACTCCCACCCTTTGAGCTAGCTTTTGGGGTGGTGTATCCCAAGGTTCTTTACAGCATAAGGGCATCACTAAATCTGAATGACAGTCAATTCATGAGCCAATTAGTGAATGTTACATTTACCCTAACAACAATATCTAGCAATAAAGAATGTTAGATTTTTTTCTCTGTTTTCTGTATGACACCGCACTTGAAAACAATTCCTGATTCATGCCTGCCAATGAGCAAACTTCCCCCAAGCATGTATTATCAAATTGTCAATCCAAAGCGCTAGCATAGTTGCCCTTACTTCCCTTCATAAGTGAACTTACAAGACTAACTTTAACCCATAAGAAGTTTGCAAAAAGATAACATGATTACATAAAAAGCTTTTGAGACAAGCACTCTAAGCATGTTTTGGTTTCGAGTCTTCTGACCATTCAAATTAGCATGTGATCAAAACATTGACTAAAATAATATCCAACAAAGTTTATTAGACAAAACAATGATCAGATGATGTAACAGTAAGCAAGGTAAAACACCACAGTAAACACAAGGATTTGGACACACATGTGCAAAAAACCAAGTTATAAAAATGATGGCATCTAGCCATGCAAGCCTACTACCATGTGGCAAGACGCATACATTTAATTCTTAAGAACAAGCAAAAAACGTATCCAGAAGCACACAAAAGATACATGCTTGGAAGCATGCTATGGATATGGATGTTTCACTACATATGCTTTGGAGAAAAATTAGAAACAGGAAATAATACCTTTACAATAGAGGAATGAAGGTAAAAGTTGTGAGGCACAAGACTTGCTCCTAGAAGACTCATTAGAACAAATGCACTTTCCCCACTCAACTTTGTTAGTATTCCATTAATGGATAATGGAATTTCTGGCTGATTAATGAGTATTCCAAGCACAAAAGAAAGCAATACAAAACCTGACACAATCAGGCCTAGAATCTTTGCCTTCTCAAAGTCCTAGACAAAGGATATATGGTAAGTGTGTTGTTGATAAACAGAGATTCGTGAATAAGCAAATAATGATACTTACAAGGAGGACAATAAGAAGTAGATGGAAGACAGCACCAGTAGCAGTTAAAAAGACACAAGTGAACAAGTCCCATCCAAAAAGAGTATTTAATCCATGTGCCATACCCAATATCTTGCAAAACACGTCAAATCATAGGGTCAAGTAAAAACGAGTTCTGTAATGCACAATATAACATCTTAAAGCAAGTACAGATCATATTCCTTGCTGAAGAGTCAGCCAAATCTTGAAGGCAAATCAAGATTGAGAAATATTACCATGTTAAGGTCTAGCATAATCACTGAAAGTTCTGTTTGAACTCCAAGGAGCATGCATGTCCAATTATCGTACTCATCACTGCAAATCTTTGGCACAAAGAAAGTAAAGCTCTGTAAGCAAAACACATTAATTAAGTTTATGCATGAAGCTCTAAATGAGTCTGTCTGAGTGGGTCTGTAGTCATAGAGAAAAGCCAGATACCAACTACAAACTCAGTAATCAACTCAACAAACAGATAAAAGAAACACCACATAACCAGACTCATAACATAGTATAGCACATTGCCAGACACAAACGGACTCATATCCGAACATAATAGGTGGAAAAGGAAGGGATTATCTCATTCCTTTATTTATTACTTTCAGGGTAAAAGAAACAATCAATATTAATAAGTATAATGTCCCTACCTCCAAATTATATCTAAAAGAGTGGAATACAAGATAGAATAGAAATGACCTTCCATATAATTTCCTAATGTGCAATTGCTTGCTAAAGAGGAGTGAAGGGAAAACACAAAAATAAAAAAATCACAAAACCAACAAATTGTTAAAATAAATAAATAAGTTCAAATAGCTTCTTTTTTTTGGAGGGGCAGGGCGAAGAAGTTCAAAATTTTCAAATAGAACTACATCAGCAGCATAGTTTATAAACCATTAAGTGGAAGGCATAGTACCTGAGCAAGATCTTTTCCTGTGATTATACCAATCTTTGCTGATATGTACTGACAGAAAATAGCTGCAAAATTGAAGATAAGTGTGAAGCCCATCAGATCAAACCCGAACCGCGCACCACCTTCAACAATTGCCACCCACTTTCCAGGGTCAACATATCCTATTGAAATCATAAGCATAGGAACAACAGCAGGAAGTGACCGGTGAAGAAAACCAGGAGCATGATTATTGCTTAAAGTCCCTGCTTCCATTTTACTCTTTAGTACCACCAAGAATAAGGCTACAGATAAATTATGATACTCAGAACACTTTGAACTAGCAAACTCTCAGTGAGCCATAGTTATACTGCAGCTAGTTAAGTATATTATTAGCGAAACATCCCATCTATTACAATTTACAAGTCATTCACCTAGATGTTAGCAGCTTCAAGTGTTAACTATAATAAGCAAGAGAATTGAAGGACAAAAGACTTGCAACTTGCAAGCCAGTTGAAGACTCCCGCAAATTCAACAACTAGCTTCTCCGTGTACGCCACAGTGTGCAATCTATAATATTCAAACATTAACTGTGATCATCAGATACAAATCTGATGTTTTTGGTAAAGTCAACCTGAATACCATCGCAAAATCTCTTCAGCTCAACCTTACTAATATTTTTATTCGTCTCCTCAACATGACTGAAAGTCAATCCAATTCACCTCAAACTTCTCAAGTACCCTTTAAGACTCTCACTTCTAATCCAAGAAGGATCCCTTGATAAATCTAACCACTTCCTCCTCGAACTTTTTGAATCCTGCATCGAGTTAGTTAACGCAACAATATAAGTAAAATAACAGAAACAGTAAATAACTTGCAATTCCAGCTATGAAGAATACATCACTAACAAGACTGATTTCAAGTAACGCTCAAAATGGAAAATCACAGAGGAACTTCAATGACAAAAAAAAGGACGCAACAAAATCATCTTCTTCTTTTTCTTCATAATATGCAACAACAAAAAATATTATTCAAGTAAACGAAAACCACCTTGACAATCCTCAGAACCACAACAACAAAATTTACAGCATCCAGCAGAGTAAAAAGAACTAATAAAAAAAGAAAGTGAAGACAAATATTAGATCATCGTAGAGCATCACGGAACCAGCACAAAACAGCACGCAAAAAATAATAATATAATTCAGTTCCAAAAACACACTAACAAAAAAAGAGTTCAAAAACGTAGTAGCAAAGACAAAACCCTACACTGTGAAAGGTCAAGTAACAGATAAGAGAGGAAGTGAAAGCGTTGGCGTGGATCTGATGCTGCTGAAGAAGATGAAGAAGAAGCAACAGAGACAAACAGTAACACGAATTTCAACGACGATGATGATTGGGAGTTTCATCACACAATAATAAATACCGTACAGTTTCACATAGTAGTTAGGGTTCTGAAAAATCTTTACCTTTCTCTGATTTTCTTTTCATCTGCCACAACTAGTCTCTATCTCTCTGCTATGCTATTCACTACTGCAAAGTAGATCTCACAGGCATCATATATATATATAAAAAAATTATGATATTGAAAATGAATTATCTTATGTTACTAAAATAAAATTATAAAAAAGTTCACAAATAATTGGAGAAAAAAAAAGTTAAAAGTGGAATTTATTTTGAGGTAGGATCCTTTGACATCAGTGTCAAAATTGAAATTTGACACCTCATTTGATAGCTGTTTGATCAAAAAAATCAATGGTATTAAATGCTTACAAATCAGGTTGATCTTTTTTGATCTAACGGCTCTCAGATAAGGTGTCAAATTTCAAATTTGACAGTGTCAAAAGATCCTACCTCATTTATCTTTATTATTTGTGTGTAGAAAAATAAATTATATCTCATGTTGAATACAATAAATATAATCCATAAATAAGACCAATAAAACTAACAAAGTGTTGGTATAAATAAAAATATAAAACTAATAAATTCAACAAGTGTTGGCAGAGTGGTAGCAAGGCTACCTAAGGTGGAGAATGCAAGTTTCAGATTTGAAAATTGAAAAATGTATTTGTTGAGGAAAAAATATTTAATTGCTATCGAATTAATTCTAAAAAATGAATCGGTTAGTAAAAATATTAAAAAAAAATAAACAATATCTTCAAATTTTGTATGTAATAAATTAAGGGTTTTATAAGAGTTATGGTGTAGGAAAAGTGATTCTGTAATATTATAGAAATTCGTTTTGTGTGCCGTAATTTTTTTTTTTTTAAAAAAAATGACCTCACAAAATATTATGTGTGTAGAAATTTTTTTTACGTGAAGTTAAATGATGAGTGAAAACCTCATAAATTAATATAACTAATGATACTCACTTACGTGTACTTAGAGAGAGAGGGAGCTCGATTTTCCGAGAAAGTTATAAAAAAAAAAAAAATATTAAGGCATGAGTGAGGGGTTTCAACTTTCAAGGCCACGTTGAAGAGAGAGAAAGTGCGACTGAGTATGAAGTGAGGACAAGTTTCACAAATGTGTTGAAAGAGCTATAATGCTCTAAAAAAGCTCAGATAACGTTTTTCTCTAACTTTTATTTTATTTTATTTTTAATTTTATTCATTTTTATTTTATTATTATAGCACTTTCTTTCTTCTTCCTTTTTCATCCTCTTGTTCTTCTTCTCTGTCTTATCTCTATGGAGTCTATTTTTTCTCACCATTTTCCCATTTCTATTAGTCTTCATCTAATCATGTTGCTGGTGTTGCTGAATTTGATGACATTAAAGACATGATCCAAAAATAGAAATGGGACCCTATCTCTTTCTAGATACACCGATACTTACTTTTCGATATTTTCTGACACTCTAACACTCAATCAAAAAAGAGTTAGAAGATGGCTTTATGTTGCATTTTTAATTTCAACTCTTAAATTCGTTGAATTATGATTATTATTTTATTGAGTTTAATATAAATATATAAGATATATGATATTTATTTATTTTTATATTAAATTATTGAACATTAAATATAATATATACTATATAAATTAAAAATATTATACAATATTAAAACATGTCATAACTTATTAAAATCTAGTATTTTTTATAATTAATGTATCGAAATATCATATCATATCAATATCCCAATGTAATGTAGCCTTCTACAGGAATATGTATTGCATTATAGTACGCAGTTTTGCCAAATGGTGCCAAGCAAAACAGTGACATGTCTACACGTAATAAATGACAATCTGTTTCTGATTTTGATTATTGCTATTTAAGTACAATAATGCTTGTTACTCGTAATCGTTTTCTCTATTACGTTACTTGTCTTTTATAGGGTATACTTAGTATAGATTTGTAAACTTTTGTTTTTACAAATTATATTTTAATTGTCGTCAGAAGATAAAAATCATATAAATATAAATTAATGTGCGTAAGTATATTTTTGGCCCTGCCATTGAAACAGTGCAAAGTAGATTTTCTTATATATAAATTTCACAAATAATTTAAAATTTTCATAAAATAAAATATTCACTAACGCAATATTTAGACACTTTGTTTTGAGTCACTTTCCCGATATTTTAATTTTCTTGACCAAAAAAATTCAGGTTCACTAATGAAAATCACAGAGTCAAATAATGAATATGAATATATAATTGTGTTCTGAACGACCATATCTACGAGCTTATCAATTGGGTCCACTCTTACAGCCCACTTCTAGATTCTTCTAGAGGGCATCATATTGGATCCCCTTCTCCTCTATGCACTGCGACTCCTGCACTTAGACAGAGGGTTCAGCATCCCTAACTTGAACAGGCTAGGCTGGCTAAGTAACAGCTCTTTCCTTTCTCTCTCCCAGGCTCGACAAAGAGATCCCCTCTAAAAATATCTCTCACACACATGGAAGCGGTATCTGTTATCTTACTCTTTAATCTTCTTCTCCACTCACTTCCACTCTCACACACTCCCCCTTGATATACATATGTGGGAAGCTCTAGTAGGGCTTTAGTTGATACCATGACTTTGGGAGTACCCCTACATCAACATATTACATCTTCCAAGGGTACATCTATAAACCAATGGTTCATTGGCGGCTTCTGTGAGAATCGCACTACAAACTAGGCCAGTTCTCACCCCCGATAAACAATGAAGGCCGGGATAATTCTCACTCCCGGTAAAAGTCCTAGATCAGTCGGCGTCTGGCCAACATCCTTCTAGGCACATTTTTATTATTATTTAAATGTTATTACATTAGCTATTGTAGGTCAAGATCATAAAGCAAAATATTTCAGCAACTGGTCATCAAAGACCCAAGTCCCTGTGCATTAATTATTACACATTCATACCACTGACAATGTTTATCGCTAAAGAAGGGAATATACATCATCAGAATTTCCATCACATCTTTCTCTTGGAACACATTATCATCTCTAGAAGCTCTCATCTACAACGTTATTTCTCAAGAAGCTGGCATATACAATTCTGCCGACATTATTTAATCATTATCAGATTGTCAAGACATCTTTATTATGGTTGTCAGCATCTCCCGGCTACTGGGTTCCACACGGGCTCGCCAACATATCCTTACAATCGAATGATTTCTGCGTCAACAACTTTTGAAGTTACTATTGTCGAACGAATTATGATTGAAGAGTTAAATATCTGAGCGACTATACATCCGAAACCTAGATAGAAGATCCTCTTGAAGCACTCAAGTATCGCCGACCAGATAATCTATGCTTAAAGACAACAAATAGACAAGACATGAAGACGACGTATGTAACGCCCGGCCGCTTCAAGAATCAATGATTATCTTCTCATACTAACACGAGACTTTTCAGTGTGCTTTTTTCTCACTCGCACACTTCCTGGGAAAACTTCTCAGGAGGTCACCCATCCCAGAATTGCTCCAAGTCAAGCACGCTTAACTATGGAGTTCTTCTGTTCCAGGCTATCGAAAAGAAGATGCATCTTGTTAGTATAGGTAATACCAATTAATTCTTATAAGCTCTCCCAAACTGTGCAGTCTCACACCTGCACAATCTTTGGAATCCTTCTCTTTCCGGTGTTGATTCGATTCATTCATGCATGTAACCCCCCGCTAGAAACCTGTCAGGAGTCGCTCCTTGTTCGTGCCTCTTTGCACCGGCGATCACTCCCTGCCCTCATCAGCGCTCAGGATGTTACATGCCCACTAGCTTCCGCCTGGTTCGTCCTCGAACCACACCGTACTGGAAGAGAGGCTCTGCTCTGATACCACTTGTAACGTCCGGCCGCTTCAAGAATCAATGACTATCTCCACATACTAACACGAGACTTTTATGTGTGATTTTTCCTCACTCGCACACTTCCTGGAAAAACTTTACAGGAGGTCACCCATCCCAGAATTGCTCCAAGTCAAGCACGCTTAACTATGGAGTTCTTCCGTTCCAAGCTACCAAAAAGAAGATGCATCTTGTTAATATAGGTAGTACCAATTAATTCTTATAAGCTCTCCCAAACTGTGCAGTCTCACGCCTGCACAATCTTTAGAATCCTTCTCTTTTCGGTGTCGATTCGATTCATTCATGCACGTAACCCCCCGCTAGAAGCCTGTCAGGAGCCGCTCCTTGTCCGTGCCTCTTTGCACCGGCGATCGCTCCCTGCCCTCATCAGCGCTCGGGATGTTACATGCAATATAACACCTCACATTTCTAAAATATATATTAATATATTAATATATTAAATAAGGATTAAAGAGAAAGATTAGTGAAAATTCTAAAAATTAGGTCAAATACAAAGAAAGGGTAAAACGGTAATTAGCCAAACATGTAACCCTAGGAAGGTAAAATTGAGTAGGAGATCTCAAATGATAAAAATAACCCTGGAAATGGATTTAGAACGAAAAATTGAGTGGTTAGGCAAGTTTCGGAAAATTCGGTGAATAGTGTTTTTACCGAGTAAAAATACCACGGTACAATTGCAGCGTAAAGCGTGTCGATTGAGTTTTGAGCTCTAGATTTGAATGTAAGTTATAAATGGTACATAGGACTAGGAAATATGAATTCTGGGGGAAATTGTTGTAAATTAGTGTGTTTGGGGAAGCGTGCCCACGGCGCGCATAACAGCTTAAAACTGCGATTTCTCCGAATGACCGGAAAACTCTGGATTCATCTGATCAAGGATAATTAAAGGACAATGGTTAATGTTAAAAATTAGAGTTTCTAAATAGGTTATGAAATTATAAACGTTTAATGGAATAGGCGGGAGATTTGAATTAGTTTGAAATCGTGTGAGGTGGCGGTGGGGCCCACCTCACTTAAGTGGACTTAGCCACATGGACCAACACTATTCATCATCATCTAAAACCTCTCTTCTCTCTCTAAAAACCGTGGAGTTCATCAAGAAAAGGGGGGAGAAAAACTTGGTTTGATTCTTGATGATCTAGCCACCGATTTCAACGAAGTTTGTCATCAAACTTCAAGTAAACGACGATCCGGACTCAACCACACCATCCATTAGCCTTGAAACTCACCAGATGGGGAGGAATAGGGAAAAATCAGCCACAAAATTTGGAAAGATTTTTGTGATTTTGGAGTTGTTTGCTCAAGCCATTGCTTGGGGATCAATTGGAGGAGTCTCGTGACTTGATTGTGGGTAAGTTTCAACACAGTTCATTGGTTGATTTGTTGAATGTGATTTCATGAATCCTAGGGATTTCATGCTCGATTTTTGTAGTTAGAGAGCTCAAATTGAAAATGTGTATTAGATAAATATGTCTTAGAATGATGTTTTAGAGTGATAAATGCAATAAAAATTATTGATGAAATGTTTGGTAACTTAGGTGAAATTTATGATGGAAATTCAAGACTTTGTGTTTGGGATTGTTGGTAGGATTGTGTAATTGAGTCGTTGGATGTTTGAATGAGTTAATAATAGGATTGTATGAGGTGTGAAGTAGTTGAATTGAATTGAAAAACCCTTGGTGTGTGGCTAGGTGCAATTCGGCCATGAGAGGAAAAATGGGGATTTGATGTTGTGAAATTGTATGATTGATATGTTGTGTTGTTAGATGGTAATTAGAAGGGTTATGTGATGGTAATTAGAAGGGTTATGTGATGGATGGATGCTTTGGAAATCAAAGGAGAAATGGTGGGATTGTGTGGAATTGGAAATTGAACCTAGAGCGGAATAAATGGCAAAATGATGTTAGGATGGTGTAAAATAAAAAGTGACACCTAAAATGACATTGTGGTAGCCCTAGGTTGATAAAGAAAAATAAAATGAAAATTTAGAAAAATAATTTGTGATTTAACACATGTATGGTCGAACCTCACTTGGTGGGGGGAGGAAAATTGACGTTTTGTGACCTTGGTGGGTTTACTGTGTTTTGATGATCCGCAAGGTTGCTTCCCGCGAATTTGAACCTGAACCGTGAGCTCGGTGGGTTGCCCTTTGGTCCCGGACCAAAAGGGATTGTGGTAAGTATTGTGGAACCATGCTTATGTGCTTGATATATTGCATGTGTTAAATGGATGGAAATTAATTGGGAATGTCATCTGTGTAGGCATTTCTGTTGTGTACCTAGCTCGAGAAGTATTACGTTGGAGCTGTGTAAAGGAGATTAGTAAGGTAATCCCTTGGTACTGGGGTTTGATCCCCTTGTGTGTTCCACCATGCCCGTTGAGGGTAATGGTAGGAAATGTATGTGAATAATATAGGATAACATGTTCATGCATATTATGTGTGTTGTGGTACATAGGATGTACCGTGTCTCTGGCCAGTAGATTGTTTCCCTTCGGGCGTTACGGACTTCTACTGGATAGGTCTCCATGAGGGAGTTCCAGTTGACCTGGGGTCGTGGTGTGTGATCCGGATAGGAGCACACTAGAAATTCTCGGGTGGATATGGATGGAGGGTGGCTTGGTTGATGTTCTGGGAACACACCTTGGTTTGAAACCCGTAGGCTTATATGCCAAGGCCAATAGGCTGGACGTTGCGTGGTTTTGGCATTGACCATTCCAGCTTCGTCATATTTAGTATCTCTATGCTTCCCTACTTCACTAAATCCCTTGCTTTATCCCGTTTTCAGATGGTATGTTATGTTATTTATATGCATCGAAATGAGCCATTGAGCGGAGTATTCTCCAGAACCTCTGGGTTACTGAGATATATTCGTATATCTCACCCTGCTTTGGAGATTTTATTTCAGGTAGTGCCTGTGGTGTAGGAGCGGCGGGCAAGAAGCCCGTAGGATGATTTGGACATAGGGTTGTTTTGCATTTTGGGGCCATTGGGCCTAGGCTAGACTTAGGTCATGAACAATGCATATGATTCAGGATTATTGTTGTCATTTTTGTTCATGATGTATTTTGTCTAAGTTTAGTCTTTGATTATCGTGTTTTATTTTGGAGCATGTATTATGTATACTTGGAGGAAAATTGTAATATGTCTATTTGAAGTTGTAATTTGTAATATGGAGAATTGATGTAACATTGAAGTATGTAATATGATGAAAGGGCAATAGGCCTATTCTAGGATGTGAATGATGATTGATGATTCAAAGAATGCATGCAATTGGACCTTTGTGATTGAAATAAGTTAACGTGAAAAAGTAAGCATTGATTATGTATTTTGAGCAAATTGGATATAAACTGTGAAGGGTTGTAAGAGCACCAAGGCATTTCTAGTCCTTGTGTGCCACCCGATGATTCTTAGGTACAAATTGAGGTTAGAAAACACATTTGCAAATTTGGGATTTATTGGAAAAACAAAGGAAACTCTGTTGAATTTTCTAGAAATTGGCATAATTTAGGCGAACTTTGGGAGAGCATATCTCCCTCAACAAAAGTCTGATAGGGACGTGGCATACGCTGTTTTAAAACTTGAGTTGTCCTCTATCTTGTGTTAAAATTTGATAAAATTATGGGTTGGAAGTCGGCCTGTAGAAGGCAGAGAGCACGGATTGCTCATTTGGCCACTGCACTTGTGGCTGATCAGAAGCGAGTTTGGAAAAATTATTCTCGCTTCAGTTCTTGGTCGAATTAGGTGTATGATATGTCAAATTGAAGCTTGAGGTGTCTAGTATATTGTATAAAAATTTGAGAGCAATTGGTTGAGTGGATTTTCCAAAATAATTGATTGAGTGAGGGCTGTTAGGAGTTGATTTGAGGTTGGCTGGAAGATTTGCTTGTCCAACTTCAAACAACGATATCCAGAGCTAACGTGAACTTTATGACTAGTGTGATAGCTTCCTAGAAATTTAATTAAGTCTAGAATAAAATACTAAAAGATGAGAGGCTTGTAGAATGCAGTTTGTCCGCAGAAATTCAAAGACCGAACCATGTTCGGATAGGTAGAAAACGTAAAAGTGAGATTTTAGCTAAGTGGGTTTATGGGAACCCCTTAGTGACTTGAGAGATGTAATATATGATATAAAAGTAGTTTAAATAATT
This sequence comes from Gastrolobium bilobum, assembly GCF_033153095.1. Taxonomy (NCBI): domain Eukaryota; kingdom Viridiplantae; phylum Streptophyta; class Magnoliopsida; order Fabales; family Fabaceae; genus Gastrolobium; species Gastrolobium bilobum. Next base: position 87,913 of record NW_026897955.1, on the reverse strand, counting down.
ATTCCGCAAAGAGTTTATAGTTACGGTCACAGCTTTTATTTATTACGCTTTTTATTGTTTTAAATGCTCGCGTAATAAACGGAAAAAGTTTACTCGCATTTTTATAAATGAATTGCTGTGATTGTAACTGCGATTAATATCATAATTAATGTTAACAATATCGGTGTACAACGGGCTGTTACAACGTATTACCGATCGGTTACATTGTATCCTACTTTGATCAGTACACACTGGGAGTAGCCAGCCTAAGTTGCCTTATACTTGGCACCTTAGCTCCGCAAGCTACCAAGCTGGGGGGCTTTTGTTGTGGCCGACCCATAACTGCAAGCCCACCAGTTGAGTCTACCCTTAAAGCCCACATCTAGATCTTTCTACAGAACATCACATAGGATCCCTTTCTCCCCCATGCACTGCGACCCCTGCACACAGACAGAGGGTTTAGCATGCCTAGCTTGAAAAGGCTAGGCTGACTAAGTAATAACTCTCCCCTTTCTCTCTCCCAGGCTGGACAAAGAGATCCCCTCCAAAAATGCCTCACACACACATGGAAGAGGTATCTATTATTATCCTCTATAATGTTCTTCTCTACTCACTTCCACTCTCTCACACTCCCCCTTGATATACATACATGGAAAGCTTTAACAGAGCCTTGGTCGATACCATGATTGTTGGGAGTACCTCGAGATCAACATATTAAATCCTCCAAGGGTACATCTATGAACCAATGGTTCATATCGCAATCTAACTCATTTCTCATTTAGAATAATAACAATATTGATTACATTGACTTCCTTTCACATAAGTCTCACAAATTTAAAAATCAATCATAGAAAATTACTCTCTATTTATCGCTTAATTAAAAAAAATCTTGAGCACTCATTTGCTTTTGTACGAGGTTTCTATATAATAAGGGCTCGTTTGGTGGACAGGATAAGATAAGGGTAGGATATGATATGGGGCTGATAAGGGTAGGATATAATATGGGGCTGATAAGGGTAGGATATAATATGGGGCTGATAAGGGTAGGATATAATATGGGGCTGATAAGGGTAGAATATGATATGAGACTGATAAGCCTATATCATGTCCTGTGTTTGATGAGCACCTGATTAGCAATCTGATAAGATTATGTAGAAGGAGAAAGGAGAAAAAATAAAATATAATGCAATAAATACAAATATATTGGGTAGCGTGAGGATATATTGAGTATCCAATATTGGTATCCTATCATGTTGAATCCTAACTCAGCTCCCCCCATAGGATAAGAAATCATGTATTGGATAGGATAAAATGAGACAATAGGATAAGCTAATCATATCCTATTGACCCACCAAACAAGAGATAAAAGTAGGATATGATAAGTTATCATATCCTATCTTCTTTATCAGGTGCTCCAAATAGGCCCTAATAGTTTGTATAATTATATTTTCATTCAGAATCATATGAATTGCCATGGAATTGATTTCCATTCTTGATACCTCATTTTTATTGGGATACAATGTAATTAAAACTAACCAAAATGATCCTACAAATATTTTAAATTTGAAAATATTTTAAATTATAATAGATGTATACATAATCAATTTAAGTAAAATATAAAAATATAGATTGAAAGAGAAAATTTAACAAAAAAATATGCATAGTTGTCAATGTAAGTAGCCTAAGGTGATGCCAATAACTTATTCTTCTGATCTCATAAGAGTTTTATATCAAGAATATAATTGGCTTTTCTAAGACTTATATATAAAAATGCTTACTTAGCCAACTCTTTATGCTTGATATTACCTCCACATTGTTTCCAATATAGAGCATATCATCTACATAAAGTACTAGAAAAGCTACTGCCTCCGATTGGATCCTTTACATACAAATACACATTTTTCTAAACTGATGTTCTAAGATTTCGATGCTTGCTTAAGTTCATGAAATAGACTTCCAGAACTTGCATACATTGTGTTTCTGCTCATTTGCTATAAACCCTTTTGGTTGTTGCATGTAGATATCCTGACATCTAACTCTCAAAAATAAAATCTCATAATTGAAACTTATAGCAGCAACTGAGAGAATCTGGATAGACTCAAGTATGACGTCTGACAAAATTTGTCTCCAAACTAGCTTTGAAGGTTTTCACCTTCCTGTCTATTCTCTCTTTGCTTTTTATGTCCATATGCACCTAGTGTGTTTTACCCCTCTTAGTGCCTTTACTAGGGACCAAACGGAGTTGAAATACAAGTATTCCATCTCATGGTTCATAGCTTGAGCAACACTTGATCAACAATATCTTCTAGTGCATTATCGTAACTAGTGGGATCAATGTCACTCAACAAAAAAGAACTTGAGAGTTAACAAGGATCTTTCCTACTACGAATGTACTGCACTAGACCTTGTGTATTTACACGTATATCCAAGATTAGGTCATATAGTGGATCTTTAATTTCTTTAGGATCCATATATTATGTGTTAACAACTCCTTGATATTATTATTCCACATGTGATACTAATATTTCTATTAGTTCCACTTATATATTATCATGTTGAATTTCTAATTATGGTTCCTGTGTTTGTTCACCTAGAGATATATCATTCCCCTCTTTGAATAATCAAGGGAACAAAGGATGAAGCTTCTAGAGATTCTAGAAATTCTTGATCTGAGATAAGTCTCATCAAGAAAAACCTTACCTAAGAGCTTATAATTTCTCATATAGTCCTCCTCTAAGAAAATCACGTGAATGCTCACTTAGATCATCTTGTCCTTTGGACTAAATAATATCTCATCCTCGGTTCTCTTAGGGTAGCCAAAAGATACGCAAACTTTCGTACAAGATTCCATATTATTTGACCGCTTTTGTCGGATGTGTGCCGGAGCACCCTAAATTCGAATATGGTTTGAAATGGGTTTGCACCCTTTCCATAATTCTTTTGGTATCTCTATAACAGACATAGATGTAATCAAGTTAAGAATGTACATTGTCTTCTCCTAGGCATCTCCCTAAAATGACATTTGCAAGAATGAATAACTGAACATGGTCTTCACCAAGTCTAGAAATATTTGATTATTGTATACTTCAACTTCATCCAACTAACGCGCTCCTAGAGTTGACAATTGTGAAAAATTATTCCCTCTTGAATCGGGTAAGACCTGAACTTACCAGACAGGTATCCAACACTTCAGTCAGACCAAAGTGTTTTGATTCGAACACCTAGATGCTTTTCTGCCTCAGACTTAAACCTATTAGAATTTTCCAAAAGCTTTAGACTTATGGCGCACTAGGTTCATCTGTCCAAATCCAGAGTAACCATTCATATAATGAAGTACTCATCACCTCTTCTGGCTTGAATGCTAATTGGTCCACATACATCATTACGTACCAATTTCAGTTGAATAGTTGTGCAAATCCCTTTGACCTTATAGGATTGTTTGGTCATTTTACCTTTTAAATAGGACTAACATGTAACTTTTAGGTAAAAGACTATTGAACTTCCAATCCCCCTTTTAACTAAACCATGTTTCCTACATGAGGTAATCTGACTCAATCACAAAAGGCCAAAGATAAGTTTCATGTGAAACTTTTATTTCTTTGGTGAATGTTCTTGTTCTTGTTCATCATCCTTTTATTCAACATAATAAATTTAATGAGGTATAAGACATAGGTAATAAAGACCATGTAGACATTTTACCGAAACAAACAAGATGAAGATGAACTTCAAAATGAAACCGATGAATCAAATGCATTGTCAAACTATGTTTTAACCAAACAACTAAAAATAATTGAACTCCTCTTGAAATCTGGAACAAAACAGTCACCCGAAACCAAAGTTTTTTAACTAACTTGTTTGATTGCTAATGCAGACACAAGTTTTCATTTTCAAGCTTAAAATTTCTTTGTCCACCGTTGATAGGCATGCCATGTTTGAACTACTACAAATAGTAGCAAACATAATCAGTGATTTTTGAATCATTGGCTCATCCGTTAACCAAGCCTTAACTTACCCGTGTATGGTTCTTTTCATCATCTCTGGGAATTTTTCTTTTAGTGTCCCTGCAGTCCACACTTGAAGCACTTGACTTGTGGCTTTTTTCATAGCAACTGCTTTGACAACTGATAACTAAGCCATTTTGTTTCTGTTACCACCATTGGGTTTCCCCTTGGATTTAACAAGACTTGTAGCAAAACCTGCACTGTCTGCATTCTGTCTAGCATAACTGGTAGATGCAGCAAACATGTCATTAAGAGTCTGAATCATCTCTACTCCACTCTTAATCATGTACACTTGTTTATGCAAGTGTTTGGAAAGACTACAAGAACATAGTAGAGAACTATCATATCTGTCCATTTTCAATCTGAGTATTGCGCCTTAGTTTCCTTAGACGCATCCTCTGCAGGTTGCTATTGCCTTGGTATTGTAAGCACAAATTTTAGCTTTAATGTTTTAGAACAATACCGGTTTTCCACTTATTCGTAGTTGGTGCTATCTAGAGGTTTTTGACTCAAAATTATTTCTAAGATATTTTTTGAATAACATATAAGGCACAATATTTCAAACAAATAATGCAATAAATAAACAAAGTTCAAGTAGATTCTCATAACTACTCTTATTTATTGTTAACAATCTTTCAGTTTTCTTTACAAGGCTTACGATGAGCAAGTCACTTGTAAAAACAAAAATGTTATTTGGGCCTTCGGTGTCATTGCAGAGCCTCGATGGGAGGGTTAACAACTTTACCAAAGATGAATGTAATTAACCATTGTTTAACTTCAAAATTATCCTTAGTGTTCAAGCATTGCCGATGATGGGTCGTACAATACTTTACTAAAATATTAAAAAATTTAAGATTTAATCTAGTGAAATCCAATTATCCTTATCTGATGGGGCTTCAGCAATAATCATTTCACTAATAAACCCACCAATGGAGCCGATAAGTTTTAAAATAATTACTTAATTTAAAACCTTCACCCATTCAATATTTTATTTGAGAATTTTCATAAGCTTAGTCGAATTCAATGTTTAATTTCAAAATTATCTTAAATAACTTAGTATTGCTGAGTGATGGGTTGTACAATACTTTATTAAAATTTTGAAATTATTAAGACTCTAATAAAATCCAATCATGTTTATTCAATGTGGCTTCACATGATAATTTTGTTAACAGGCCCACAACGCGCCTGGAGGTTAAATTAATTTCTTAATTTAAATCTCCTCCCATGATTGTTTAGGTCCAATCTAATAAAATTTAATCATGCTTATCCGATGGGTTTCACATGATTATTTTATTAATGGTCCTATAATGCTCTTGGAGGTTCATTTAATTTATTAATTTAAATCTTATCACATTCAACATAAGCAAATTTTTCAATTTCCAAGAATTGTTTAATTGAGAGTAACCTTTGTTTAATTTCAAAAATATTTCCTTAGCATCCAAGAATTTTCGACGATGGGTCGTACAATACTTTACTAATTTTTTGAAATTATTATGGTCCAATCAAATAAAGTCCAGTCATTCTTATCTGTTGGGGATTCACACCACCATTTTATTAATGGACCCACTATTTACTCGTAAAATAAATAATTCTCTTAGGAAATTTTTAATTATTTATCTAAATTTAAATTATATTAAAAATTGACTTAATTATTAATCTAGATTATAGGAATCATAATATTTGTTATTTATGACGATAATTTGAAATCAAAAAAATTACCATAACGATTATTAAATTATTAAATTCGTTATGCACATATTTCGAAAATTAGAATTAAGGTCATAATGACCATTAATCCAGCCTATCAAATGTAATAACCATTACATTTACATTTCGAAATATGAATTAATTACCATAATGGCTATTAATCTAGTCGTACAAACATAACAGTCATCATGCTAATGTAATTAACAAGTTATGCAACAATATGACACCACCTATTTTATATAGCATGTTATCACATCAAGCATGTCATCAATCATATAATTCATCCATTCATAAAAATAAAGCAATTATAAATAAAACTTTAATCCATGGTTCCCTAGAAAAACAATTACAAAATAAGAAACCAAAAATTTCTTCAGCCCATTTCCTTTTTCCTTTCAGTCCATATGTTCTGTTTCAAGCCCCTTTATGATAACCACGAGCCCAAAATATCAAACTTTGGCAATAAACCCTAAGTCAACTTTCAGGAAATCTAGTTGTCACGTCCACTGCGCTGTCACCCAGACTCATCTCAAAACGAAACTTCAGGGTAAGGACCGCCATGAAGAGATAAAACCACGACCACCGGAATCATCCTTATCGGAGGTCACACGCGCTACGTAAGAACCCGCACCGTTAATTAAGGAAGTTAATTTATTAATTATGAGAAATTAGGAAATAATTCCATAATTGACCCTAATAATTATTATGAGGCTTAAATAATTATGGTAAGTTTTGCTTTTCTGATGAAAAGTGCAGATACCGGTTCTGCTACTCGGTATAAATGCGTACCGATGAAGTATCCCGGAAAATTATAATAAGTATGAGAATATTACTAGAATAATATATAGGACTTGTAAAACGAGTTTCAAGTCGAAATAATGAGAATTGGTGCCAGAACTGATACTGGCTATGGAAAAGCGCGTACCAGAAACGTGCTGCGAAAAATAAAATAAAAATATGATAAATCTTAGAAATATGAGTAGGTTCAGAATCCTAAGTTTGGAATTAAATTGCTAAGCGTAGCAATTAGCGCTAATACTATGCGATTAAGACTTAATGCACTATATATATGAATTGTTGGCCCAAAACCCTAGGCCATACAATATCCCTACGTGACTTGGTGGCTGATCAGCCCTTCCCCACTGTTCCATTGCCTTCCCTTCCCCATTTCTTGAGCCTAGAGGCCATTTCTTCATGAAATCTTCTCCTAAACACTTAATGTGAGTGAGGTATACCATTGGGGGTGAGTTGTGGAACTTGTTTCTGGGTTGTGGCCACTGCCTTGGTGAGTTTTTGGTGCTGAATTTTGGTTTGGTGGAGTGTGAAGCCATTATCTTGGTTGTTGAAGCTCCAAATGTCAACCTTTGTGAAGAAAAACCAAGTCTTGTGTGCCATTTTCGTGCACCCTTGAGGTCTGGACTTTGGGGGCTGTTTGTTGAGCTCCATGAGCCTTTGCTACTCTATTTGAGTCTTGGGTAAGTGTCACCAACCATGACCTTGTGTTTCCTTTGCTAAAAATGAAGCCTTGATGCATGTAACAAGCTAAAGATCATAACTTAAGGTTGGGTAAGGTTAAACACACCTAGAAATGCATGTTTAAGCTTCTGTAATCCGTAAAAAAGGAACCTTTGGATTGATATATCGCGAAATGCAGAATCTGAGTTCTGCCGTGAAATATCTGGATATTGGGTTAGAAATATTCGGATATTGATATCCGGATATAGATATCCGGACATGGGGTTCTGAATATCCGAATATTGATATCCTGATATTGCAAGTCAGATATCCAGATATTGACATCCGGATATGCCCCCGACGAATATCCAGATATTTTGGGTTTTCGAAGAACAATAGCTGCATTGTTCATACAGAATGTTGTTATGGGTTTGTGGACCCTAGTTTGATGAAGTAGGACTTCTGTAATGATTAATCTAAGTCAAAATCAAGTGATTAAGGGCTTGTGAATTTGTGAGAAGCCTTAAGACGTGAAAAGTAAAGGAAAGACGTTGTCTTTATGTCATATACTTGTATGTTGTATATTGATATGATTATTGGTCAAAAACAGATTGTGATTTTGCTGTGTTTGGGCTTTGAGATTGGTTGGACTCTTGACATTGGATAGTTAGCTTGCAAGGTAAGCTTTCTTGTCCTCGGTTTAGCCATTGTGTGGTTCCACCATACCTCATGGGAGATAGTTTATATGCATGCTATGTTTACATGCTTTGATAATAGAAGATGTTGATGAGCTTTATGTGCAATGACTTTTAATATGTATGTGTTGTTCCACTTCGACGGTTAGCCTGAGTATGTGGCGTCATACAAGACGGTAATACCGTGGGTGGGTGCAAGTGGCGTCTTGCACTAGTGTGGGTAATAGACGTATTCCTGCATTCTCTGGCCAGTAGATTAGTATTGACACACATGACATGATTATCTGCTGCATTGCACTATTTTGGAACTTATATTGTTGAACTGTTTTAGAACTTATATTGCACATGTAAGTGAGCTTGGGGTGGAAGATCCTTGAGGACCCCTTGCCTTACTGAGATTTTTGTTTAGAGATCTCATCCCATGTTTGGGCCGCTTATTTCAGGTTCAGGTAACTCAGGGGCCGAGACCTCTAGCGGTAGGAGGCCGGAGCTTAGTTGATTATCATGTTTGTTGTTATGCTGATGCACCTACTTGGTTTTATGCTTTTACCATTACCATGCTGTTTGTATTGAGACTTCATGAGTATGCTGTTTATTTGGTGAGCATGGGGATTGTCCATGCCATATTGATTTGACGATGTTTAAGTTTGTTTGCGTTGTATAAACTATCAGGGTTGTCCGGTCTACGTGTTGTAGTTCCGGGACTAGAGAGATATTGATCTTAATTTTATATTGAGGTATTTCAGTTAGCTGTCTTTTGCAATTTACATACAGGAAATGTTTTGAAATGAATTAAGTAATTCAACTTGGTAAGGATAATGACGTCATAATTGAAAAGAAAAAGATATTCCGCAATTTTAATTTAGCATGGCTTAATACAATGACATGTTAACAAATCGAGTATACACGGGGTGTTACACACTGCTTCTTCACCGGCGCGTGGCACCCACGCGCAGCTACTCGTGGCGGCGCATGACAGTGCGTGGAGGCTCCTCCCGGCTGGATCTGGTCATCTTCTTGTTCGATTTTCTGTCCTTTTTCATCCCATGTGGTTGGTTTCTCAGATAGGCCACCGGATGATCACGAACATACCCAAAATAGTGACAAACGTGCTTCTTTTTGCACCTTCTTGATCTTCTTTAATTACAATTTTGTAATATAATGAAAAACTATACAAAAATTGAAATAAAAAATCAAGGAGGAAACCTAATCATAAGGGATTAGCCTCCTTGTTACAACTCAAGTAAATACATTCAAATCTCTACCATGGATTAAAGCTAAAATCCAAATATAAAAGCATCGATTTTTAAAGAAAAGAAATATAAAGATACACATGCAAAATACATGCCAATAAACGTAGAACCCTATGTGCCATATTTCATGAAGCAAAACTAATTACATAAATAGTGAAACTAGATTCACATACCAATGTACAGCTAAGGCTCTGATACCAATTGTAGGAACTATTGGATTTATGCGAAAGCGATTTAAGACCTAGTACATTGGTATGCTTACTGAATCATCCTCATTTCACAATTACCTCTTAACGCGCAAATCTTCGTAGAATCACCTTGTGTATGTTTTTTCTTCAGTTCACGAACTGATCTCCTTTGCATCACAGCACGAACGCACGTACCGTTCTCTTCTGCATCATAGCATGAACAGATTTCTCTAGTTCGAACAGATCTCTGTACTCTATGGTAAACCTTCCAAGCTATCTCGAGGGAGAAGGGAAAGTGTGTGGGCACCTTTTCAGATCTAAGTTTACCTTTTCTATTCAATGACCTAAGAGGTTGATGACTTAAGCGATAGTATTTATAAGGGTTCCAAGAAACCCTAGCCCTAAGCTCATTGGACTATATGTTTTTTGGGCTCTTCTCATACTCTTAGCCTATTGGACTTTAGTAAAAGAGCACAAACCCAACATTAAGATAACTTGTGAGACTTATAGGTTTAGTAGTCACTATAATGGATTCCGTTGTCAGCACATGTACGAAAAGATTGTTGATATACATATTTTGTGTTAATAATTTGGCTATAGTTTTTGCTAGAGAATAATATAAACTATTGAAAAGATCTTCACCCAACACCTTAAGGTTTTGGGTTGAATTGGTTCTTTACATGATATTAAACCTTCAGTGACAATGTGACAATAAGGTCACGGGTTCGATCCTCACTGCCACCTACATATGGAATTAAACAAGCATAAGGTAAAAAAAATAAAAAATTGGGCTTATGGAATATCCGTGTTTCAAGCCCAAAAAAGCTCTTACTAATATAAACTATTTAAAAAATCTTCACCTAACACCTTGAGATTTTGGGTTGAATTGGTTCTTTATAATTTTAACTATTTTGGTTGTGGAAATACTTGATTCGACAAGGCCTAGTGGATTTTGGCGATGCTTTTTTAATATAAAGTTATTATTATTACATATATATTTCTTTAGTATAAAAGAATCTACTACTTTGTCCTTAAATATCTATTACCGTGTTGATAAATTTTATTAAGAATTTCTTGTTCCATAGACGGGAAATCAATGATCTTATTGTAGTTATGCTTTTATAAGCTTCCATCCAAAGATTATGGAAAAAATGTTTGAACAATTATTTTAGTTAAAATTAATTTTTTATTTAATATTTAAATTAAAAAAACCATATTTCCTCATAAATTTTATTTCTCTCATTATAAAATATAGCAGTTTTGACTAAAATAACATAAATCTATATCCTTTAAAAGGACAAATAATAATCTCAAAGTATATATATATATATATATATATATATATATATATGGGGAATGATATTGTGACAACCAAGTTGTGTTACTACCAAGTGACTACCAATTTATTACAAAAAAAAAAAGTGACTACCAATTAATCTCACCGTTAGATCGATTATGTTGATCCAACGGTTATATTTATTTCCATCTTTGTATGGTTATGGTTTCCCAAATTTAATACTTTATATTTATTTCCACCTTTTTATGGTTATGATTTTCCATATTTAATGCTTTCACTTTAAATATGAGAAATCATAACCATACAAAGATGGAAATAAATATAACCGTTGGATCAACATAATCGATCTAACGGTGAGATTAATTGGTAGTCACTTGGTAGTAACACAACTTGGTTGTCACAATATCCTTCCCCTATATATATATATATATATATATATGGTGTACAAAGACAAAAAACAACAAAAAGATAATTATCAACTAATCAGAAAATTCCAATCTTCATTTCTGCTTTTTTCTCATTTTATTTATTGGAAGAAGTGTTTATCATTTTAAATAATATTGCTATGTCATTTTAGATTAAACAATGTCGGTTTGGTGTATAATTAATAAATAATTTTTTACATTCTCTTACTTCCGGAAAATTAGGAAGAGAGAGAAAGTGAAAAAAATAAAAAAATCATTAATTATGCATCAAAATGACGTCATTCCATTTAAAATGACACAAAATTATGTAATTTAAAATTATAAATAATTTTTTCTTATTTATTTATTAATTGTTTTTGGGAAAAAAATAGTAATAATAAGGAAAGGTGTGGAATACACATTTCTCCTAGGGTGTGTTTGGTTTAGGGATTCTGATGAGATACATAGACATCTGAGAAGTGGGAATATTGAGTGTCCATGTTTGGTTTAAGCATTTTGAAAATATGTCTACCTAAACAGAAAAGCCACCTTAACTATTTGCATAGACATCTGATGAAAATAGCCAGCAAAATTTTCCCATTTGCAATGTGGTATTATATGTTATCTACCTAAATCATCACAATAGGCAAGAATCTGATGACAAGCCTACCCTCCTATTAGCATGAATAAACGAGAACCATCGACAGTACAATCTTGTATCAAGATGTGAATCTTTTGGGAGGTGAAGTGGAGTTATGAGAAACAGAGGACAATAGAGTCAGGGATAACCAAGCCATAAGGAGAAACACTTTTATAGAGAAAGAAAGGAAAACAAAACATAAAATAAAAATAGCTTCGTTTATTTAAGTATCTGTTGCTGAGGCTGTGTAATTTATTGACAAGCCAAAAATGGCAACTTTGCTGGGGAAGGAGCATGATTTGAACCTGAAGGAGACAGAGCTATGCCTAGGTTTGCCTGGTGGAAGCACTGAAGTGGAAACTCCAAGGGCCACCGGAAAAAGAGCGTCTCTGAGACTGTTGGAAATATGAGTCATCGAAATAAAAGAGAACACACACCAAAATTTTCCCATTTACAATTTTTTTATTTTCCCAAAAAATTTAAAAACAAGGATATTTTTGTAATGGTATCTTATTTCTCCATCTATATTTTACCTCAAACCAAACATAGACTTTATAAATCTTACCTAATTTGCCCAGTAAAATTTTTTCTAACCAAACAACTTTTTTTATATTTTCCTACCAAACTCACTTTCCAACCATTTTCCTATCAATTACATTTCTCTAGTATTCAAAAAATTTCTCCTCAACCAAACGCCCCCTAGTTGTGTGGATGGATCGCTGGGGAAACTTGACGTTACCCTAGAAATTAAGGGTTTCCTTTGGCGCCTGTTAGGTGGTTACATAATATTAGGGTTCCTTGGATGTCTTGTTGTAGGATATCTTACAAAAAAAAAAATAACTATGTACTATAAAATAGTACATAATTAATTATTTTCATACTCCTTATAATTATGTATTTCAAGTAATACATAGTTATAATATTAAAGTTTTTTTTATATCTCTTATAACTATGTACTATTCATAGTATATAGTTATTTTTTTGTTGTAGGAATTCTTAAAACATAATTCTTATATTTCCCATAATATTATATTTTACATCGCACTCTACTATCTTTATTGGTGACCAGCGACATGATATTGAATACAAACTTGAAGAAAACAGAGAATGGCGCCATTTGGGTATCTTGAACTTACAAAATAAAATAAAATCTGGACTTAAATCTTTTAACATTTTAAGTATTGAACTTATTATTATACTATAATCAGCAAGTATTTCGAGTATTATATAACTAACTTTTTAATTTAAGTAAAATATAAAAAACATAATAAAAGAAAAATATTTGAAATTATAAGAGAGAGATGTGTGTAATTGATTTAATAAATAAGAATAAATATAAGTAGCTGAGATTTGAAGAGAAAAATAAAATTTAATATGAATTAAATTTAAAATAAATTAATTTAAAAGTATAAACAACTAATATTTAGTAAAAAAAGATAATTCTAATTTAAAAACAAAAATAATTAGTAATATAAATTCTTTAAAAAGCCATAAGAATGTGTTAAACAATAATAAGTGAATAAAAAAGTATAATAAAAAATACTTTACTTTCAAATGTAAAATCTCTATGTTATTATAAGGATGAATATATTCTTTAAGTGTTACTGTGAGCATTAGCTTGTGGGGCAAACACAACATGATAAAGATTTTATTATTCAAGAAAAGGAGTAAATACGTACGTATGGATTTAAATCATCTTTCTTCGTTTTTTTTTTTTTATGTGTGTGTCTTTAATTTGAAATTAACATTTTAACCAAAAAAAAAAAAATTTCGTTAATATTTTGTAAAGAATAATATTTTTTCTTAAAAAAATATTTTTAATAAAAAGATAAGAAAAACAAGTGGTTTGATTCCAAAGCTTAAAGGACATTAGACAAAATGATACATACTTGATTCTGCTTAAGTAAAATTTTAGATCAAGTTATTGTGAATGTAAACAAATTTCTTTGAGAGAATTAGCCCCACCATGATGTGAATTTTTCCAATTCAAACACATGTAGTGATAATCCCTGTATTTATTTAAAAAAAAAAAAGGAGATGCGACAAAATGCGTTTCGCGACCAAGTGTTTGTCATCTTCTTCGATGGGTTGAAGGCCAATAAATGCCCTCTCATTTAAATAAACATTCATGCAACCATAAATAAACCAATAGGCATGGAATGAGAAAAAGAAAGGTGGATCATGAATGCAATGAAATTCGTTCTTATCAAAAGGGTCGAAAGAGAGAGCAATAGATGGGGTCGAACATGAATATAGGGTAACTTTTATAGTAGGACACTCAAAATCCAATTATGGTGGAAAAAGGCGAGGTTAAGAATACTTGGAAGTGATTATAATATAAATTTCTATTAAATAATAAAAATATTAATTAAACAAAATACATCAAAATTTAGTTTATTAAATAATTTAATAACATATTTTTATTCACTTTAAAAACAAATCCTCGATCCTTATATAATCTTTTGGAAAAAGTTCAAAAAATGTCATTGGTTGTTGCTTTGAATCACTTATATCTCTATAATTTTTTTTAATCACTTAATTTCCTGTGTTTTTTTTTTTCATCTACCTCATCCTCGACAGTGTTAGAAACTTAACTAAATATGTTTACTTTACATTTCTTAGAAGAAGAAAATAAAGTGATAAAAAATAAAAATAAGACCAAATATTATGAAAACTTAGACTACTTAATGAAAAACTAAAAGAAAAAAAAAAGATCAAATCCATATAAATAAAAACACATAGAAGAAGGACAAAAAGTAAAAGAAAAAATAAGACCAAATAAGATAAAAATTACAACAGTAACAGAAAAAAATAAAAATAGTCTAAATGGAAAAATATATACTGAATACAAGAAAATAGAAGAAAAAATTAAGATAAAAAATAAAATAAAAAAAGGAAAAAAGAAATAACATTTATGAATTTTCAAAGTATTTGGTTTCATTTTTTCTTTTTTTATCCTTGATCTATTTTATTTTTTTATTTAGATATGTTTGATCTTTTTTATATTTCTATTTTATTCTCTCTTTTTAATTTTTTTTTTTACGAAAGTCTTTAGTAAATGGGTAAGCACAAGGCTAAAAAAAGAAGAAGAAGAAAATCAGAAAAAATAGATCAAAAAGTGAAAAAAAAATAGAAAAAAGAGAAAACATATCTAAATAAAATAGATCAAGTGCAAAAATTAAAAGAAAAAATAAAACCAGATTAAAAACTCATAATTGTGATTTCTTTTTGTTCTATTTTATTTTTTATATTAATTTTTTTTCTATTTTTTTGTATTAAGTATATATTTTTTCGTTTAGCCTATTTTTTTATTTTAATTTTTTCTGCCACTATTGTGATTTTAACATATTTGGTCTTATTTTTTCTTCTATTTTTTTATCTAGAAACATTTGATCTTTTTTTCTTTTGGTCTTTTATTAAGTATTCTAAGTTTTCATAATATTTGTTTTTTTTCCTTTTTAATACTTTATTTATTTTTATTTTTTTTGGAAATAATATTTTTTACTTATTATTTTTTTCTTCTAAGAAGGATAAAGTAGTCATATTTAATCAAGTTTCTAACAATGTTAAAGAAAGGGTAGATGAAAAAAATTATAGAAAATTAAGTGATTAAAAAATATAGGGATATAAATAATTTAAAATAATATCACATAGAAATTTTCAACTTTTTCCTATTTTTTTTAAGGAAAAAATATCTATCCTTTTAGAGGATATAAGTTTATATCAATTTAGATCCTAACAGTTGATTTTCGTCCATCAACAGTTATAATTTATTGGGTCAAACTTAATGGGCCAAATTTATTATTAATTAATTAATAATTTTGATTCAATAAATTATAACCGTTGATGGACGAAAATCAACGGTTAGGATCTAAAATGATATAAGCTTATATCCTTTAAAATGACAGATGTTATTCCCTTTTTTAAAAGAGAAAATGGCTTGCGGACATAGCAATCGGCAAAAAGGCAGAAAGTACCGTGGCGTATTAGCGTCAAATTAAACCGTCAAACGAAAAACCCATGTGATCGTTAATTCATAATTACTATCCTATTAACCACTAGCCTAGCCTTGGCACATGTACCGACACCGATACGAGACACATGATACGACACTATACTCCGACACGTTAATTCTAAAAAATGTTAAATTTTGACACGTTAGGAC
This sequence comes from Gastrolobium bilobum, assembly GCF_033153095.1. Lineage (NCBI taxonomy): Eukaryota > Viridiplantae > Streptophyta > Magnoliopsida > Fabales > Fabaceae > Gastrolobium > Gastrolobium bilobum. Next base: position 72,129 of record NW_026897955.1, on the reverse strand, counting down.
ACGTTTTGATATTATATAATTTTTTTAATTTATGTAGTGTATATTATATTTAATATTTAATAATTTAACAAAAAATAAAGCTAAACTTATAATACCTATCAATTTTGCAAAGAAACATAAGATATCCCAAATGTTTATATTAAACTCAATAAAATAATAGTCATAATCCAACGAATCTAATAGTTGGAACTCAAAATGCAACGCAAAGTAACATTTGAATCTTTTTTGAGTCTTTGCAACGAGTATTGGAGTGTCGGAAAATGTCGGAGTGTCGGGAAGTGTCGGACACGACATGTCAGAGATTTTGAAGTGTCGATGCTTCATAGCTTGCCACTTCCTATCCTATTACTGCCACCCCTCATTATGTGGATAATTCTCAAATAGAAAAAGGAATAAATATCAATACAGAAAAATATTTCTGCAGTTAATGCAGATAAGTTATCGGCATTTATTTCTAAAATGACATCATTTTGGGATTGAAAGATTAAAAATTATAATTATAAAGACTATAATAACCCTGAAATAAATTAAAATTACAAAAATATCATGATTTCTGTCCCAAAACGACGTCGTATTGGGCTTACTGCAGATAACTTATCTGCAGTAACTGCAGAAAAAGCAAACCCATATCAATATATAGAATAATAAAAGGGAAATCATATTCTTATGTTGCATGAGATTGATCTCTTATGTTATTCTCACTCCGAAAAAATGTGCCTTTTTTTTTCTTCTAAAAATTGTTGGGGCCCACTTTTTTTATCTCTTAATATGAGAGAACTTCTCTCATACTATATGAGAGAAGTAATCCCCATAATTAAATTAACGTCATGGATTTATTAAAACTATTTTAGTTGACTCTTTTGTGTATTAATTGTACATATAAACCTTTTTTAATCTACAATATGATTTATGGGTACATCTAGATTTATTTATGGAATTAGTGTTTTTCATGTTATAAGAAATAAGTTTATGTCTTATACATACATAAAAGTGTATGGAGCTTATATTTCATTCTATTTTTATCTTCTCTTCACATGGCCTTATATGAGCTCCACATATTTTTATGTATATATATAAAAGATAAAATGATCTCTTATAACATAAGAAACATTAATCCATTCATTTATTTACATCTATCTCTACGATTTTAAAAATATAAATGCTCAAGGTTGAAAAGCTATTCAAATATGTAAATTGCCAAGGAGATAAGTGGGAGTTCATGGGATCATTACCAATAAGTTAAGCCAAATGGGTATGACATTACACTACTAGAAAATTCACAATCAGCGAGGGACAAATTCCCTCACAAAAATGGAAAATTCCCTCGCAAAAACGGTCTGCGACGAAATTTGCGAGGGAACACGGTCCATCGCTAAAACCTTGGTCGCAAAGATATTTGCGAGGGAAATTTGTCATATGCAAATTCCCTCGCAAATTGCGACGGAAACGTTCCCTCGCAATAAAGAAATTTCCCTCACGAACAAGAAATCTGTCTACAGTGTATTTCCGTCGTAGATTGCAACGAAAATTTTGAGTATAATTTCCCTCACAAAATCTGCGAGGGAATATGTGAAATTTCCATCGCTGAATTTGCGAGGGACTGTATTAAATTTCTGTTGCAAAACTTGCGAGGAAATATTTTTATTTTTCCCTCGCAATACGCTACGAATTTTGCAAGGGAATTTTGAAAATTTCCGTCACAGATTCTGAAATTAAAAAAAAAATTAGAAAATGAATTAAACTTTTGCTAATTTTTCTGTAAACAATACGGATTCCAAATGAACATAAATACATAAATTGAGCAACAGAAATCCAAAAAAATACTGGATAAACAATTAAATTAAAATCAAACGATATATCAATAAAAGTGAACAACAATCCTAAAAAATACAACTAAAAATTCTAAACAAAATAAAACATACAAAAAATATCTGATATGTGTCTGAAGTCTTAAACAAAGTAAAACATACAAACAACAACTAATATGCCTCTAAAGTCCTAGCAAAGTCGTCATCATCATCAGGGTCGTCATCCGACGCTGGTCCCTTTGTCTTGTTGTAGTTGGCTTCTTTGTCCTGCATTAGAAGTCGAAGTTGTTCCTGCATTTGTTTCATAATTTTAGCTTGCTGCTTCATGAAGTCCGCTTGCTGAGTTAGCTGCTCTGTCATAGCATCCAATTGCTCCTGAATCTGGGAGTGGGATACGTTCATCCTTTTAAGCTCATCTGCAAATACATTATTATAAAACAGTAAGTTAAATGTTTAAAATAAAATATTAATAGAATAGAGATTGAAAACATAAAAGAATTAACTATGCATTGAGTTTACCTGCAGAAACACTGTCAACCTGGGTAGAGGGCCGTTTACTAGGCTTCAGCCGGCTAGCATATCCTCCCAGCCCGACCACCCTTCCTTTCTTGTTGAATCCACCTGCAGCTATAACCAACATGTTCCCATTATCGGAATAGGAGGAGCTGGAATGACCGTCTGTCATCGCCTGTGCGGACCTCTCCTCTTCAAGTTTTTGATAATTTTCCTGCAAGTAAAGAAAAACCAGCACACATGTGGACATGTAAAACATGACATAAACCATCATAGGAAAAACAAACGTCAAATAATAAATGATCAAACCGTTATTTGCTCCGCTCTAGGGCTTAACCATCGCCTTTGACCAGCTTCAAGCTGCTGGGAATGAGTTCGCTCAAAGGTAGCCCAATCAACCTTTTCAGGCGGCACTTCTCCAGAAGCCTCCTGGAAATACAAATGAAAATCATTAATTCATTAGTTGCAAGTACAAATTGTTGAATACTGAACTAGAAAAAAATTTATACTTACTATGTTTTGTCGATGCTTGCTGATTGGAATCGACCCTCTAGCATATGTGGGTGTTTCCTGCTTGGACCTATGTTTTGAGCAGATCTCTGTTGAAACTTAGGGCAGTTCTTCCATTTTTCTTTCAATTGGAATTTTAAATTTTCACTACACCATGCATTTTTGCCGATGTCATATCTTACTCTATTCATTTTATGTGAGAACATTGTGGTGGCTTTGTGATGCCAAGCTCTTGCCAGGTTATAGCGATCCTCGGGCAACCACCTATAATGCTCCTGTAAATTGCCAATTTTTTTCGATTAGTGCACAAATTGGTGACAAATGTGTAGTTAGTATACATTTTTGTAATAAAACATTAGCAAAAACGAGATATACATAACTTAGCAGGAATTCATTCAACCAAGCACGTTGAGTGTCCTCAGGAATATCTTTTCAGGTGCTCCATACTTGAGTAAAATTACGGAATATTTGATCTTTAATGAATTTCATGATCTCATTATAAGGTTTGAACCTGACAATATTAAATCAATTTATTTGATTATAACAATTGAGAAATGCTAGAAGCCACATTAGTACATCATTAGTAAGAATTACAACTTACTCTGTGGTTCCTAAAGGACGAACCCATATACGTTTAGTCTGTGGATCACAACTCCCCCACTCTGGCTGAAGTGCCGAAGCAGCATCTCCTACCTCGCTTGCAGGGGATGCAGCCTGCAAAAGGGAAAAAATATTAAGCATTAAAAAAGTTAGTACATAGATGCTTAAAAGAAACTATAATATATATCTAAATCATAAAATGATGGTTTACTTAACTTGCTGTGTCGGCCCCATCGGGTCAGAGGGAGTGTGAGGAATACCCGCACTTCCCATAACAGAGTCGGTGGTAGATGGTGATGATCCTATCTGAAGTGGAGGGAGGGATGGGGAAGCTCTACGACCTCTACTAGAGGATGCAACCTGCAAAAGGGAAAAAATATTAAGCATTAAAAAAGTTAATACATAGATGCTTAAAAGAAACTATAATATATATCTAAATCATAAAATGATGGTTTACTTAACCTGCTGTGTCGGCCCCATCGGGTCAGAGGGAGTGTGAGGAATACCCGCACTTCCCATAACAGAGTCGGTGGTAGATGGTGATGATCCTATCTGAAGTGGAGGGAGGGATGAGGAGGCTCTACGACCTCTACCAGAGTAGGTATATGGTGTCGTCCTACCTCCTCTGCCACCACGGCCTATAACTCGATCTCTACCGAGTTTACCATCACTACCAGTCCGCCCATCCGTATGAACCATCTGTGAAAACTTATAAACATAATGCAAAATATATATAAATATAAGAAGTATACAATACGACGTCTACCACTATGGCCATCCATTTGTCACTAATATGCATACACCATACAGAGATCTTAAAAGATAAAAAACATAAAACATAATTGTATAATACATATAACATGTGGCCTGTGAATAAAAATTATGTATTTAGTACAACAGATAATCTTTAAGAAAGAATAACTGAAATCAGTCGGACGATTCGTGTTCTTCGAATTTTTCTTGCCCACCTTCCTCTGGACTCTCATAATCATCGAATTCAGGCTCACTATCTGAATAAATATCTTGTTCATCATCGTCTGATTCCTCATTGTCCAATATAAAAGGAATTAACTGTAACTCTGCAGCAGAATCAAAAAGATTACTTGGCACATCATCCTCTGCAACATTTACAGGTAGTTCATGTTCCCCATCATCCTGAAATGGATCAGTCACGTCATTTGAGTCTGACTCCATCGACTTAGGGATAATATTCCGGGCTTTGGTTTTGATAACTCCTCTCCACCCTTGTTGGGAAGTAGGGTATAATGTGTAAATTACTTGTTCCGCTTGTTGAGCAAGTATAAATGGGTCGTAGCCAAGTGCATAACTCCTTGACCAATTGACCTCAACATTTCCATACTGGTCAACTTTTGTCAAAGAATGCAAAAGGAACAGAATTTGAACATGAAGTTTTTGAGACATGGAAACAGAAAGTTCAAGCAAATACCAGGTTCACGTTCTCATGCATCATACATAAAGAGAGTGCAAGCCGCACAATAAAAATAACGTTACTCATTTGCGAAAATCCCTTATTGGAAAAACTTTGTGAGTGAATGTTACTCACAACAGGAAACAACATGAATGTTACTCAAAGTCATCTAATAGACAAGCAGTCCCTTTCTTACCAACCGTACGTTAAACACAACCTCTTACCCATGGATTTCACCCACCGACATTTCCCATTCCTCACTTCCTCTTCTAACTTTGTTTTCTTCTCATTCAATTCAACCAAACCATTAAAACTACATAAATCCATTGCATGCCTGGTCCTCTTCTCGCTTTAACACCATTTTGCTTTCTCATCTTTTAAACACAAAGGACTAATGAATAAAGATGAAAAACAAACCAAACCATACCAAACAAACAAGGCCATGACAATACATGAAACTGCAAATTCATAAATAGGTATCATATATAAAGTTAAGAGAGTTTCATTACAAGCATGAGTGGTCCTTCTTTTAAAACTGTAGACACCCAAAATCAGGATCATCTCCTTAATTAACTTAACACTACGAGCTAACGTAAAAAGGAAAAAATTCCCATAAACTATATGGAGTCATCTAGGAAAAAGGAAAGGTCCACCAAGAACAGAGGATATGGATCTTTTAAAAACATATATATAGCTAGCTAGCTATCAAGTCATTAAACTAATAATTATCACCTTAACCAAAATTTTCCCAAAACCAAAAATTTATGGAATCTGATCCATATAATCTCTATAATACTCCAATTTAGGGAAACTTTCACATTAAACAACTACAACTTTCAGGAGAATGAGACAAGGACTAGGACTGCCACATAATAAACCCAACTTAAAGTTACAAAATATCTAATATTAATTTCAATCCCATGTGAACATAAAAATAAGACTTTAAGTATATATATATTTCAAACAAGAAATCACCTCATGCAAACAAGGATGCTCATACTATATGACAGGGAAGAAGGGTTACCTAGATCCCAACACGGGATGAACGAGACACATGCCTTTTCTTATTATCCTTGTCTTTGTCCTTGTTCGCTTTCGTGATTTTCCAGCCACAAGTCCTAATTTTTTTTACAGGAAGAAAGGTTGTCAAACTTGGATTGGAAGCATCTCCTTTTCTATGTATATTTTTCTTTAAAATAATAAAAAATCAAAAATCAAAATGTGAAGATACAGAGTAGTTAAGGTCCCGTCCCACAATCCTCAGAGAAAGAGATATGAAGATATGAAGATACATTCGACCAAACAAAAATTATAAGATGTACATAAGAAGGGGAATGTCAAAGGGGAATGACAGTGAAAATGGTACCTTGACGAAAATGGTAGCTCACTGGCGGTGGGTAACAGTGGTTGTCACTGGCGGTGGGTAATGGTACCTCCCAAAATCCTCGTATGAAAGAGACGAAGTTCAATGCTTTCTCACTGGCGGTGGGTAACAGTGGCTCACTCGTGCTTCAATGCTTTCTTCACCCAAATGACCATGAGACGAAGTCAGAGAGGGATGAAGTGAGAAATGAAGTGAGAACGCCCTAAACCAAAACTTTTGGGATCCCAATTGGTGGAAATTGCACAAATTTTGGGAGGGATAATTAAAATTTTGAGGAAATTAGTACAATTTAATAAAATTGGACGGTGACATTAGTTCCAACTCTTCCTTTAGTCAAATTGGTAAATTGTGTAGCAACATAGTTGGAGCAACTTGGAGGGCAAGGTTTCGATTCTTGCCTCCATGTATTTTTACAATATTGTATCACTATTTTTAATATATAATCTTATTATTGGATAAATATTTTTAATGTATAATCTTAATTATATATATCTTTAATGTATGATAATAATTGAAATTTCATTTAATTATAATATTAAGTATAATTTATTTTATTTACAATATTTATTAACATATCTTTTACTTATACTATATATTAAAATTTATAATATTTTTAATTTAAAACTTTCATTAGTTATGATATTATTTAACAAAATTAAATTCTATAATATTATTCATAAAAAAATTCATTTATAGTACTGATCATCATAATGAGTGTAACACTTGCTTAAATTATTTCAGCACTATCCATATATTTTTATTTATTGTACAAGATAATTTGATCACGTATACTCATACGAAGAGAAAATAGAAATTAAGAATAAATTCATGTGTTAAATATCATTATGTTTCCTCGTCACCGTATAAAGTTCTATTGAGAAACAAAAAACGAAGACCACTGCCCTTTCTGACTGTAGCTGCACGAATCCCTCTTTGCGAGATTCAATCGACAAACTGACCGTTAGATATAAAAGTATAATGGGTGTAACCCTTCCTAAAAATATTTTAGCACCATCCAACGGTGAATTTAAGATAAAACCTTCTCTCAATATTGCTGCCTCCAACAAGAAAAGCCACCGTCGGATATGAAGAATGATGAGTCGGGAAGCCAACAAAATCTCAGCTAGACTGAGCGGTAGATGAAGGATATCTCGTAGAATGATCAAAGATTGCTCCTTCCTCAATTCTCCTGTGAAGCTTTTGAAATTGTTCTCTCTCTATTTTCTCTTATAGTGACTGATATTCACACTCCCTTGTCTTCAAAATGCTATTCATGCACGTTCAAAATGGCTGCTGGACATCTTGAACTGGGAACCCTAGCTTTCTTTATTGGGGTGGACTTGACTTTTAATTAAGTGGTTAAACCCCAACTACAAAGACCAATGCCCTTTTTGGTGGCACCGGAAGCATGTGTCACTTTTCATTTATTTGTACAGTGATGACGGTGAGGGTGGCTAGAACGTGTCTCATTCAAACATTTTTCTCTACTTCTACCTTTTCAATCATTTGTACGCACACCTTAAATTTCAATAGAGTCTTATCTTTCCAACGATTAACTCACACAGGCACTATTGTCACTACACACACTCAATGTTTGCCACAAGAGGATGCGACGACCCATTTAATAACTTTTTCTCATACGCATATTGCATCTTTTCTATATAGTCTTCTCCTAACTGTAATGACACCTTCCCAATTTATCCCCTTGTCCCTTTAAAATTTGATTTATATGTGTTTTTTGAATTTTGTGAGGGAATATCATCCCTCGCAAATTGCGAGAAAAATAACGAGGAAAATTATGAAATTTCAGTTGCAATTTTTTATCCTACATTTTGCAAAGGAACTTCCGTCGCCAACGTTTTTCGTCACTAGTTTCCGTCACAGAGTTATGATTTTTGCGAGGAATTTAATTCCCTAGCAAATTGCGACGGACTTGTGACGGAACTGCAACGGATTCTGCGACGGTGTTGTAGTGAAGGAAATTTCGCCAATTTTCCGTCGCAAGTGTACTTTCCTTGCAAATCCCTCGCAGTTTGTGAGGGAAATTTTTCCTTGCAAATTTCCCTCACTATTAGCGACTTTTCTAGTAGTGTTATGTCTCAATATAAAATCTTAAAGTATTGGGTTCGTGAGTTTATCCACTTATATAGTCTTTACTTAGCCTATATACCATAAAAATATGAGACTCCATCACACTTGAATATCCCAATAATCTTAAAACCCACATTGATATACTCTCTCTCAATAGAAGTCTAACCCACCTCTAGCCAATCACCTGGCTAGTTTGAGCCAAACCAGACTAGACTACCACCAATTGACTAAGCTAAACGTATCACACAAAGTGGGTCCGACATTATGTCTCAACCCAAATTCTTAAGATATTCAGTTTATGTATCCATTCACTTATATGATCTTCACTTAGTCTATTACCAATCAATATAGGACTCTATCACAGTTGAATATCCCAACATAAATCTAAACATAATTCTTGAATTTTGAATTTATTGTTTCTTGTAATCCAAAATTTTAATGCCTTAAATTTTTTATAGATTTTTTTTATTTGTACATTTCTTATTTAATCCATTTTTAATCAAATATGACTTGTTTAGTTATCACGCATGAATAAATTTACCAAAATTTTTCAATTATATATATAAGGGTTTAATTATACTCTTTCTTAATCTGGCAAAAAAATTAATTTAATGCTTTTTAATAAAATAATTACGCATTTATTACAGTTTTAAGAATAATTACGGACCCACTGCACAATGTGACACCCCATTGAGGCGTCTCACCCTAAGGGGAGACGCTCCAATGGGGCGTCACACTTGAGCCCTATATATTTTCCTTCCACTCTATTCACTCTTCACACCTCTTCTCTCACTCTTCATATCTCTTCTCTACCAAAATTCCTAACATCATACAGACATAATCCTTTTTCTTTAATTTAGTATTTGAATTTTATTTCTTATTCTATTTAAGAATGAGTTCACATCCTAATTCTGTTCGTGTTGTGTTATATTACAATGGTAGGAAGGTAGAAGGTCGACGAGGTGTCATGTTTGAAGGTGAAAAAAGGCCGACACGAATCCAACGCAATGCAACCATTGGCGAACTGCATCAGAGAATTCGGCAGAAGTTAAATCTTCGAGGCAACCAATGTATCACTCAGATCACGACAAGGTTATAGCAATGTGATAAATACATTAGTTTGCAAGTGGTCGACGATGAAGACGTGGAGATGACAATGGAAGAATTTTTCAACCAGTCAAGGACAGATTTTCTAGAGTTGTATGTCGACATCGCCGCAGTAGAGAATGTTCCATTACCGGTGAGGTCAGTTGATTTAAATTCTTCCCGTCTTTCATCTTCGTCTGTCGCTCATGCGTTTCTAGTTGGTAACATTTTTTAGGGAGATGAAAATGATCTGACTTGGGAAATGCACGACGAAGACGACGACAACAATGATGAAAATATCGCAATGGAAGAACGTCTTCTGGCGGAGGATGCCAGTGCTATAGAAGAAGATGAAGATGGTGAGATGGGTGCGTCTCAAATCCTAGTATACCATGAACCAGTGGTCGCGCAAATGCCGCAGTTGCATGACGTTGCGTCTGCCCCATTAGGTAATCATCGTGAAGGTAATTGATATAATTTGTATATACCTGAATAGATACCTGATTTAGGAAGTTTGTATTAAAAAGTTTTAATTATCAGATGCAGGTGACGAAGCTGTTATTCCTTTTTGGGAAGGAATTCCGCATTATTCGTACATTGATTGGAGTTATCAGAGCGAACAAGAATCATGCACTGATGGTACGGTTTCAGGATTGGGTTCAATACAAGGTCCGTGGCAACTGAGTGACAAGTTATTTGTGAACCAAGAATTTGCAACAAAAAAAGACGTCCAAATGGCACTTAAGCACAACCTGACTAGGGAGCATCGAGAAGCAATTGTAATTGAGAGCACGCCTGCAAAGTTATCCATGAAATGTTGTGCGTATTATAAAGGTTTCCCGTGGCGCGTTAGGGCGATCAAACCAGTGTTTGGTGAAAATTGGAAGATTACGAGATGGGGTGGATATCACAATATTGTTTGAATGACCACATTTCCCAGGGACATAGACAACTTGATGTAGACGTTATTGCGGATCTCGTTCTAGGTACGTATTTATTTTCGATGAGATGTCAACGTTTACATACTACTGTGTAATTAAATACGTTCTATGTTATCGAGTCTGTGACCTCTTTAATGCAGGGATGATAAGGGAAGAACCATCTGTCTCAATTTCTTTGGTTCAAGAAAGGATAACCTCTAAATAAGGCTTTAAAGTTTCCTACAGAAAGGCATGGTATGCGAAGCAGAAAGCGATGGCAATTATGTACGATGATTGGGAGGAATCGTATGCTTTTTTGCCAAGGTGGTGCGAATACATGCTTCGCTTTTCTCCAGGTTCATTTTATCATATCCAAACAAATGATTTTTATGCGGAGCATGGGTTAGTTAATGGAAAAAAGGTGTTTCATCGCATTTTTTGGACGTTTAGACAGTGTTGTGAGGCGTTCAAATCTGCCAAACCAGTCATACAGATTGATGGAACGCATTTATATGGTAAGTACAAAGGCAAATTGTTGGTGGCCACTGCCCAAGATGGAAATGATGAATGTTTACCAATCACTTTTGCCATCGTTGAAGGTGAAACATTGGAAGCATGGGACTATTTTCTTGTTAATATTCGTGCTCATGTTACTGACATGTCAAACATATGCCTGATCTTTGATCGTCATCGTAGCATAATATCTGCTGTGGAGAATAACCCTAATTGGCTGCCACCAAATGCATATCACGTGTTTTGTATTCGTCATATTGCAAGCAACTTCAATCAAAAGTTTCAGAATGAGGGTTTGAAGCGGATGTTAAAGAATTTAGGTAAACTCATTCATATATCCTTATTTAATTCTTTCCATTATGTGTCTCAATTTATGTTTAATACGTTGATGTCCAATTTGTGTAGTCTATACTCCAGCCATGGTTGATTTTGAAAGAAATCTTGCGAGATTCCGTGAGACTAGTCCTCAAATTGCTGAGTGGATTGATGCCATCCCTAAGGAAAAGTGGTCGCGTGCCTACGATCTTGAAGGACGCAGGTACTGGCATATGACAACAAATTTGGCAGAATCTGTGAACAGGGTTTTGAAGGGGGCTAGAAATATGCCGATAACTGCATTGGTTAAGCACACATATAGCAGATTAGTTCATTATTTTGTTGAGAGAGGTACATCTGCCGTTGCGCAACTTCAATCAGTTAATCGTCATTGCAAAGATGTTGTTGAATTGGTCAAGAAGAATCAGGTACATGCAAAAGGTCAGCATGTTCGTGCATACAACGTGGAACATACTGTCTTCGAGGTTTATGCAGGTTGGGATCGTTCATATTTTGTCAATCTCCCACGGAGATTTTGTCAATGTGGAAAGTTTAAGGCCTTTAAGTACCCGTGTAGTCACGCTAATGCTGTTGCTTTAAGTGTTAGACAGAGTCCTTTCACGTATGTAGACGATGTCTTCTTGACAACTAAGTTGGTCGAGGCTTATTCTTTTCCGTGGGAGCCAATTGGAAACAAGGAAGCAATTTCCACCAAGTACAGGTCCAAAGATTATTCCTGATACCACTATGTTGCGTGCAAAAGGTTGTCCAAAGTCAACTAGCATACGCAACGAGATGGACGAAGTTGAGACAAGTCAAAGCTGTATCAGGTGTGGACTTTGCAAGGAACGCGGCCATAATCACAGAGCATGTCCAAATCGTGGGAGAAACGACTGAAATACTCAGTAATTAATCTACATGGATATTTTAGAGCTTGAATTGTAACGTACGTAAATTGCATACCTGGATATGTCGCATCCGGACAACATGTATAAATCCTGCCTGTGTGAGGTAGTCTGTGACCACCTCTGGAATAGCGCCGGTAGGTGGCCCCCCTGTGGTTTCCCACGCCTGGTCTTCAGTCTCCTCACATGCTCTGTATTCCACACTCGCTGTGAAATATGGGCACTTTGCGTCCTCTTACGAAGGGTGTCCCATCTATAAGGCCCAAGTATGATGTACATGCTAGGATCAATAGGCTCTGGATCCGATGCAGAACCCGAAGATGATGATGAATCAGCCATGACTCTAAACTATATAATATAAAACAACATTGAAATTAATCACATGTAATAACACATTTTATGTACAAATTAATTAAGCAATGCCCTAATTTATTATCAAAAATATTAAGCATAAACCCTACGTTTTTACTACAATCGAAATTAATGAAATAATATTAATACGTAGTACAGTAATTTGTTTGTAATACTGACATAATACTTAACTCTAAGTCACTAATAATTTCATAAATATGTACTAATAATAACACATAACTGACTACAAAATTATCAATACACTCCCACATTAATAACATCATACAAAATTTACGAAGTCACTATCACTATTTTCTAAATCACTAATTAATACGCTAAACCCCAATGCATAATTAAATATTAATAATAATAACGACGTAACAAAAAAATTACTAAATCATTACAACATTCATAGCATGGTACAAAATTTTTAAGTTACTATCCTAATGTTCTAAGTCTCTAATATACGATAAATCCTAGCATGTTCGCAAGGTAGCACTGTAATTTAAACGTATACATAGCAGGTATTACAAACTTACCTAAGTTGGCAGAGCTTCGCTACGAATATTTTCGCGTTCGGTCGGGAGCACAATCCATGGTTAGAGAGATGTTAGAGAGAGGTAAGAGTGAGAAGTGAAATGGTAAAAATGGGAGTATATATAGGGCACAAGTGTGACGCCCCTTTTGGGTGTCACATGTGACGCCGCATTGGGACGTCTCCCCCTCATTGGGGTGTCACATTGTGCAATAAATGTGTAATTATTCCTAAAACTGTAATAAATACGTAATTATTTTATTTAAAAACATTATTTTAATTTTTTTGCCTTCTTAATCTTCCATAGTTTTCATCTATATATGTCATTTCCTAATCATTTATCCAATCCCTCCAGCCAAAATTTGACAATGTTACTGAAATAATAATCATAGTAAAAAAAATAAAATAAAAAACTTCCTGTTTTGACTTATTTTCTTCCATTCCATGATTTTGGTTGTTTTATTAGTAAGCGTTCTATCCTTGGTATTTAACTTAACAAAGCTCCCAGTGGACGCTCAATCTCTCGCGATTATCCTGTTGATCATTCAGTGCATTGCGTAATTGCATACGATGTGTTCATTGAACTTAGCTTAACTCACTGTTACGCACAGTCTTCAACTCATAAACTCAAATGATTTTAGTTGTTTTTCAATTGAAGTCACAAAACTGTGCCTCCTCTTTTCATCTTTAGCACTGAATTAAACACACGGATCCCTGTGTAACCAACATGGTCCAAATCACCATGCTGCCAAGAATATAGTCTAAGTGTATATTTATTTGTTCACAAGACCTAGATTGATATTTTTGGGTCTCCGTGAATTCTGTAGCCAAAAAATATACATAAACAATGATAAAATGACATAGTTTTGGTATAAAAATTATAAAATAATTTTGGTCAGTGTTTTAGGATGACTGGATTCAATGCATCTTATCCAAAATTACCAAGGCCAATTCATGAATGTGTGAAGAAGGGTATGCATCATTGAATGTAACTCGTGTGTAGCCGTATTGTGATGTTGAGCTAGCTAGCTGGCTATAGATAAACAAACCTGTGTTACACATTATTTTCTTCTACATGGATCTTTTTTTCTCTGTCTAGCACTTTTGACAGAGCAGCTAGAACTTTTGTAGCTGTTTTTTTCTTCTACGTCCGAGTTGTATCTCCTCCAGAGTGAAGTTAGATACATCATAAAAAAGAACATGTGGGATCCACAATGGATCCTGTTCTTTTTCTTTTCCCTCTAATTCTAGAGCTCATTTTTATTGCTACCCTAGTAATGAGTGTTAGGTATTACTGTTATGTGGCTAGGAGAGCCTAAAATTGGGAAGATATGTACGTATAAATAGACTAAGTGACAATCTACCATAATAAGCGAGTCTATAATTACGTCTTAAGTCAAAACTTTAAAATATTACATTTATGTATTTTTACACTTCTATATTCCTTGCTTTGTTTATTTCTATGCAAAACATTATTTGTTACATTTGAATTCCCAACACTTATAATTTTATTTTCTGGGTGTTTGGGGTGCTGATAATGTGGCTCGAATTGGACTCTCTAACTGGGGCGACGAGGTCCGTGATACTGAAAGTCATTTCAGACTGAATTCATTTATTAATCTTGTTGTCTGTTATAACTGAGACTAGACCATATCCTTGGTCTGAGCTCTATGATCTTCGGTCTGTGATTCATACCGTCTCTGTTGGATATGAGTTCGACTATTATGATTTTAGCATAAGGGGGCGTTTGGTTGAGGAGAAATTTTTTGAATACTAGGGAAATGTAATTGATAGAGAAATGGTTGAAAAGTGAGATAAAGTGAGATAGGGATAAAGTGAGATAGGTAGGAAAATGTAAACAAAAAAGTTGTTTGGTGGGGAAAAACTTTACTGGGAAAATTAGGTAACTTTTATGAAATCTATGTTTGGTTGGAGGTAAAATATAGATTGGAAAACAAGTTGGTATTACGAAAATAACCCTGATTTTAAATTTTTTTGACGGTGGCATGCTACAAACAGGGTTGTTGCTCTCTCTTGGAAGACAGTGATCAATGGAATCAAACAGAGCAGAGTAATATTTCAAAGCATTGCACACTCTTGTTTCCAACCTGACCTCATTGTGCTGTGCTTCTTGCTCTGCCACAACCACCATTGTAGGATTTGTGCTGCGAATGAGCCCCAAAAAATCCCTCAAAGATCCTTCGCTCCCATCATAAAGCGTCTTGTGTAGCTGCAGAACACAATTCACACCCACGCTTGTAGTCATGTTAAGGCCAGGCTGTAACCAAAAATTTCCAGCACCCATTTGAGCCAAACTCAAACCTTCCCCTCCTCCTCCTTCCAGAACATCATCACTGCTACCCTTTTTTCTCTTTGCTTTGTTGGGAGAAGACTCGTGCTCTGTGTGCTCATTGAGGGTACGCTAGTCTTTTGGTTAAAAACCAATGTCAGCAAATAGCTTGCTTTTCACCAATACCACATGATCAAAGGGAAACTTTCACCGGGTATCTCCATGAAAATAAATATGCATCTTGGTTTGGTAGGATAGTGATTTAGGTAGGTAAATATGCAAGTTGGCTCAACCAAACATGGTGTAGGGATATTCCCACTTCTCATTTACCCATCTATCTCAACATTTTCCCCCAACCAAACACACCCTAATGGGTCCCCTCAAGTGTTTCCTTTTCTCCCAAAATAATTTGGCTGAGGTCCATGATAGGCGAGGTTTCTTCTGCTGAGTTCTGCGACTTAGCGTTCCCGTAGTTATTTTGAACTTCGACTTCCGGGTTTCTATGTTTTGTCCTTTTATCTTCCTATACAGTTGCGCCTTTACACGTGGTGCCTTGCGACTGGCTAAACGTGCCTAGAGCAGCGCATGCTGCCTTCACGCATCGTGTGCATCAATTGCTGCTATCAGAACGTCTCTTCAACCGCCATGTATCCTAGAAATTACCAGTTTGCCCTTGTCTTTTGCACTTCGTGCCGTAGGGGGCGTTTGGTTGAGGAGAAATTTTGTGAATACTAGGGAAATGTAATTAATAGGGAAATGGTTGGAAAGTAAGTTTGGTAGGAAAATGTAAAAAAAAGTTGTTTGGTTTGAAAAAATTTTACCGGGCAAATTAGGTAAGATTTATAAAGTCTATGTTTGGTTTAAGGTAAAATATAGATGGGAAAATAAGTGACAATTATGAAAATATCCATGTTTTTACATTACGAAAATATCCACGAAAATAAGTGGCACTAAACTAGAAAACAAAAACACAGTCAACATGCCATAAGCTACCCTAATCAAAGAGTCACAATCCTTTCTTTCTGTTTCTGCTGGGGCTTTGCCCCTTAATGTTACCAAAAAAAAAAAAAGTGACAATCCCATATCATCACCCTCCTCCTCTTCCTCGACCTTTTCTTCCTTTTTCTCAGGAGCCGGAGCAGCATCCGCAGCTGGGGCTGCACCTCCTGCAGGAGCAGCTGCAGCACCAACACCACCTCCAACGAACACTGCACCACCCACAATCACCTGAACAAAACATTCAACAGAAGCAATAACCGGAGGAATCAACGACGAGTGTGTTAAGCAAGGGTAGTTTTGGGAGCACCCATTTTCATGGTTTTCATTTACCCAGCTATCGGTCAAATACCACCATGGAAATAGGATTTTAGCGCCGTGATTTTAGTCCAACTTTGCGTGCAAAACTCAATTGCAAGGCAAATCAATTAGGTAGGCAAATTTTTGGATCACTTCTACCAAACGTGGAGAATCAACTTACCCATTATCAGATGCCCATCAAAATTTTGAGAAACCCTCAACCAAACGCCCCCTTAGTTCATTTGGTTTTACCCTATTCACTTTCGCTTCTCATTATCTTGCTTCTGCATTTCTAAGTTCTTCTTCTCCTTCCCATTTTCTTTTGCATTTCTTCTTACTCTGGGTTTTTGGGTGTTCGAGTACTTGCAAAGTTCATTTAGTTTGAGCAACTTTCGGTTGAGAGACGCTTTGTCACTTTCCTTTTGCGATACACTCTCTGTCCTCGATCCTAATATAGGTATCCCTCCTAAACACTTTCGTTTTCGTTCTTCTAGTGTTTCTATTAGCTCTACTTTACTCTTATTTTTGAGTTCTTCTGGTATTTATTTACTTCTTGCCTCTTTGTTGCTCCATTTGTATATTTTTGTGCTTTTGTAGTGGTCTGGGTGTACCTTTATTATTTTTCCATTCTGGGTAGGTACTTCCTAATTTCCTTCCCTCTAAAATTTCCAAGCGCACGAGTGTTGTTGAGGATGAGTATAAGAAATCGAGTGGGAAAGGGGAAACACAACATCTGAGAGGTTTCGGCCTAGGTGATGAGACGAGAGAAGACGAGTCTGAGTTTTTCCGGAGTCTTCCTCCCGGAGCTAGGTTTTGGCTTTGGGGCATAGACCAGATTGAGAAGGAGAAATAGGCGGCACTACTCTGTGGTTGTCGCAGCAAGGGTAGCAAGCGTAGACCCATTATGTGTTCCACTAGTCAAGGTCATGGCTCACAACTATTGGACCGGGATACTAGGTTTGGGTCTCCAAGTTCGTCGACTGCTGCTTATTTTATGCATGTCTCTCCGCAAAAAGATCCTTGTTGTTGTGATTATGAGATCCATGTTCGTCTATTTGTGGACCGTGATCGCCCCAGCTGGAGATAGAATTCGGGTCTAGGGCCAGTCCAGCTTGTTCATTTTTAAGTTCTAAACTTTTTGAGTGCGACTTAAGTTCTCTGACTCGGTCAACTTTAGCCAATTGTACTCATCAAAGAGATTTTTCCCAACCGAGTTTGGGTCCTGGTGATGTTTCTCATCCTTTTGAAATTTCGGATGAGACTTCTAACTCGTCTAGTAGTAGTTCTTTTGATTCAGGTATGTCTACTCATTTAACTAATCCTGGCTCTCCTTGTTCTAAGTCGTCTATGGAGCCGCCTTCAGCTGATTCGGTAACTCGGTTCCCTTAGGTTACTCCTGAAGTTATGTCGATGAAGTCGTCGATGGACTCTGAGGATGTAGTTAGGCTTACAGTAGGTAACATGGATAGTTACGACATTCTTCCCCTTGCTGAAGATGAGCTCGTTTAATCAGGGTGGAACCCGGACGAGGCTTTTTTCTTCTTCTTTTAATGAGACTTGATCACCAAGGTCGATCTTCAGTTTGCATTGACCGATTTCCAAATGGGTGTGTCAGCTCATCTTCGTATAGCCCCAACTCAACTTCATCCAAATTGTTGGACTTTTGTCAAGGCTTTCGAGCACCTGTGTGCATATTTGACTTTATGCTGCTTTATGTTGCTTTTCTTTCACTTCTTCAATGTTTATACTTCCCGCACCGGGTTCGCGTCGGCTGATCGGAAAGGTTGGACTAATATCCGGGGTCGTATGAAGAAACAACTTTTTACCATGTTTACCGACTCTTTTCAAGCGGTTCAAGGGTCACTTCTTCAAGGTTGTGGCCCGGGTCTAACATCGATTTCTTTCTTCTGAAGAGAGGGTAGAGGGGAAGTTTCCACTCTACTAGTCATATGAGCATCACAATTCCTCACCGCCCAGCTACTATTTCGGGGAGACCAGTCTTTCTGCCGAGGAACGAACTACGGCCAGGGCGTTGTTAAAATATTTGGAGCAACATGGTTTTTTCAGCTTGGCCTCCTTTGTGTTCAAATATCAGGAATTGATTGTGCTTCTTTTTCTGTATTCTTAATCCGAGCTAAATTCCTTGTTATATTTTCTTGTTGACTTCTTTCTGTTTCTATGTTGATTTTCTTTCCTGATTTTGCAGTTCCAACAACGATCGAACCCAGTTTCCTCGTAGCTTTGAACAAAGGCAAAACTTCTGCGGTGGCTTCTGATTCTAAGACGAAGAAGAAGGGCAAGGTATCTGCTGTGCAATTTCGCAATCAAATATATAAATCAATCACACAAGTACGCAAGTGCACGTGTCATATGTAATAAAGTGGATATGTGAGTCCAAGTATCGATTTCACGGAGATTAAGTAAAACTACGACTCTAAGTGAAGGAATAAAAGTAACAATAATGATTTTTAATTAATTAATGATTAAATTAATAACTAATAATTAAATTAAGCTAAGACTACTGATAAAATAAGGAACACAATAAAAAGATAAGTTTCAAGTATTCAAAGATAGATTAGGATTAATGTATCCATTATTGCAATTTCACCATAATGCAGTAACAATGCTATAACAATCATCCAATCAGTAATCAAAACACTTATGCATGCAAGGGCTCTCATCAACAATACATGTATACTAGTTCCCATATCTCTATGGCCAACATAGTTATGAATCCATTAAATGCAAGTTTCCTATACTTTTGTGGTGTGAATGATCTCTCTACCCACCATTAACGAATTAAATTAATTAAACCACAATATTTAATAACTTTTTGGGTTCACCTATATCTCTATAGCCCAAATCCTAGATCTCTTACAACTCTTTCTCGATAAGTAAACAAGATTAGAGACAATTTAAGTACTTTATTAAACAAGTAAATGGAAAATCATATAACAAAGTTTAGGCAAATTGATTACAACACAATAAGGGTACTCTATGACCAAATCCTAATAAATTAGCTCATACTTGAATAGAAAGAAACATGGGATGTTGCTATAGCTCTCTCTCACAACAACCGTTGGCTCCGCCACCATCCATATCTCTCAGCCGCCGGAGTAGTCTAAGGATTCACAGGATTCATCGATCTCTCTACTAAACCCTAGCTTCACCCTTTGATTTGTTGGATCTCTCTCAACAAACCCTCAATATCTCTTTAAGTGTTTCGCGGCTTGAAGCCCTAACTTTCTCTCTAACCGCTTTGAAATTTTGCGTTCAAACCTCCAAAGAACCTCCTGGATGTGTGTAGGCTTCTTTCTTTTATAGACCTTGATGACTTGGACTCCAAGTAATTCTTCAAATCCAGTACAAATATCACTGCAATCTGATCTTGATTTGATGAAGATTCTGCTCTGATTTGCTGAAGATATGGCTTTTAAAACAGAGCATATTGACTTTAGTGCTGAATCTCTATGCAAATCTTTCCAAATAATCTTCCAATATGAAATTGATTTGCTGAATATTCAATCCTGGTTTGTTGAAGATTTACTTTTGATTTGTCGGGGATTTATGTGTGATTTTTCTAAAGGGACGGTAACTTAGGCGCTAAGGAACTCTTTTTCCTTATTTTGGGCTTGGATCCCCAACGGCTAGCTATTGTTAATTTCATTCAACGCATAACTCTCCTAAGCCCGAGTGCTACAATTATACTTTTCAATCTTACGACTCTTACCTGCAATAAAACAACAAAGGCAATAAATGGATCTAACACTCAAAATAACATCAATTATCAATACTTAGCATATTTCTCATTCAAACCATGAAAAGATAAAGTTCATGCAATAATCATATAATTCCAAGAGAATTATGCATAAGTAAGGCATCAAATCATCAAATAAAAGCCTAAAAATAACTCTCCACAAGAGAGTTATCAGTATCCGTGACCGAGCTAGTATCTATCGGGGATGGGTCTCAAGGTTCCCCTACTTCTGCTCATGCTAGCTCCCCCGTGGTCGTGGCCACAACCATTCCTCTGAACAAAGAGGCCCCTCCTCCTCCTCATACTCCAGGGTCCTACATTCTTCAGCGAGGTGAACTTTGGGAATCCAGGGTGTCGACCGAGCTTCAAAGAGTCATCTGTCCTCCCCAACATTTTTTGGATCCCAAGCCCCTCTCTGAAGATGCACTCAAGGAACTTCATAAGATAGAGGCCGGCGCATTGAAGGCGTCTTCCTTGATCAAAACATTTTTTAATGCATGATAACTTTGCTAAGGCGCATTTTGAAGCTGCTTCTCTTCAAATTGAAAAAGATACGCGGGTAGAAGAGAGGAAGGCCTGGATCAAGGCTTATTAGAGGGTGGAGGAGGAATCAAAGGAGGCCAAGGCTTGAAAGAGAAGACCAACAGACTTTACCCTTTTAAAGGATGAGTTACTCACTAAGTTTCTCACACAAGTGTTTCTCTTTATAAAGGGATAAGAATCCTACTTCCTTCTTTAGCGGTGTTGCTGGGTTTCTTCCTCAGGATCTTTACCTTTAGCTTTGGCTTTTTTCTTCGCATTTCTTTTTTTTTCTCTCTCTCTTCGCACTTTACAATGGCAGCGACTAAACATCCCTTTTAAACTAGAGATTAAGGCACCTATTAGTTTGAGCCTGATTCATCATGGATCATAGATCTAATAGATTCTTACGAGCACAACTATTATAGGGTAATAATCAAACAAAAGGAGCCAGAATTGGATGAAATTTGGAACAAAAGGAGCCTCTTCATTTTTCTCAGACATTTTTGTGATCTTGTTTATCAATATAACATGTATAAAAGTGCATGATTATAATGAAAATGGACTAGTATTTGGGTTGGAAATACTGACATTGCTCTGGTGTTGACACTGGTCTGGCCTCCATTTACAAGTCAGATAGAATTTTCAGGCGATAGATATGTTTGAGAGGGTAGTAATGGAAGTTAATCAATTGAAAAACAATATTTGAGGCGTTGATTAGTCTAATTATTTAAACTAAATCTTGAGGGCATCAATCACGTTCTTTATTTTAATCTATATTCATATATATATATATATATATATATATGTATATATATATGGGGCAAGATATTCTTACACCGGTGTAAGAGTTAGAAGTCTTACACTCAATCTTGAGCATTGATCCACTTGTATCCAATGGCTCACATTACTAAAAATTTAGAATCCTTAGATATAAGTGGGATCAACGATCAAGATTGAGAGTGTAACTTACACTGGTGTAAAATGATCCTAACCCTATATATATATATATAACTTTGGTATATTGTTATATATATAACTTTGGTATATTGTCATGTGAAGTTTGCTCATATGTTTTTAAAATTTGAATCATTATTATAATCAGACCACATTATTGGTTACAAATACCCGTTAGTTTAGAGTTGCTTCCAACATATTTTAATATAATCTACATATGCATGTACGCAGCTGGTAGAAGTACAAACTTTTGCTGCACCTCAAATAATTTTAAGGCTGCTTTTGCCAACATTCTCATGTTTTGGAATTGAGAAATTATTCTCTCATGTAATAGGAACAAATTATTTTATTTTATAAATATATTGATAAATATGTCTTGTTATTTTTTATTTTTAACACATGATGAGACTCACCATATGTTGAGTCTATGACATAAGAGGGGGTGTCTTTTATAGCATAAAATTAGATGCTCCCTTTGGAATCATAGTTTTTGTCCCGGGGCAAAGGTAAATAATGGAAACTTAATAATAGGATGTGCACACGAGTCATATTGAACCGGAAGAGTGATTTGATTCGTGAATTGATTTGAAAAAAATAATGTAATTCTTAAATTGATTAAAAAATTATGGTGTAATTCGATTTGATTTCAACTTCAATTCAATTCATTTGTATTTGTCGCATTTCTAACAATGCATATGATTCGGTTTTCAACCCGAACAAACTAAACCGGACGTAAAATAATATGATTCAAGTCAATACACAAATCAAATCGGTTGATTTAATTTTTCACACATCCCTATTTTACGAGCAAATATGTAGTGCTCCAGAATCAATACACCCGGAGAGAGGGTCCAGGAAATTAATTTCCCTATTTTACGGGGCTAATATAGCTTGTGGCTTTGGTTTTATGAATTCGAGTTAGCTGGGCCATGACTCCAACGTATTTTAATGCAGGCGCATGTTGACTTTGTGCTATAGTTCATGGGATTGGATATAATGGCAATATCTGGTTTATATCAATGTATTCAGCTGCCTTCCCTGTCTCCGTTCACGGGTGCATTATAGGCTATGTAGGTTTCCATGTAGAATAGAGCAAGGTTTGTGAAAAAATCAACTAATATCTAACCATAAAATCCTCGAACAAGTTTTATAATTTTATTTTTTTGTCATCATAGTAGCTAGATTATAAAATAATGTCATACATGTTGTATACTTTATGATATCCTATAAGTGATTTTTACTACTCATTTGTCAATGCAGAGTTTCTAGTGATGTAGGCTGAAAAAGACATTTGAAGGTATTACAACAATGATATGGAAACTTAGGCTCTTGCCTTTCACACACACTCTCTCTCTCTCTCTCTCTCTCTTTCACACCTATCTTAAATTTGTATGACATAGCACTTTCATTATGCTTCAGATTAGTAAGTTTTACATAGGCAATGAATGACAGGAAGAAGATTATTTTTTGGCAATTAATATTTTTAGCATAATTTATATGATGGGCATGCATATGGGTCTGGAGATGAAACTTGTAGGTAGTACTTAATAAGAGTCTTCCTGTTAGTGCATGAAACCATAGAAAAACAAGTAGCAAGCTTGTATTTGTGACCCCAAACTTTTGATGTATCAGTGCTTTACGATTCAGTGCAAGTCCCAAAATAATACAAATTAATAAGGAATTTGACCATGTTTTTGTCACGTTTTCCCAAATTTTTTTACCAGAATGTTATGTTACTGCAAAAATTTGTCAAAATGTCGTGGTGACAAATATATTGTTAGTGATAGTGAGTTTCAAATGCCAAATGTCACGAAATGATAGATCACCAAATTCGTTATCAAGGAAATGATAGACCATCAAACTTGTTGTCTCTGTAGTCTATCGTTTCGTGACATGTGGCACAAAATTTTGAAAATTTTATCGTAAAATTTTAGAAGGTTATAATTTTTGACTCGAGTGTCCGAATCAGGTATTTATTTTCATTCCATATAACTTTTCAAGATCTATGCCCTAACAAATGCCTTGGTCAAAATTTTTTCCCAAAAAATGCTTTCTTATACTTCTTTTGGCACATTTTATCTCTGTAAATGATATTATTTTCTTTCTTGTGTCCCTTTTGGCACATTTTATCTTTGTAGATGATATTATTTAATTTTATTCTTCCTTGTGCCCCTTTTGGCACATTTTATCTCTGTAAATAATATTATTTAATTTTATTCTTATTTTCACGCTCCAACACTAAAAATTAATCCTTCGTAAATTTTTCAGCATGTAGATCTTAAAATATTATGTGGAATAAAAAAAATCAACCAATTTGATCACTTAAGTAAGAAGTTATAACTTTCTAAAAATGAGTTGACTTTTTGACTAATATAATGACGAGTTTGTCACCATGACATCTTGGCAAAAATTTTTTTTTTTTGGTGAAATCTTGGCAAAAATTTTACGTCACATAATGTCTCCAAATTAGTAAGCATAACATGCAGATGGTGTGGTAATTAGGTTTCTCCGCTGGATTTTTACTCTTTCTCTTTCACATTTTGACTTTCTTGCAGTTATTTATCTCAAGACCAAAAATTAAAGTGCTTAATCTTCTGATTTTATTCATATACCTACAGAGGGGCTACAATAAAGCCTATTCTGGGGACGATTTCCCATCATCAAAGAAGACTTCCATAAAGATGAAGAGCCTGAAACCCGAGATGAAGAGTTCAGTGAAAGTCAACTTAATAATTGAAGCACAATTGCTGTTGCAATATTATGATAAAAATAAAGATTGTTAAGAATTACTATATGCAATTCTTGTTGTGGCATCACATGCTCCATCTTATCATAGAACTTAAATTAATATTGGTCGGAATCTTCCTTCATTGATATAACAATAACTTTAAGAAGTTGAAGGTACAATAATTGACCTTCATATTTAATATTTAATTTGCATTCTAGGGTTGTTATTAGATTAATATTTTTTTCACAAATCATTGTCACCATTCCATAAATTAATATATATGCATTTTAGTGTGGTTAAGCACTTGATCATTCTTCACCATCTATATACGAAATCTGAAAAATCTCTTCTTCTTTTTTGGATATAGAAAAAATCTCTTTCTTGTTATAAATCGGTGTTACATATGACTTTAGTGTACTCATAAAATAAATGCTTAATCTTCATAATCCTTCTTGCTTGGCTTCTTGTTAAAGCACACTCAATATTTTGTAAGAATCACTGGGTTATGTGGATAGATGTAATCACATTAACGAAAAGTATGATCTAATCAAGCCAAGAATTAAAGAACATCTTTGGTACTATCGTCGTGCCGAGTACTAGGTATAATAATATATCAAAAAATTTCCTAAGAGAAGGTACCATTCATGTTGAATATGGTGGAAGGAGATATTATGACATGAAGCCTTGTATGATTGAGGCTCCAATGCAATGTTCGTATATTACTTACTTCCAATTCCTTCTTGTCTCAAGTTTATTAGGGACTTATTGTGATATGATATCTTAGTTAAAAGGTATAGGAAAAGGTACGCTAAACAAAAAAATTCATGACAATTACATGACACTTTCTTACTAGTTCTTTGTTTCACTAGGCCCACTTGCAAATTAAGAAGGAGGAAATCCAGCTTTGGTTTGGTCCTCCATGGAAGAAACGAACAAAACAAAAAAAGAACACACACTTGGGCCTTTGGGCCATAAAGACATGCATTATCCATTAGGTAATACAGATATCTTGCAGATTACACTGATAACACTTTACCACGTATACAATTTTTATTTTTATTTTGCAAAAATATCTCTGCACACACAAAAAGAAACAAAAGAAAATATCTGATACAAACGAGGGACAAAAAAGTAAATGTAATAACACCCCACCTTACCTTATCGGAAACCTTTCAGTTGCATAAATATCACAATGCCTTATTCACTCGCAATATAAACCCTCGCTTCCCATTTCATAACTCAAGAAACCCTTATTTTTTGGTTCTTAGCCTTATCCGTTAACGTTAACCATGTCTACCTCTGCGGCTTCTCTAGCACTTCCCACTCTCACTCTCCGAACACGACAACCTCTGTGTTCTCCTCAGTGTTTCTCTTCTTCCCTATCCCTCAACCCTAACTCAAAGCGCTTCTCCATTTCCGCGGCGTTTCTTCGTCCAACGTTGTCGTTGTCGTCTCGTTTCGTTTCCCATGTTGCTCTCTCCTCAGAGTTCGACCAGGAAGAAGACACCTTCAGCGGAGATGAACGTCCCAACTACTCCCCAGACCTCAAACTCTTCGTGGGTAATCTTCCTTTCAGTTGTGACAGTGCCCAACTCGCTGAGCTCTTCGAAAGTGCTGGGAATGTAGAGATGGTTGAGGTATTATGCTTGTTTCTTCTCAAAGTTTGCTTTTTGATGCTTTAATAAAGAACCCTTTTGGAAGAAAAGAAATGGGTTGCGATTTTTGTTTTTAAGTTCTGAAATTGTTGGGTTTTGGCAGGTGATTTATGATAAAACGACTGGGAGAAGTAGGGGATTTGGTTTTGTTACCATGTCTTCCGCTGATGAAGTTGAAGCAGCTGCTCAACAGTTCAATGGTTATGTGAGTCATCATGTCATAATTTGTTCAATTATAAAGTTAATTTATGTTCAAAGTTTCTTTTCTCTTTTTTTTTTTTTTTTTTTTTTTTTTGGACTTTTGTGTTGTTTCAGATTATGACTCATTTAGTGAAGTTGGCTACTTCGGTATTTAACTGTGTTAGCTGTCTGAGATTGAGTTTATATGATGTGAAATGTGAATGTATTTGTTGTTGTCTGTTTTATTATGTATGGCTTAGACCATTCTGTTTATCACATTTAAGAAAGAGTCTTTGGAAATTCATAGGAGCTAGATGGAAGGCAATTGAGAGTGAATTCTGGACCACCTCCTGCTCGGAATGAGAATTTCAGGAATGATAATTTCCGGAATGATAATTTCAGGAATGATAATTTCAGAAATGAGAATTTCAGGAATGATAATTTCAGAAATGACAATTTCCGTTCTAGAGGTGGCCCTCCTTCCAGAGGTGGTGGTCCTTCTTCAGATAGTGAACACCGTGTACATGTTGGTAATCTTGCTTGGGGTGTTGACCACTTTGCACTTGAGTCATTGTTTGCCGAACAAGGAAAGGTTTTGGAGGCAAAGGTAATCTATGACAGGGAAAGTGGAAGATCAAGAGGCTTTGGGTTTGTGACTTACGGTAGCTCTGAAGAGGTCAACAGTGCTATTCAGTCCTTAGATGGTGCGGTAAGCATGCTAATCCTTCTCCTTTGCGAAGTGGATGTATTATTTCAGTATATTCCGGAAGACATATATAAATGAGATAAGGCCTTTTTCTTTTCAGATTTCACATGTCAAATTCATATGGTTATGAAAATAATTTTAGATAAGAAGCATTTCGTCAAAATTCTGTTTGATAAAAGCTTATTTTGCTGCATAAATTCATTACTGTTTCTGCATTTCTGAATTCAAGCAATTAGAATATCTGTGTGCTAAACATGAACTGCAATCTGATGAGTTGGATTTTGTATGGTTACATCTTAAGAAGTTCCATCTTAATTATAAAGAGTTAAATCCCTTGTAAGAGTTCAAGCCTTGTTAAAAGCTATGTTCTAAGTTGTTTAAGTTGGGTACTTGTGTATAATTGTATAGGCCTTATCCTCACTGGCCATCTTCAATTATATATTTAACCACCAGAATCTGATTATTTGATATTGGTTGCAGGACTTGAATGGCAGAGCTATACGAGTCTCTGCAGCAGATGCTAAGCCCAAGCGTCAATTTTGAGGATTTATCCTTTCATCTATACCTGAGAACTTCGGTACTATTCTGTACCTATTTAATATATGTTGTGTGTTCTAATTCTAAAACATCTTACAATTATGGCATTTCTTACCATAATTCCTCATGAGGCTCTATGCATTTGGCTGAATGTTCCAAGCTTTTGGTATTGTTTGACCTTAACAGGTAGTTGGGAGTTAAGCGGCTGCAAGTCATTGATGTTTAGCAACAGTTTGTGAAAAAATGCATCATTGAGACTGTATTTACCTACAGTACAGTACCTGTAAGAAGATATGTTAAGTTTCTTTTGAAGTTTAAACGTATGCTCCAAATTCCAAGGTTGTCATTTGAAACTGATTTGTAGTCGTTATTTCACAACTTTGTTATAGAAGTAGATGACTCAATATTTGTTAGTTGCCATATTCAACTTCCTAAAATGTGCCGGAAAATTATCACCACAAATTTATTTTATAGTTTACTTGTTTGGTGGGAAGGAGTAATGTGATTTGTTGTCCTTGTGAAATCTATTATATATTTGGTTTCATGTTGATGACTTGAGGTAAATGGCCTAGAATTCCTCCTTCATGGTTATATTTGCTTAATTCTATGCATTTAATTGTACTATATCACCTGGGGTTTAAATACCCCTTAAAGAGTATTCTAGAATCATTCTCCACGTTAAAACCCTTTTACACCGTTTTTATATAGGGAAATAATTATTTCTTGTTGTATGAGAAAATTATTTTATGTAACAGAGACAAAGTAGTGGGATCCACATTATTTTTTTGTTTTTGTTTTTGTTTTTATAAATGGTGGACCCTATTATGTTGTTTTTGTTGCATGAATATAAGATTAATAAATCCCTTTTATATAATGTGTTGGTAGTTTATACACAACTTAAAACACCGCTGTGATTACGTACTAAAAAAAATGCCATTGTGATTTAGACTTACCCTTAAAACAATATTGTGTTTTGGAAGGTTATTTGTGATGTTAAAACTCTTTTTTGAGTAAGGACTTTATTATTTGTACGCCTACAGTAATACAAATTCTTGAACTATACTTTTTTGTTAAGTGAAAAAGGGATAGGTTATTTTTTGGCACGGTGTTTGAGAGCGGTAAGCAAGGTAGGTATAAAAAAAAGTAGGTAGAATAATTTATTTCAAATAATAGAGACAGAGAGTATATGTTAAAAGTTGTATCTTTTATTTATGGGGTTTGCATTTATCATTTAACATGACACAAGAAAGTTTTCTATACACAATATTTTGTGGAGAGAGTGGATTTTCTCATGTGAAAAAATGATAATGTGGTCATGTTATTTGATCATAACCACTTATTGATGATGAGACAAGAGAAAAGTATATAATTTTTAAATAAGTGGTCGTGATCAAATAACATGATCACTTTTTTACATGAGAAGATTTACTCCATTTTGTGGGGCTCACATTTTCTGAAGCAAAAAAAACAATTACGGTACGTAAAACGAATCTTTATAATATTACTCAAATATTTTTCTTACAACATAACACTTATAAAAATCTTTATTTATTATTTAAAGAGTGCAATTAACATAATGTTTGTGAATGGCTGGTGTCCTCGGCATTGAATATGGATAGCTGCCACTGCTGTTCATCATTTGCACGTTTGGTTTGGGTGGTTGAGCTGAATGATGCAAGTCTAGCATTGCCTTTAATGCTATCATCATTGAAGTATGTCACTGAGGCCTTAAATTCGTCTCACTTTTAGCCCCAGTCACGGTTATTACGTCTGGCCCTATAACTCATTCTTCTTGCCGAGCTGCACAGGGAGTTAATAACATTTGGGACAGAAATTGATTGAGCTGAAAGTCAAGCCAATATTATGTTTTATTTCAGATAACTTGTGATTAGGGCTATATAATAAGTTGGCTTTTGCCTAAATGAACGTGATTTATACATTATAATTGGAGGTTAGTCTGACACTGTCTCGTTAGTTTGATGAAAGTTAAATTGTAAGTCTGGCTTGATATATTTTTTAAAAATAAACATATTATAATCTCAATTATGATAAATTAACATATAATTCTTAAGAAATTGGTTTACAAAATAAATATGATTAACTTTTATAACTATCAATTAATACCTTCACAATATTTATTCGTGAAAATTTAGGGAAAGATAAATCTATTTAAATTTCAGTATTCTCCTAAAATATTATAGATCACTTTAAATATAAAACAAAAATACAATCTATTAAAATTTCATTCTAAAACGTCATAGTTCGGCCAATAGACTTTGAAGCTAGACTTCGTAAAATCAGATTAATTATTAAGTAATTTTTTTTTTTAACTACACATGCTCTATTTTAATACTTTATCCGGGTGCTGCATGACGTATTTAAACCCTGACTTTTGATAAAATTATATCATATAGAAACTCAATAATCAGTTATCATTCTTTTTTAAGTTCAACATCTTGATTTAACTTAATTTCTATAAGAATTTTGCCTCCATGATCAGCATCGTTCACAATGACAAAAAAAAAAAAAAAAAAAAAACACTTTCAAAATTTATAAGAGATTGGTTATATTTATTATCAACTTATATTAAATCTTTTATTACCATCTCTATTACCCTTAAATTTATAGAGGAGGTGAACGAGAAATTATTTAAATTTGATTCGTGGTAGTAATAGGTAGTTTGATAACAGGTCTTACTGGACTATGTTTTTTAGGCTTATGATCTATCTCTAGTTTATTACCTCCGATTTTATAAGGATTTTATATTATAGGATATAAAATTATCTTCTACGTACATAAAAATACGTGGAGTTCATATATATATATATATAGGGTTTTATAAGAGTTATGTTGTAGGAAAAGTGATTGTGTAATGTTATAGAGATTCGTTTTGCGTGCCTTAATTTTTTATTTATTTTTTTGTTTTAAAAAGTGTGGGCCCCACAAAATGTTGTGAGTGTAGAAAAGTTTGTTGTGTTATGTTAAAGGATAAAACGAAAACCCATATATATATATATATATTTACATGGCCTTACGTACATTAAAATATGTGGAATTGATATATATATATATATATTCACATGGCCCTATTTGGGTGGCACGCAATTTTATGTGTGCTTAGTAGGTTTTATACTCATATTTCTTTGCTAAAATTAATCAGAGCTGTCCCCAGACAGTAGGTGCTGTTGATAGTAGTGTTTATGACTTGGTTTTGAGCTTGACATCATTCTCTGCGATGCTGTTGGTTAAGGTTCTCAACGTCATCAAAATCTCTTCAAAATTTGAGACAAAAAAAAAGCTTACAATGCAATGCAACTGTAAACTTTGATGCCCATTCCACACATGATGAATAAACATTAAACAAACCCATGTCATTTAGAAAGCTTCAAATGGTCTATTAATGAATAAGACATGTTCTGAATTTTGGTTAGTAAGCAATCTTCAAATTATTTTTTTCTGGTACCTTCTAAGTTCTCACAGTTACAGTCCAAGTCATATTAAGTCAGTGAGGAAGAATAAGCAAAGTTCATAGATATGAGACTCAAGACTCAAAAAGAAGTTCAAATCAAAATTCATGGTACAAGTCAAATACTGAATTCAAGGTAGTAATGAAGAAAAATTGACTGCAAGTTTTATCTGGTTAAATTTCTTTTCTTCTCTGTCTTCCTCTTTCTACTTCTCTTCTATTGTTTCTCCACATAATCGAACTTGAATATGCTGTTTTTCATTGATACGTTTCCCCACAGTGTATCTTAAAATTTTGCATGGATATTAAAAGGGAAGAAGAGGATAAAAGGCAGTTTTGGTGGCTCTGCATCAACCTCATGTATTTTTCATTTCATATTCTTCCTTCACTATTTTCATCTTTTTATCTTAGAAAAATAACGTCCATATATGACCATGAAGTCCAAGGAGCGAAGACTTTGAATTCTCCACAATCTTTCAGCAGTATCAAATTCACAGGTTTTACCTGCACTTTCATTGAATAAACACCAAAAGATTACTGCAGTTATTGCTTATGAACCTAGTCAGTTGTCTCACTTTTCTGTCACATGATTTCTGGGAAAGATGGTACGGTAAATAAGCTTCTTCTTTTTCTTTTTCTTTTGTTTTTTGTGGTTGAGCTCTTCAATGAAATCTTTTTCTGATAGTTAATAAACCCCTATATATACTCTCTAATTCTCCTTGCAGGGTGAAACTAACAAGTTGAACTAGAGAACTATGGCTTGTGATAGATATTCAAGATCTGTAAGGTTTGCCTATTCTTCCCTTTGCAAACTTGCACCTACTTAGAATTTAGTGTTACTTATGCCAGTGCCTCTATTAACTAATTAATGTTATAGAACATATATCAATTTATGTAGTTACATTTTTGTGGGATTTGGCTATTCTCACTACCTTTTGATTTTATGTTGTTGCTAAAATTTTGTGTTATATGTGTATCCAGATTTCATGATGATCTTGAAACTGAGATGTTAACAGAAAGCAAAGAAAGTCACTTGTCAATGCAGGACTATAAGATGAGAGGCAAACAGAATATTGGGAAGGATGCAATAAACAAGTCACTGGAAGGAAGAGAACTTTCTAGGGTCTTTTCTGAGGATTATGATGCAGCTGAGATATTAATATTGGATCCTAGGGGACCTAGAGTAAACAAATGGAACAAAATTTTCTTAGTAGCTTGTTTGATTTCATTGTTTGTGGATCCCCTATTCTTTTATTTACCAGTTGCTAAGAAAGACAAATGCATTGATATGTCTTCTGGTCTTGAAGTGTCCCTTACCATAATTCGGTCCATGGCTGATGCATTTTACATTATTCAGATTTATGTTCGGTTTCAAACTGCTTATATTGCTCCTTCCTCTCGTGTTTCTGGTAGAGGAGAGCTTATTATAGACTCTTCAAAGGTTGCAGCTAAGTACCTGCATAGAGACTTCTGGCTTGATCTAGTGGCTGCCCAACCACTTCCACAGGTATGTTCAATGTTCTCTTGAGAATTTGTTGGTGAAGAAACAAAGCAGATAGAGTGAGGGTAAGAGTATCTCTTTTGTGATATGATAAAATGATAATATACTAATATAATATATGTCTCTTGTTATCATTTGCTGAACTAAACTGATGTTGCAGTTCAAAATGATTTTATGTGTAGTATACATCATGTTTAACTGTTTCTGTTGCAAGCTAACAATTTCATAATTAATATTCATGTTAGGTGTTAATTTGGGCTGTAATTCCAAATCTAAAGGGGTCAGAAATGATTGCTTCACGGCATGTTTTGCGCCTTGTTTCCATTTTCCAGTACCTCTTGAGGTTGTATCTTATTTACCCTTTATCATCTGATATTGTCAAGGTAAATGGGGTAATGATGGAAAAAGCTTGGGCTGGGGCAGCATATAATCTGATGCTCTATTTGCTGGCGAGTCATGTAAGTCAATGTTCCAAATACTTCATATTAGTAGCTTTCTAACATGTACTATATCAAGATCTCTTTTTTATTTTTATTTTTTTTTGTTATGCTTTTCATTCAGTTTTTTATTTTTTATTTTATTTTATATATTGCTTCTGATTCAATCCTTAACTGTCCCTTTATTTCAAAAAGGTTTTAGGATCCTCTTGGTACCTGTTATCAGTTGAAAGGCAGGATGAATGTTGGAAGAAAGCTTGTACTCTTGAGTACCCACACTGCCAGTATCATTATCTTGATTGTCAAAGCATAGGTGACCCAAATAGGGCTGCTTGGTTCAGATCAAGCAATCTTTCAGGTCTATGTGATCAGAACAGTGATTTCTTTCAGTTTGGCATTTTTGCTGATGCTCTGACTTTGGAAATCACGGGCTCAAAATTCTTCAACAAATACTATTACTGTCTTTGGTGGGGATTGAGGAATCTAAGGTAACTCAATTTGTTGATGTCAAAGTTGGACAATTCATCAAATAGAAAATTTATTCTATCTTTAATTTACCTTTTTTAATTTGATGGCAATACACATAATTAAGAGCATTATCATCACTTCAAAGAAGATCACAGATGATAATAAGTATTATGAGATTCCAATAGACCATATTTTAGTGAATTATACAAATTGATAAAAAAAAATTTACTCAAATTTTGGATTTTTGTTTTACTATTGTTCTGAATCGTCCTTCACAGTCTAGTACATGGCCTCCCCATAGTGAGTCCATAGACCTCATTAAAGGATCTCTCACTCTCTTGCACAGTTCACCATATGGTGCATTTCCTCATTCACATTAGTGAGATAGTAGGCAAAACAATTATAATAAGGGAATATTTTTCATATATATATCTATCCCTCTTCACCATTTGAAGAGGCATTCTGCATTTGTTACTTTCATGAACTGTTACTCTGCTGAAATATAGAGTCACCGTATCCTTACAAATTTCCTCTTTCTCAGCCATACCAGAGATACGCCTTTTGTGACTCCTCCAAGAGCTCTGATCCATAACACTACCTCTAAAAAGCACTTCCATAGTGATATACTCCTAGCTCTCCTACAAAAACAGCTCAACTATAATCAAGACCTTCATGTTCTTAAAGAAAATACCATCACGTTTTGTTGTCTTAACAGTCTTTTACTCTTGATCCTTGACCTATTTTTAGCCCACACTAGATTTTTAGATGTTTTAACTAATTCTATGCCAAATTTGCAGCTCTGCAGGACAGAATCTCTTAACAAGCACACATGTTGCAGAGATAAATTTTGCGGTGATTGTTGCAATTCTTGGATTGGTGCTTTTTGCACTGCTTATAGGCAATATGCAAGTAAGTCTAGTTGTTGCCAGTCTTTAAATGTGCTGCAACTTTCAGGACTTGATAATTATTCGCAAAAGTAAACTCATTATCTGTTGGTATATTAGAGTTCTTTAACATCAGGATTTTTTAAGAATTTTCCTTTTTTGGCTTACAATGATTATTTAAATATGAAATTTCTGAACCTTGTGAGACAGGTTGTGTGTTCATTGAGTAGGATTTATTGTCATGATTTCTAGTGAATTCGTCATCCATATATTAACTATATAGCTTATAATAATCTTTAATTGAAAATTCTTATAGATGACTGACTCTTTTTGTTGCAAAAAGCTTATTGAAGTACTGCCACCTTGATTCACTTTCATTCAACATCAACATCAACAACACCTTTATCCCAAATTAATTGGGGTCGGTGGTAGATGAACCCACATGAAAGATACAAAACGGTTGAAAAAAAAAAGTAAAAAAAGCAAAAAATAAATAAATAAATAAACAAATAAAATAAAAAAATAATATAATATGTATGGTTTTAAATTTAGATCATAACTTGGATTCTCATATATTGTATTTTCATATAAATACTTATCTGATTAACAGACCTACCTGCAATCCACCACTCTGCGGCTGGAAGAATGGAGAATAAGAAGAACAGATACGGAAAAATGGATGCATCACAGGCAGCTCCCTCTTTACCTGAAGCAAAATGTGCGACGTCATGACCAATTCAGATGGGTTGCTACTCGTGGAGTGGATGAAGAAACTATTCTCAGAGACCTTCCTGCGGATCTCAGACGTGACATTAAACGCCACCTTTGCCTTAATCTAGTTCGACAAGTAAATCTTTCTAATCTTTTTCCTGCATGTTATTTCTTTGACACAGCTTTGTGAATTAAGAAAGTTCCAAATAAGCTTCTCATGCAGTGTCAAATCCTAGTCAGCATGTATGCAAGTTTTATCCTAAAAGACTCATTTTAACCCAAAAGTGTAAGCCTTTTTTTAGGTGAAGACCGTGTCATTGACATACAAGAACCCATTAGATTTAAAATGTGGACAATGCATAGGCTCTCCTACTTTGTGCTAAGAAACTCCACAATATATAGTTATTGATTAATAGAATGGAGGATGGTGAGGATCACACTAGTTTGGTCATAAAAGTTCTGATATCATATAAAGAATTATTTTAACTCAAAAATTTAAACTGTTAAGTGAAAATTCCAATATGTGTTTCTTGTGAAATAAACTCGTGTCGTGGAGATATAATACAATCATTTGTATGTTTTTACCCAACAACTTAACCTTTTGGAATAACAAATTCATGACATGGTATCAAAGCTTTTATAATCAAGTGGTTTAGAATTTGATTCTTGACCTTTCTAGTCGAGGGAAGGGACAAGCATTGGCGGTCACCCTCACTGAACTTTGATTATTTTATAATTACATGTATAAAATGATATTTGTCAAATAATAATAAACTATTAGTGTTAATAGTTCGTCGCTCCAGAAAAATACTTATAATAGTCCATCTTAGTATTCTTAACAATACTTGTAAATTTGGTATTTTATTTTTGCCCCCTAACACAAAAATCTCGGGTCCACCGGTGCCTAAGGGAGAGATATAATAAAATCATTCATGTAAAGAGAGTTGGTTTGTGAGATAAAACAACTAAAAATTAACAACTTAATTGGTCCATGACAGGTACCACTATTTGATCAGATGGATGAAAGGATGCTAGATGCAATATGTGAAAGGTTGAAGCCTTCTCTGTGTACTCCAGGAACTTGCCTAGTTCGTGAAGGTGACCTTGTCACTGAGATGCTCTTCATTGTTAGAGGACGCCTAGATTCTTGTACAACCAATGGTGGCAGAACTGGTTTCTTTAACTCATGCAGAATTGGCTCTGGTGACTTCTGTGGTGAAGAGCTCTTGCCATGGGCTTTGGACCCTCGTCCAACTGTTGTCCTTCCATCCTCAACTCGCACAGTGAAAGCCATCACTGATGTGGAAGCTTTTGCACTCATTGCAGAGGACTTGACGTTTGTAGCAGCACAATTCCGCAGGTTACATAGCAAACAACTTAGGCACACGTTCAGGTTCCATTCCCATCAGTGGAGGACATGGGCTGCATGCTTTATACAATCAGCTTGGTTTAGGTATAAAAGAATGAAGGAGACAAGGGACCTAAAGAAAAAGGAGAATCTGATAATGGCTTATGTCCCTGGAACTGGTGGCACTGAATATTTCTCTGCACCTCTTCAGGCCCCAATGTGCTCAAGTTTTACAACTTATGCTGCTAAAATATCAGCCAACCCAAGGAAAGGTAGTAGCTTGAGATATGGTTCTGAACTTGACATTCTTGGTTCATTAAGGAAGCCCCTTGAACCAGACTTCACTGATGATGATAGATGAAGCATTAAAATGTTGTCCATTAATTGGAGAAGGCCTGTTAATCAGTGTGTACATCTTAATGGAGTATGTGCTGCTTACTAATTATAGTAAACTTTGTAACTATGAAGGACTCATATCCCTTGGAGTAGGGCCAAGGATGGTAGTAAACTAGAGCAGAGGTATGATTTTGCATGAATAAACTATTTGACTACTGGTACAAGATCCTTAACTCAAGTAGCACTCAGTTCCTTTGGATTACTTGATTCTAGACTCTAATTCCATTCAGGCCTCTTTGTATGTATTTTAGTCTACTATTTCTCTTCTCACACAGGTTATAGACTTCCTTTGTTAAATAAATAAAAAAAAGGACTACTAAATATAATTGAGCACATAATATAAAGCCAAGAAAGTTGAGTACTTCAGCATCTAACTATGCATATTGGAGCTGGCCCAAGTAATGCATAGCTGGGCGTATATAAAAATAACTGCCCAACTCAAGTGATATGGTCCAATGTTTGCCCTTTGCTTCATCAGCCCAACAAAAAATGTTAATTAGCTTTCATACCAAACCTTTTTGGGCCTTGAGTAAGAACCATTGGCAAACGGTTTGTCTGTGGATTTTGTTAGAGAAATGTAAAATAATTAATTTAGTCTCACCCAATGCCTTAAGATTTTGAGTTGAAGTGACGCTTATCAAGGTATCAGAGCTTCAGTCACCAGAGGTCCGTCTCCACTTTCAAATCGAATTAAAAAAAGCACAACTCACGTGATATGGTCTAATGTTTGCCCTTTGCTTCATCAGCCCAACAAAAATGTTAATTAGCTTTCATACCAAACCTTTTTGGGCCTTGAGTAAGAACCATTTGCACACGGTTTGTTTGTGGATTTCAACTTTTTCGCATGGTTCAAGATGATGTTTTATGTTGTTAAATAACACATACAACATTAATCTATTAAAGTTATCCAAAGAAAATTAATCTATTAAATTAATTATAATAGTAAAGAATAGCTATTAATAATTATGTTGTTATTTTTTATTACTATTATTATTATGATTATTATTATTATTATGTTATATGGTGAGGCAAATTTTTTTGAATAGGCATAAAATGTTCTAAACAATTAAAAATGACAATTATTATCTAGCTAAATAAATTTTATCAAATTAAAATCAACTGCATTTAACTATTACTTCATTTATTATCCATTTGGCCCTCTTTTTTGCGAAGGGAGTAATATATGGGGCGCAAGCCACTGTTTGGCCATATTCAACTGCAATAGACTGGTCTAAAATGTTTGACATGATGAAAGTTTCAGAAATAGCTAATGTGGGTCCCCAAGAATATTTCAGGCACTAAGTTTGGCAAGCAACAAATAATGGAATCATCAATTCGTGGAAATCAGTATTTTTTTTTTATTTTTTTTTTTGATAACAAAATCAGTATTTTTTTTTACCAACATGGCAACATTACTTAAAGTTTTCATGGAAGATACAGAGAATATTCCAAACCCATTTACCAAACCAAAACTAGAACACATGTCTTCAAAGAAAGAAAGCCCTTTTTTTTCCTTTAATTCCTTAATAACTGTCAAACATTCCATTTTATATACTGATCTTCTACTCACTACTACAACTTTTTCTTTTCCATTTTTCATTCTACTTATTAATTAATGTCATTGCTGTAAGTTGCTTGTTTGAATTTTCTTTTGATTCTGTTAGGTCCTAGATAGAACGTATTGCTATACCGTATGGTATGCGCTCAGAGATAGTGTATATCAAAAGTATACTAGGCTTATAGCCGAGGTCCCAATCACTGCGCACAAGCAATAGGCTTATAGCCAAGGGAGTGGGTGTGTGCACAGTGTGTGCAGTATAAGTAAATAGGTTCAGAATGTTTACTTGGGGTCCTTAGGCTCTTATTTATAAGGATTACCTTCCTAGGCTTAGGCTTTTAGAGCTTCCCCAATTGCAATAGAATTCAACTCCCTTTCTATTGAGATGTGACCCTTATCTTGTGTCCTTTGGCTATTTAGAGTTGTTGAGATGTTTCTAACTCTATCTCTAAGTATATTCTCATATGGGTAGTTGAGATATGATATTCATATCCATAACAGATTCTATATGAAAAGTGTCCTAAGACACATCTCGGCAAGTCCTTATTAGTTTATATGTTAATTCAATTGAAACTTAACCTAATTCCAAGTTCCTATGAGTATATATGTATCATGCACATTTGTGCAAATCAAAGTGGCCAAAGTCGTAAGTTTTGAATAAATAGATTAAATGTAATGATTAGAGAGTGCATGTTTATAGGCACGTACATCCTAGCTACTTCCTAACATCATATATACCCTTGGAAATCTGTCTTGCAAGCCAAGCCAAAGCAAACAAATGAACAAACTCAGACAAACAAAAAACGAGGTTTAATCTTTCTTTCCGTTAATCGATGCATCAAACTTATTCATTCCCTATCATGTCTAGCATGAACAAGCTATGCTTTGATATCATAGTGCTGGCATGCTTGCCTTAATTAATAAATATACTTATTTAACATTTTTAAAATAGAATACATCTTGATCGATACTAATATAGTATAATTAATACCATCCATTCACTTAACATGTGTACTATACTCTATCTATTAGATTAATTCCTCCTCCTCCATCCACCAACCCGTAATCGTACTACTAAACTTGCCAATTTGTAAGTGATATTCATTTAAGAGTTGAGAATAGAGAAAAATTATTAGCAAGAAACACCAAATATATGTCAGATATTAACATGAGAAAGCTAGAGAAAACAAAAATTAACGAATATTCCGGAAAACAGCTTTGGCGGTGCTGAGAATGTCAGATCGATGTTTCACGTTGTCTAAAAAATATGTGACAAAATGGTCTTTAACGAAGCCATATTGTATTTCATGTTCAAATGTCATCACCTTTGCTTTTGTCCTTTTTTCTTTCTTTCTGGAATTGTCTAGTGGGATCCAATAAACACCACACAATCGAAAAGCAAAAAGAGGGAATGAAAGAAAGAATGAAAACAATGATTTACCCTAACACATCTAATATAAGTTACGCCCCGCAATGTTTTACTATATTTTCATCATTACATTCGTTACAAAACACTCTGCTTAAAGAAAAATATAAATAAGCTTAAAAACTCTAAACAACAATATCTATTCATAAGACAAAGTTCAAACTATTAAAAAAGAACAAGAAAATAAAAAATAAACCCGAGACGCAAAATTGTACCAGACATTTGTGGTTTTGTCAACATGAATTATTATCTGAATACAAAATCTACGTCATGCCCAGCGTTATCATTATTCATCTTGCGTGTATATTCTCTCATGATCTCATCACATGTTTTTTCCATACCTAACTCAAATTCAATTATATATTCTTTTCTTGACGATTTACAAATAAAAGAAATTAATGCCCTAAACTTCTAATGTCGCTCTTGACAATTTACAAATAAAACAAGAGGAGGGCACACTATATTTGGTTATGATCATGAACAAATATGTGGAACAATTAATAGCAATTAAATAACTATGAGATAGCCTTAAACTTGAGTTTTCTTGTGTCATAATTTCGATCCAAAAATCTGGGTATGCATATGATATTCGACATTTTCAAATGTTAAGATAAAGCGACACCAAAGCACATGCTACACAATTGTTTGCATGTAATTGTTCCATGAAATTATGAAGCACTTAATTTGTTTGACTAGAGCCGGTTCAAAATTGGTAGTTTCATACCATAAAATTTAAATAAAAGCAAAAGGATGAAAAAGCAAAACATATATGAATCCTTTTTATAATCATGTTTTCTTTCATAAAGTTGTTAATTTGTTGAATAGGAAAAGAACTCACGTCCCCACCTGATCTTTCCATAATTAAAGAGGCTTTTAGTTGTCTTATGTACGTGATTCTGTTAGAAACAAGAAGTTCGCCAAAACAAATGCAGTCAAAAAAGTGGTTGTTCTATATCATTCAAAAGAGAAGCCATTGATAGCATTAAATCCTTTACACTTTTTCCAAAGAAGGGTATAGAAGTATGAGATTTCGGAACACAATTACCCTTGAAGGCATTTCATTATCTTCGTGAAAAAGAAAAGAGTAAATACATTTTTTAGTCCCTAACAAAAAACACTGTTTCTACTTTAGTCTCTTATAAAAATAAATTAGTCAGTTAGTCCCTAACAAATTCAAAGTGGACCCATTTAGTTGAAATCGTGGTCCCTCACAAATTCAAAAAAGACCCATATTAGTCTCTCAAAAGGACTAAAATGGGTTCACCTTAAATTTGTTAAGGACTAACTGACTAATTTATATTTGTAAAAGACTAAAGTGGGACCGTGTTTTTTTGTTAGGGATCAAGAAGTGTCTTTACTCAAAAGAAAATGAAACTTTTGTAAGCATCCATTTATGTCCTTGTATTGTCTCAATCGGCAAAATCAAACTTTAATCATTTAACGTAAGGCTTTTGGTTGACACCAAATATAGCTACTAAAAGCCTATCGTTTCTTGTTATATAAACACCGTCAAATTTAACAAGTGGACAAAATTGACCTATGTGGCTCCAAAAAACAACGCAAGCACGATTATGTTCTCACTTAGCCAATTAGGGAAAACATATAAAACTCCTTGAAATTAGGCTTTGGCGTATGAACCGTTCTACCTACTAACCATGCCCGCATGAATCATGACCATCAAAGGATAAAGGTTGTGAGAAATGAAGAGAAGAATTCTCCAAAATTAACAAGTTATCCTACTTAAGTTGCAATTTTATCTATATTGTACTAAAAATAATGTTATATTTTCTTAATAAATTGGTATAGCATCTTTTTAATTACTTTGAATTAAATGTATTAAATAAAAAAATGGTTGAAAGTTTAAGTACGAAAGATTAGTAATGAAATCTCACAAGTATTTAGAAAGTACCATATAAGTGGGAAGATGAATAAAATTTAATTCCTTAAGATTTTTTTTTGTTAAGATGTGATATTAAACTCATTTATTGTAGTTGTTGCTTAGTTCATTACAAAAATAATTTTTTTGGTATATTGACTACTATTAATTAAGGATAAAGGAAATATTTATTATTTTGCTTAAGTAATTAGGATACATTTCTATTTCAAAATAATTTTCCTTTAAGAGTTTACAGAAGAATTAATAAAGTCATTAAATATCTTTAATTTATAAAAATATAATTGCATTTGACTAAGTTTCTTTTCCACTCCATTTTTTTTTTAGTGAAAATATTACGAGATAAAAAAAACTAAAACAAATTTTAATTTTTCTAATTTAAAACAAACTAAAATTTTAAACTAATAACGATTTTGAAACAAATCT
Organism: Gastrolobium bilobum; assembly: GCF_033153095.1. Classification (NCBI taxonomy): domain Eukaryota; kingdom Viridiplantae; phylum Streptophyta; class Magnoliopsida; order Fabales; family Fabaceae; genus Gastrolobium; species Gastrolobium bilobum. Next base: position 30,029 of record NW_026897955.1, on the reverse strand, counting down.
AGCGATTCTTTAAAACATTTAAAATTATAAATAAATAATTATCAACACATATTCTGATATGAGCCTAGGACCATCAAGCACAACAAGCAGCCCAATAGATATTGGCCCAGCAAACAGTATATTGGAGAACCAAGCCCAAGAAGCAATTCCAAACAGAATCGAGAACCTTCAGCCAAGGACACTACCAGCGGTGCTTAACAATGAAAGGGGATTGAGTGAAGTTGACCGAGACTTAACAGAAGAAGACGAGAGATCTAGAAGAATAAGGAAGAGACCATCACGATTTGAAGAGGAAGGATATGATTGGACAACAAGATGATCTTGTACACAAAGTAGTAGAGAATACTGTATAGGTTGTATACTTTCAGTTACATTGTTGCATGTTGGTATAAAAGGGAAAGATAACTGATGTATAGGTTGTTGAATGTTGAAATAAAATTTCCCTCTTCTTTCCCCAAAATTTTCTATCTTCTCTTCTCATCTCTACTTGTCAGATAGGTTTCATCCTATCAATTGGTGCTTTCATTCCCTGAACATGGCCCCTCCTGACAATCGCTCTCGTTCTGTTGATGATAGGTTGGAACAAACACATTCGGAGGTGCAGATTCTGAAAGATCAGATGAACAAGCAGTTCCAAGAGATTACTTGTAAGCTGGATGCAATTTTTGACAGGGAACAACCGGTGTCATCCAACACGGGGAACCACAATCCCTTCAATTCTAAAGAATTTTCGGCTGTTCGCAATCTGCGTCTCAAGGTTCCCAGATTTGATGGGTCAATTGATCCACATGATTGGATTTTCAAAGTTTGTCAATTCTTTGATTTTCACGGTATGGAGGAAGAGCAACGTTTGCGTATTGCTCCTTTTTACTTTGAAGGAAAAGCACTCGCATGGTACAAATGGTTGCACAAGAACACCAAAATTGTTTCTTGGGAGAGTTTTCTACGTTCTCTACAGGTTCGGTTTGGTCCTTCAGAATTGGAGAATTATCAAGGGCAACTTGCAAAGCTGACCCAAAGAGGTTCCGTCATTGAGTACCAGGCAGAATTTGAGACTCTTTCAAACAAGGTAGATGGTTTGTCTGAATCCTTTTTGCTTAGTTGTTTCTGGATTGAAGACCACTATTCAACATGAGGTTGCGTCATTTGCACCCACTACCTTAACCAGAGCAATAACCTTCGCCAAGATACTAGAAGCCAAGCTACAATCTAAATACCCATACCCTAGATTACAAGCTTCCTTACCCCCTCTTCTACCTACACCCACAAACCAACACCAAAACCCTCAAACCAACCAGAAAAATTTTAATAATCCAAGCACAAATAATCCTAAAACTACCATTCACCGATTGACCCAAAGTCAAATGCAAGAACGGCGTGAGAAAAACCTCTGTTTTACCTGTGGAGACAAATATTTTTTTGGCCATAAGTGCAAGGCTTCGGTTCATGTTTTGATAGTTCCAGATGAATATGATTTGGAGATGGGGGGTGGAGATGAGACTGACGAAAATCAAAACCCAAACACTTACTTAGAACAAGACACAACCGACACACCTCTTATTAGTTTACATGCACTTTCTGGAATTTTAACCCCACAGACTCTTCGATTCAACTGTCATATTGGTAAATCAGATTTAGTTTTGCTTGTGGATGGAGGGAGTACTCACAATTTTTTGCAACCAAGAGTAGTATCCACCTTACAGCTACCTTTGTCAACTGATCACCAATTTGATGTTATGGTGGGTAATGGGCAAACTCTCGAGTGCAAAGGATTTTGTCCAGCGGTTCCAATCAAAATACAAAACCATGTATTTCTGGTTGACTTCTATATCCTTCCTGTCCAAGGAGCTGATATGGTGTTAGGGGTTCAGTGGCTGCAAACCCTGGGACCCATTGTTTGGATTACTCACAATTAACCATGACATTTACATGGGAGGGTGAGAACATTCATCTGCAAGGGGATAAGCACCAGAGCCCTATTTCATTGAATCAATTCAGAAAGATCCAACAAAGACAACATATAGCTTCTCTATACCAGCTGACACTCTTGGATTCACAACCAACAGCTCCAGAATCGTCCATTTCCCTAGAGGCCCAGCAGCTCTTATCCGAATTTGAATCATTATTTCAGGAGCCCAAGGAGCTACCTCCTCATCGACAATTAGATCATGAAATACAGTTGGAACCAGGTACAAAACCAGTAAGTGTTCGACCTTATAGATATCCACATTTCCAGAAGGGTGAGATTGAGAAGCAAATTCTTCAGATGTTGGATTCAGGTTTTATAAGAAGTAGTACTAGTCATTTTTCCTCTCCTGTATTATTGGTTAAAAAGAAAGATGATTCTTGGAGATTTTGCATAGATTACAGGGCTCTCAACAGTATTACAATTAAAGACCGGTTTCCAATACCCACTGCTGATGAGCTAATGGACGAATTAGGTGGCTCTAAATTTTTTTCTAAACTTGATTTGAGATCTGGATATCATCAGATTAGAGTCAAGCCATCTGATATTCACAAGACGGTGTTTAGAACCCACCAAGGTCATTACAAATTTCTAGTAATGCCTTTTGTGTTAACAAATGCGCCAACAACCTTTCAAGCCACTATGATCCTATTATTGCAGTCTTACTTACGCAAATTTGTTGCTGTTTTTTTTGATGATATCCTAATTTACAGCTCCAACATGGACCTGCACTTACAACATTTGAGATTGGTTTTGACTACATTGCAGACTAACCAATTTTTTGTGAAGAGGAGTAAATGCTCATTTGCACAGCCGCAAGTAGAATATCTGGGTCACATTGTTTCAGTAGCTGGTGTAGGCATGGACAACAACAAAATCAATGCCATGTTGAGTTGGCCAGTCCCAAAGAACTTGAAGCAGTTGCGTGGAATTTTAGGACTCACGGGCTACTATAGAAGATTTGTAGCTAACTATGCTACTATAGCAACCCCAATGACAGATTTACTTAAAAAAGACTCTTTTTCTTGGTCTACTGCTGCACAACTTGCCTTTGATAAGTTGAAGACAACCATGACTTCAGCACCTGTCCTGGCACTCCCTGATTTCAGCAAGGAATTTGTAGTAGAAACAGATGCTTCTGATTTAGGAATTGGAACAGTTCTTCTCCAGTAGGAACATACTATTTCCTACATCAGTAAAAAATTATCATTGCGCATGCAAAGAGCTTCTGCCTATGTCAGGGAGCTGTATGCTATCACAGAGTCCGTCATGAAATGGAGGCAATATTTGCTTGGGAGGAAATTTCTCATTCGGACGGATCAAAAAAGTTTAAGGGTTTTTTTAGACCAAGTGGTGCAGACACCAGAGCAACAGTATTATCTTTCTAAGCTCCTGGGATTTCAGTATTCCATTACATATAAGCCTGGCAAGGACAATAGGGTTGCAGATGCTTTATCTAGATGCCATTCTACAATGTCTTTGATGGCCATATCAGTTGTGCAATTCGAGTTATTGGAAGCTTTAAAGAAGGAGAATCAACAATCTGATTTTTTCATTTAGCAATACCAAGAGTTGGCAACTCATCCAGAGACACACACAGACCTGGAAATCAGAGATGGGCTACTGTTAAAAAAAGGGAAATTATTATTGGATCCTACTTCACCCTTGATTCCTCAGATTGTATATGAAAACCATGCAACATTATCAAGTGGTCATTCAGGAATCCAGAAAACCATGGCTCGCACAGCTACAAATTTTACTTGGCCCTGACAGAAGCACGATGTTCAGAAATTTGTCAAATCTTGTGTCACATGCCAACAGGTTAAGTACTCTACACAAGCACCGGCTGGACTACTACAACCCATCCCTGTTCCTGAGAGAATTTGGGAGGATGTGTCCATGGATTTTATCATTGGTCTTCCAATGTCTTATGGTTACACAACAGCCTTGGTCATAGTAGATCGCTTGTATAAACAAGCCCACTTTGGGGTTCTGCCTCGCAAATATACTGCTGCAAAGGTTGCAGACCTCTTTACCCAAATGATTTGTAAACTACATGGTGTGCCTCGCTCAATCATATCTGATCGCGATCCTATTTTTCTTAGTCGCTTCTGGACAGAGCTATTTCAGCTTAGTGGTACTTGCCTACGTCGCTCCACTGCCTATCATCCACAATCTGATGGCCAATCAGAAGTGGTCAATAGAGTCTTAGAGCAGTACCTCCGCTGTTTTGTTGCTGATTTTCTTCACAGATGGTCTAAAATTCTGCATTGGGCTGAATTGTCTTACAATACTTCTTTTCATGTCTCAGCAGGTATGACTCCCTTCAAGGTTGTTTATGGGAGGGAACCGCCTTCCCTTTTAGACTATGTCTCTTCTCCTACAGTTTCTGTTGAAGTTGATCAAGTCTTAAGGGATCGACAAGCCATTCTGCAGCAATTAAAGGAGAATTTGCAGAAAGCACAGGGTGTCATGAAGAGCACAGCTGACAAACACCGAAGAGATATACATTATGCAGTTGGTGATTTGGTTTGGGTACATTTACAGCCTTATCGTCAATCTTCTGTCTCAAACAGGGCTTATTTCAAGCTGTCCAAACGTTATTTTGGCCCCTTTGAAATTCTGAAACGGGTAGGCAAAGTTGCCTATATGTTGAAATTACCAAGCCATGCTCGAATACATCATACATTTCATGTTTCATTGCTGAAACCGTACCAAGGAGACTTGGATATCACTCATTTTCCCTTGCCCGAAGTATTCACCAGCAATTTGCCAGTGCTGGAACCAAAACTCATATTAGCAACCAGTTGGAATGAAGACAGCACCCCACCAACAGCAGCAGTCCAGGTCCTTTGGGAGGGGATATCCCCTGATTCTACTACATGGGAAACTTGGGATGACTTTCTGCATCAATATCCTAACTTCAACCTTGAGGACAAGGTTGTTTCTAATGGGGGCAGGTATTGATATGAGCCTAGGCCCATCAAGCACAACAAGCAGCCCAATAGATATTGGCCCAGCAAACAGTATATTGGAGAACCAAGCCCAAGAAGCAATTCCAAACAGAATCGAGAACCTTCAGCCAAGGACACTACCATCGGTGCTTAACAATGAAAGGGGATTGAGTGAAGTTGACCAAGACTTAACAGAAGAAGACGAGAGATCTAGAAGAATAAGGAAGAGACCATCACGATTTGAAGAGGAAGGATACGATTGGACAACAAGATGATCTTGTACACAAAGTAGTAGAGAATACTGTATAGGTTGTATACTTTCAGTTACATTGTTGCATGTTGGTATAAAAGGGAAAGATAACTGATGTATAGGTTGTTGAATGTTGAAATAAAATTTCCCTCTTCTTTCCCCCAAATTTTCTCTCTTCTCTTCTCATCTCTACTTGTCAGATAGGTTTCATCCTATCATATTCCTTGTCTAATAAAAACATAGAAGTTGCAAGATTCTTTTTTCTATTTGCAGGGAGATAGAAAAGATTGAAAGAAATTTTATCTGGGGAGTCAAGGACAATAGAAGAAGCCACCATCTTATCAACTGGAGTACTATAACGCTCCCAAAGATAAATGGCGGTCTTGGTTTGAAACACTTGGAACTTATGAATGATGCCTTCTTTGCAAAGAGGACTTGGCAACACTACACAGATCCAGATCAGCTTTGGTCAAAGGTCCTATATCATAAATATGAGAAAAAAAAGATCGAGAGATGGTTTCTTTGTCACTCGTGGTGGTGACTCCAATTTTTGGAGAAATTTGTGTAGAATGTGGAAGACCATGGAGGAAAGGCTAGTTTGGGAGGTTGGTGATAGGCAGTCCATTAAGTTTTGGCAAGATAAATGGTTGTTCCATAGTTACTCCCTACAAGATCGTGTTATAAGGGGGAGCCAATTATTGCCCATAATGTAACAGTCGCCAATATGGTTACCCCTGGTGGTACTTGGAACTATGAAATACTTAAGAAACTTCTTCCTACCACTATCCAGGGCACTCTAACTCCGAATGAGGCTGATGAGTAAGATAAGAAACTTTGGTATCTGGAGGGTGATAATATAATTACGGTGAATGGTGTTTATGATGTGCTTATCAAGCAAAATATAATATTAGTAGACGAGAATAATCTATGGCCAAATCTTTGGCACTGGAAGGGTCCACAAAAAGTAAAAATAATGATGTAGAAAGTGATGCACAAGAGACTTCTTACAAGATCCAAAACGGCACAATAAGATGAGGCAGATGGCATATGCCCATTTTATGGCATAGAGAGGGAGACTATTTCACATGTCACCCGAGACTATAGTGGAACCAAATTTTTGTGGGTTAAACTAGTTCCAAGTGATAAAGTTGATGATTTCTTCTTAGGAAATATAGACCCGTGGTTGTCGAAAAATATTGCCTTGCATGTAAATGACAAGCAAGATAAAACATGGCTAACTACTATCTTTCTAACATGCTGGAAGATTTGGCATTTGCGAAATGAAAGAACGCACAGTGCCTCACTGATGCCCGTTTTCATGAAGGAAAATCTAACCCGAAATCGTGCAAAGGATATGGTAGAGGCTGCAAATAAATGTACAAATCTAGCTTATGACAGAAGAATCATGGTAGCAGACATATCTTGGCAGTTTCCCAATTCGGGTGCTGTCAAGGTTAATACGGATGGGGCTGCACATGGTAACCCTGGTCCAGCTGCCTGTGGGGTTGTCATTCGTGAGTGTGGTAAGTGGCTTGGTGGCTTTGCGTATAAATTAGGGAGGTGTTCTTCATTTAAAGAAGAATTATGGGGTGTCCTTAGAGGGTTGAAGATGGCTTGGACTGCTGGATACTGTAACATCATTATTGATAGTAACTCAACAAGTGTGATCACTGTGCTCATTAAAATGGTGCAGCAGTCCGTGAGAACCATTTGATTTCTCGCATACTAACATAGATCAATAAAAACTGGTATGTGACTTTCAGGTATACTTTGAGGAAGGATAACTCGTATGCAGACTGGTTAGCAAATTTTATATTAGACTATGAGGGATAGAAAGACAATCTTGTTTGGCAGAAATCTCCTCCTGACATCCAATTATTGTTATTTGCTGATCTATCAGCTGTTGAGAGACCTCGTGCTTTGAGTTGCAATAGTTAGATTTTTTATTATTATTCTTTCTCTGTTTTGTGACTTAAATATTTTGTTTAAAAAAAAACACAGAAGTTATGGATACCAAACTTATGTTTGACCCTTAATTCAAGATAGAGAGAAAGAGAGAAATAAAGTAAAATAGATGATACCTACCCCAAAAATAAGTAAACTAACGATAGTAGGATCAAGATCATGCATCTACGTTTATAAAAAAATTATACATGATTTCTGCCGTTAAAATTATTTTATTTTTCACAGTTAGTATTTGGAAAGAAGGGATCGAAATTCGTCTTAGTAACGAAACCATTTATTCTGCATTTCCATGTAAATAATGAGAAATACCGTACTCTGCATTTCGATGAAAAGAAAAAGAAAAAAAATTAAATCATGATGATCAAATATTGATTAAAAAATAATTAAGAATACAATAACAAAAGAAATATTTTAAGTAACACAGATAAAAATAATAATAATCAAGATACAACACGAAAAATTTATGGCATGTTTGATTGTGTTCCATTTTTTTATGTTTGAAACATCTTTTGTAGAATAGTAAATAAAATAAATATTTTTAGAATTTTTTTTTGAAAATTGAAAGTTAAAATATAAATTAGTAACAACTGAGATATGTTTTTTAAATTTGATTTTAAAATTTTAAAATAGATATAATTTTAATTTATTTATTTTACAAAATAGGTATTATTAAACAATTTTTTTAAAAACATATTTTTGAAAATAAAATTCAATCATATATTTTATTACTCATTAAATCATACAAAAAAGTTATAAAACATCAAAAGATAAAAAGATAGTACTTCTTATTCTTTTATTTTATCAACTACTCTACATAAATATTATTATTATTATATTTTAAGTTATTTTATAAGTATATCTTATGTTGCATGAGATAATTATCTGATACAACAGAGATAAGATAATGAGATCTACTATTTAAAAAAAAATTTGACATATTACTTTGTTTCTATTACATGAGATAATGACCTTATTTTAATATGAGATAATTATTTTCTTATTTTATATATATCAAATGATGAAGGTTACTACATTTTCAATTTTATATATTTGTTATGAAGTATGAACTAATAATATAAAAAGAAAAATTAATTAATATTATTTTATTCATATTATTTCTCCATATACATCAAATGTACTTATTGTAATAATTGATCTGGATAGGGTGACAGGGAACTTGTGTAGGTGTATTATGGCCTGGTACCACGTGTAACGATCATATTGAATGGAGAATGATGAGGTTAAGGCAGGGTTTAATGGTTACCCTTTCCAATGGCATGAGAACAGAGAGATATGGGCTATGCTATGTGGACCTGAAAGTCAAACCACTTGATGCACATAATGCACACCTTTGTGTTCTTCTGCTCCCGTAGCTATACCACCCCCTATAGTCTGCTGCTATTACTGCCAAACACTCCTTGCCAAACGACTTTCTCATCCCTTATCTTTGTCTAAAATATTTTTCGGAAAACTTTTGGGATTCCTATATAAATTTTTGTTGCTACTCTTGTACCAAGATTCAGTGTATCTCACAAATAAAAACATTATACATCGTAGGAGAAAGAAAAAAATTGTCAGAGAAAATAAAACTTTAGCTGACATATAATATTTTTATTGGTAAAATATATTAAATCTTTGATGTTACATTATTACCAAAGATTTGTTCACTCCCTAGCCCACATTACCGAATTATTTATGATACACTCGTTGTACCACTAATTTGTTACGATAGACCAATTAAAATGAGATGTTTTTTTATAGTGTGTATATAAAGGAGAGAGAGAGAAACAATTTTTTAATTTAAATTTAATTTTTTAATGGAAGTCATGATTACACCGGATGTACAAAAAATAATCTCCCACATTACAACCTAGTCGTCATATGAGATAAAGAAAACGAATTCTCTTTCATAACATAGAGATCATGTGTGATAAGATGATATCGGATCATGGATTCAAGAGGACCCGTGAATACACAGATTGTATGGTTATAATTAATACGAGATTTGTATGCTTGTAAAAGAGTTTATAGAAGAGACGTTGCAATGGATGACAAATTACTAATTGCTAATAGAATATGGTTCAAAAATAGATGAGTTTATTCTTAATATCTGAACTGTTTGCTTATATCCTAGTCTGTAAGTCCATGTAACTAAGTTATTATTAATAGTTGTTACGGGACCGATTGGAAATAAGTGCAGTATACTTTAATATCGATATCAAATTAATTAAATCTCAATCGTTTATTTTGTGAATTTAATGGTATAATTTATTAAGTCATACTTATTAATTAATATTAATTCTCAATAAATTATAATAATTAGATTGACAAAAATCAATAGTTAAAATTTAGTGTCAAACATTTTAATTTGACATCAGTGTCAAATGATCATATCTCATACATATATATGAGAAGAGTTATATTTACAAATAAAATTATTTACAAATTCTTATAATTAAATATTAACTGTTGATCTCCATCAATCTAACGGTTATAATTTATTGAGTTATACTTATTAATTAATTATTAATTCTCAATAAATTATAATCGTTAGATTGACGGAAATAAACGATTAAGATTTGATTATAAGAGTTTGTAAAAAAATTTAGTTTATAAATATAACCCTGGTATATTGTAAATATAACCCAGGTGTATATATATATATATATATATATATATATATATATATATATATATATATATATATATATATATATATATATATATATATATATATATATGGCTTATCGTTTCTCAAGTTGTTTGAAATAACTTTATCTCCGGCTAATAAATCATAACCGTACAAAGATGGATTAATGGTGACAAAGGAAGAGAGAAAAAAATGAAATCATAATCATCCAAAAGTGAATCAATTAATATAAAAAGTTAAATAAACAAAACGACGTAATTTTTGGATAGACGGTGATATATGTATTTCAAGCTGCTTGAGAAATATTTTTCTCATATATATATATATATATATATATATATATATATATATATATATATATATATATATATAGGGGATTAACATTTCTCCGGTCACTTGAGATAAGTTTATCTCAAATTACTCTTTTTTAACTATGCATTACGAGTCGTACATAATTATAATATTAAAATTATTTTTTTTCTCTCCTCAGTCATTTTTGAAAATTTTTATATTAACGTAGAGAGAAAAGAAAAATAACTTTAATATTATAACTATATATTACTCGTAGTAAATGATTAAAAGAGATAGCTTAAAATAAGCTAATATCAAGTGGCCGAAATATGATTGTCAATATGGACTTTGTTTCCCTCTTGTATTCAAAACTAAAGTAATTCTAAATTAGACTAAAAATATTTAAATTGTCACAAATACAATGAACTAGTTCCTTGTTCCCTACTTCACTCAGCTGTTAAACTTCGGTAGCTTCGATCACGTTGGATTGTAGCTAGTATATATGCTACGCGTGCTAGTTGAAATTTCAGAAAGTGACAAAAGTAATCCAAGATTTCCAAGGAAATATGGTGGTGCAAATTGGGTGGAATTCACAGCCAGAGAACATTGAATCTTTGAATGACATCGGTGCCGCCCAAGCCTGGTACAAAAAGTAACCATATATTTGAGAATCTCCAGAAAAGATAGGAAATACTTTATTTTATTTTATTCATATGAAGCGTCTGGGTCAAGGACCCAAACTACCTCCTGGCCAATGCACAAAAGCTAGAGAGCTATTACAATCGAAAACGAGAGGCAAAGTGCATACCTAGGACCTGAACCCGTACATGGTGAAAGTTGCGAGTGACGTTTACCATTACGTCTATGCAATTTACATACTATATAGCCTTAATTCCTAATTGCAATTGTGATTTATTAATTTAATATCCGATCAAGTAGATGTATCCAAATTTAATAATTTTTTTTTGGAAGGCCGATAAAGTTTAACTATAAATAAGCTTCAACTTAAGATTAGTGTCATAATCGACTTAAAGAGTTGATATTTGTAGGAATACTTGAAGGATTGATTCATCTAAAAAAATAACGAGGATTGATATATCAAAAATAAAATAAAATTTAATAACACATGTTGCAAAGCTAAAGTGATTCATTCCCTAATCTCTTTCGAATAATTAGTTCTGTCTTCAATCAAATCGGGCAAGTCAAGAAAAGTCCCATGCTAAAATATTGATATTCTTGTATGCATCAAGTCGAATTTTCCTTAAAAGTAAAATAAAGAAATCTTTAAATTGAGTCTAGAATTTAAAATGACTATTAAATATATGTTTTTATGTCGGTATTTTAATTTTTGTAAAATAAATGTACTGATATTTCAAGTGTTTAAAAATTAATTTAATGACAAATTTTTTTAAAAAACTAATGCAGTTACATTATAATCCTTAGAGCAGTAATTTATAGATTTATTCAAAGAAAAACTGTCTTTTGCTTACCTTGAAAGAAAGAGCTTATAGTATCATTAAATTATTATCATTTAATACGTCACCTCCAAGCTCCAAAAAATAAAATAAGTGTCAATCTTCACTTTCAGTCCATGGATTGTGTTATAGAAAACTAGAGTGTCACTTCACAATAACCATTATCGAATTGACAACACTGTTTTATTGGCGGCCCTTTTCCATCAGTAACCATATGGATAGTTAAGTGGGGAATGAAGCTGTCAATATGTTACTTTCAAATTAAAATAAATAAATAAAAATTGATTATCCTCATTTTAGTATGGAAAATATGTTTAGAATGGAAAATATGACTATAAGTGTCGAATATATATGAGTTTCAGGAAATCCTAACCCTAAGTTAAATTGTCTCTAGATTTTTTGGGCTCTTCTTACACACTAGGCTCTATTGGGCTTTAATGAAAGAACAAAACGCAACAATCTCCCACTTACTCTTGAATACAAACTTGAGCCCAAAACTCAAGTCCATGTATCCCACTAGTCGTCATCAGCTGAAATTTTCTCATCCCTTATCTCGAGCTAGTCTGGGGATCTAGCAGCTGTTATCAATCAAGGCTCCTGATAATCAATAAATGATTATCTGATTCGGTGCTTCTCCACGAAAAGCCTGAACTTGAACTCCAAGATTAATAACACATATAACATGAATATGCATTGCCCCTTTATAGAATGTCTATAATTGATTGACAAGTTTTCTGTAACTCAATCAATTATTTATTCCCTTGACTATGATAGTTTCTCTTATGGATTACATGCACTGACCAATGTCTTCAATATCCAAGTACCGAAACATATCAAGGGGACATATCCTAAAATCTCCATGTTGTTTATCACATAAATATCGATAATCAAATAATCTCACTTTCGAAATATCGAATTATTAGTCGTCAATAGATTGAACCTCACTCATTGGTAAATCAAAGAATGAAAACTATTTGATTATCTATTTAAAATAAACTCAGGATTAAGAGCAATCACATAACTATAGTTATCAGAAGATTCGATACCTTATGACAGAAAAACAACCTTAATCAAATCTCTCCTTAATCTTTTCAATGAGAATGTTAATTCATGTCAATATTTTACAATAATTTGGACAAAATCATTTTATAAAATATCGCAGCCTAAATAAAGCGCTCAACTTTAATTAACAGTTGTGAAACAATTCATCAATCATGAGAACCTATATCATACCCTTTATGAATGTATCCAAAAGGTCATATACTCCACAATTGATCCGGACCTTAATGTGCACTAATCAATGAATAATACCTCATTTGTAAAATTCAAAAAATGATTACATTGTTTTACTCCAAGAGCACAATGAACATAATATTTCCCACTCGCTTAATGTAAATCTGGGATCCTCCTAAGACCCAAAGAAGTAACATGCCTCTTGAACACAAGTTCAGACAAACTCTTAGTAACTGGATTTGCAAGGTCCACCTCTAATGCTATCCTAGTTTAGTGAAAAAATTCATAGCTCGAGGTCGATTTTCTTGAGTCAATCTCCACTTAAAAAAACTGAATCTGTGAAAACTCAGCTTTTCAAGACTCCCACTAGAATATATTAGCATATAACCTCTCGTTCTCCAAAGATATTTGAGTACATCTTAACAATAATCTAGTGTTCCTCTAGGTCCAGAATGGTACCGTTCTCACTACTCTCATTGTATGGCAGATGTATGGTTTATTGCCCACTATGATATGCATGAGACTATCTATTGCCAAAGCATAAGGTATTCTACTCATGCATTCTTCCTTCTTAGGAGTTTTTAGAGGTTACTCTTTAGGAAGATGAATTTCACGTTTGAGAGACATAATTACCCTCTTGGAGTTACCATGTAAAATTTTTGGTAAGAGCTTTGTCAATGTAAGTAGCCTAAGGTGATGCCAACAACTTATTCTTTCAGTCTCATAAGAGTTTTATACTAAGAATATAATTAACTTTTCCAGTACTTTCATACCAAAACATTAACTTAGCCAACTCTTTATGCTTGATATTACCTCCACGTTATTTCCAATAAGGAGCATATCATCTACATAAAGTACCAAAAAAGCTACTACCTCCCGTTGGATCCTTTACATACAAATACACATCATTCATCAAGATTCTCTTAAAATCAAAATTTTGATAACCTGATCAAAACTGATGTTCCAGGACCTGGATGCTTGCTTAAGTCCATGAAATAGATTTTCACAACTGGCATACCATGTGTTCCTTCCCATTTGCTATGAACCCTTTTGGTTGTTATATGTAGATATCCTGACATCCAACTCCCAAAATAAAATCTCATAATTGAGACTTATAGCAGCAACTAAGAGAATCTGCATAGACTCAAGCATGACATCTGGTAAAATTTGCTTCCAAGCTAGCTTTGAAGGTTTTCACCTTTCTGTCCATCCTCTCTTTGCTTTTTAGGTCCACATGCACCTAGTGGGTCTTACCCCTCTTGATGTCTTTACTAGGTACTGAAAGGAGTTGAAATACAAGTATTTCATCTCATGATTTGTAGCTTGAGCACACTTGATCAACACCATCTTCTAGTGCATTATCATAACTAGTGGGATCAATGTCACTCAACAAGAGACAACTTAAAAGTTAACAAGGTTCTCTCCTACTGTGAATGTACTACACTAGACCTTGTGTATTTACAGGTAGATCTGATTGGGTCAAATGGTGAATTTTCAATTTCTTGAGGATCCACATATTATGGTGTATAACAACTCCTTGATATTATTCTTCCATATATGATACTAATGTTTCTATTAATTTCATTTATATATATTATCATGTTGAATTTCAAATTATGGTTCTCATGTTTGTTCACTTAGAGGTATATCTTTCACCTCTTTGAACAATCAAGGGAATAGAGGATGGAACTTCTAGAGATTCTGAAAATTCTTGATATGAGATAAGTCTCATCGAGAATAAGCTTATTTAAGAGATTATAATTTTTCATCTAGTCCTCCTCTAAGAAAATCACGTAAATACCCACTTAGATCATCTTGTCCTTTGGACTAAATAAGATGTCATCCCCGGTTCTCTTAGGGTAGCCAAAAGATATGCACTCTTACTTACAAGATTCCATCTTATTTGACCGCTGTTGTAGGACATGTGGCAGAACACCTTAAATCCGAATATTGTTTGAACGAGACTTACACATTTTCCATAATTCTTTAGGTGTCTCTATAACAGACTTGAATGGAATCAAGTTAAGATGGTATATTGTCTTCTCCTAGGCATATTTGTATAACAACATTGGCAAGGATGAATAATTGAACATGAACTTTACCAAGTATAGAAATGTTTGATTTTTTAATACTGCAACTTCATTCAACTAATATGTTCCTAGAGTTGACAATTATAAAAACTATCCCCTCTTAAATTAGGTACCTGAACTTCCCAAACAGGTATCCAACACTTCAGTCAGACCAAAATGTTTTGATTTGAACACTTAGATGCTTTTCTGCCTCAAACTTAAAACTCTTGAAATTTTCCAAAAGCTTTTAGACTTACGGTGCAGTAAGTTCATCTATCTATATCCAGAGAAGTACTCAAATCCTTTTCTGGCTTGAATGCTAATTAGTCCACATATATCATTATGTAGTAATCCTAGTTGAATAGTTGCACGAATCTCTTTGATCTTGTAAGCCTGCTTAGCCATTTTACTTTTCAAATAGGACTTACATGTAGCTTTTAGTTAAAAGATTATGGAACTTTCAGTCTCTCTTTTAACTAAACCATGTTTCCTATTTGAGATAATCTGACTCAATTATAAAAGCCAAAAATTTGTTTCGTTTGAAACTTTTATTTCTTTGGTGAATGTTCTTATTCATCATCCTTTCCATTCAACATAAAAAATTTAATGGGGTATAAGACATGGATAATAAAGATTATTTAGACATTGTACCAGAACAAACAAAATGAAGATGAACTCAGAAATGTAACTGAGGAATCAATTGCATTGTCAAACCATGTAATAATTAAATTCCTCTTGAAATCCGGAATAAATAAACAGCCAACTAAAACCAAAGTCCTTTAAATAACTCATCCTACTGCTAAAGCAGAAACAAGTTCCCCATTTTCAAGCTTAAAATTTTTTTGTCCATCGCTGACAAGCATGCCATGTTTGAACTAGTACAAAGAGTAGCAAACATAATTAGCGGTACCTGAATCATTGATTCATCCACTAACCAAGCCTTAACTTACCCAGGTTCTTTTCATCACCTCTAACCAATTTTTCTTTCAGTGTCCCTTCAGTCCGCACTTGAAGCACTTGTCTTGCGGCTTCTTCATAGCAACTGATTTGACAACTAATAACAAAGTCATCTTGTTCTTGTTACCACCCTTAGGTTTGCCCTTGGATTTAGCAAAACTCGCACTGACTGCATTCTGTCTAACAAAGCTGCTAAACGCAGTAAACACGTCATTAAGAGTTTGAAGCATCTATACTCAACTCTTAACCATGTACACTTGTTTCTGCAAGTGTTTGGAAAGACTGACAAAAGCATAGCAGTAAACTACCATATCTTCCCTTTCCCAATTTGAGTATTGCGTCTTAGTTTCCTTAGATGCATCCTTTATAGGTTACTACGACCTTGGTATTGTAAGGACAAATTTTAACTTACATGTTTTAGAACAATATCAAAGTTTACTTTCTACTTATTCATAGTTGGTCCATTTAGAGGTTTTTGACTCAAAAATCAATTTCTAAAGGATTAAAGAAAGTCATTTTTTGAAAAACATACAAGGCACACAATTACAAACAAATAATGTAGCAAACAAACGAAGTGCAAGTAGATTCTCATAACTACTCTTGTTTATTGTTAACAATCCTTCAGTTTTCTTTACTAGGTTTACGTTGGGCAAGTCTCTTGTAAAAACTAAAGTTGTTATTTGAGCCTTCGGTGCCATTACCAGAGCCTCATTGGGAGGGTTAATAACTTTAGCAAAATTGAATGTAGTTAACAATTGTTTAATTTCAAAATTATCCTTAGTATCCAAGCATTGCTGACGTTGGGTCGTACAATACTTTACAATTTTTTTGAAATTATTAAGATCCAATTAAATAAAATCCAGTCATGCTTATCCATTGGGGTTTCACATGACCATTTCATTAATGAACCCACAAATGGAGCCCGTAGGTTTTAAAATTAAATATTTAATTTAAAACCTTCACCCATTCAATATTTTTATTTGAGAATTTTAATAAGCTCTGTCGAATTCATTGTTTAATTTTAAAATTGTCTTTAATAACTTAGTATTGCTGACGTTGGGATGTACAATACTTTATTAAAATTTTGAAATTATTAAGGCCCAATCAAATAAAATCCAGTCATGCTTATCCGTTGGAACTTCACATGATCATTTTATTAATGGACCCACATTACGCCTGGAGGTTAAATTAATTTCTTAATTTAAATCTCCTCCCATAATTATTTAGGTCCAATCTAATAAAATCAAATCATGCTTATCCTGAAGGGCATCACATGATTATTTTATTTAGGTCTTATTGTTGGGTTTTGCTATTTCATTAAATCCCAATAGGGCCTAGTGTGTAAGAAGAGCCTGAAAAATCTAGAACTCATTTAGCTTAGGGCTAGGATTTCTTAAAACCTGTTGAGATATATAGTCTCACATTGGTTGTATGTGCAACATTAGTTGTATAGTATCAAATCTTTATATGGCCTGAAGCAATCTCCTCGGGCCTGGTTTAGCCGCTTTAGTTCAGTTGTTGAATCCTTTGGATTAATCAAAAGCAAAGCCGATCATTCTGTCTTTTACCGGCATAGCTCTTCTGGCCAGTGCGTTTATCTCCTGGTCTATGTTGATGACATTATCATTACAGGCAGTGATCAGACTGGGATTGATCAGTTGAAAGAGCATTTATTCAATCAATTTCAGACCAAAGATCTTGGCAGACTTTGATATTTCTTTGGGATCAAAGTTGCACAATCTAGGCGGGGCATTTCCATCTGTCAGAGGAAGTATGCACTGGATATCCTAGATGAGACTGGCATGTTAGGCTGTAAACCCATTGATACACCTATGGACCCCAATGTTAAGTTATTACCAGGACAGGGGGAGCCACTGCCAGATCTTAGTCGCTACCGCCGACTAGTTGGAAAATTGAATTATCTTAGTGTGACAAGGCCAGATATCTCCTTCGCAGTGAGTGTTGCAAGTCAATTTCTTGATTCTCTCTGTGACTCCCATTGGGATGCAGTTATTAGAATTCTCCGATATATTAAAAAGGCGCCAGGAAGAGGTTTATTATATACAAATAAAGGGAGTTCAGAGATCTCTAGTTATTCAGATGTTGACTGGGCAGGTTCTCCTTCAGATAGACGATCCACCTCAGGGTATTGTGTTCTCTTCGGAGGAAACTTGATCTCTTGGAAGAGTAAGAAGCAAACTGTGGTCGCCAGATCCAGTGCGGAGGCAGAATATCGGGCAATGGCAAATGCAACCTGTGAGCTCATCTGGCTGAGTCAATTGCTGAAGGAACTCCATCTCTGTGAACAAAGGCCTATGAAGCTCATTTGTGACAATCAAGCCGCTTTGCATATATCCTCTAACCCGATCTTTCATGAGAGGACCAAGCATATAGAAATTGACTGTCATTTTGTTAGAGAAAAGATCCAGTCAAGGGAGATCGAGACAACATTTGTCAATTCCAATGATCAACTTGCGGATGTATTCACTAAAGCTCTTAGAGGTCCCCGAATAGATCATATTTGTAACAAGCTGGGAGCTTTTGATATATACGCACCAGCTTGAGGGGGAGTGTTAGAAATAATATTAATTTATTATTATTAGAATAGTCTAGAATAGTCTAGATTGTGGGCTTGGCCCATTAGGTCTTTTAGTCTCTATAAATAGAGAGCCTCCTTGTACAGACTTACACAACTTGAATATACAATATATTTCAGATTCAACTCAATATATTTCAAATTCAATTAAACCCATATATATTCTACACTTATAGTCATCAGCCTCTAAGATCTTCACTTGATGGTTGTAGAGGTTAAGGTAAGGTCATCTCTCTGAAAGTGAGAGAATGTCCACACACTTCCCTTTTTCTTTTGAGACATAGTCTGGGAGATCTGCCACTGTCCAGCCTCAAGGAGTTTATTCGTGCTGCGGCGCTAAGGTAAGCAGTTCGTGCAGAGGAATCATACATGAGAAGATTCTGCATGAGATTTGCACACGAATAGGTAAATTAGTAAAACGGTGATGATCCGTTTGCATCCCAAATCTCAATGGTCTAAAACACTTCTGCATGACCAATTGCTCCTACAGTGGAAAATATGATTCATTCAGATCGACATGAGACTCCAACCACATTGCATTTCCAGAACCCATGTTGTATATTTGAAAGAGGTTGGCATCGCCTCTCTCATGTTACAATCCTCTTGTCAGTGATCTCCCTTTCTCCCTATTCTTCTAAATTAAAATCAAATTTTAGGACAAAGTAAGGTGGCTCATTACATTATTCATACCTCAAACCTAAAGGTTATTGCGTGAAGAGGTATGCTAAAAATAAAATTAATGACATACTTGCACCTAACCTTTTAAGATTTTAGGATAATTGATTTCTGACATGTAACTTCCCTACTCATGATCTTGTAAAAGAATAAAAACAACAATAGAAAATTAGAAAAAAAATTGCGCATAAAAATATGTCCATGGTAATCTAATATTTTTTAGAATGCCATGTCAAAAAGTTTGTTCAAGGAAGCACAAATTTTTTTTTTTTGGAATATGAAAAGTTTAAGTGAGGTTAGACACATACATCCAATCAGGGTCAGGGAAGACTCCCCAGCCTCTTTGAAGATTTTCAAGGGATTATATATATCACTCATCAACAAAATTCTTACATCGATCAGCGGAATTTGAACTCATACCCTTTGAGGACCATACGCTTAACCAATACCCACTTTTGTTGGCGGGGTCACAAATTCTACAAGTCTAATGGATCGATCACTCGACATGCTTGGACCAATACATTCTTTATTGTTTCAAACTAGGCATGCAGAATATGGCCAAAGTTCAAAAGCTCATACAGTGAAAGGATGTATCGTTATAACAAAAAGCAAAAAGGAGGGAGAATTAGAATGAAAAGGGGATTAAAGAAAAAAAGGTAAATTATCCTTTTCGGTTGATGTGGTAGACTAAAGTAAGCTTGATGACCACAACAACCATGTCTACCGTTCCAGCTTCACTAATTACGCTCCGACAGTGAATTAAAGTGAGAACTGAGAAACAAAACATACTTTAGGAAAAACATTACCCCTTATTCAACATCACTTTCCTAGCTACTTTGCTTCACTTTTAAACTTAATTGGAAGTTAAAACTTAAAAGCCATGCTTATTGGTTAGGAACAAGGTCAAAAAGCACCAAATGACCGAATTAATCAAGAGCCATCATTTTTGCTATTAAGCTTAATCAAGACTTTTACTCCTAATGTTTGCTTTGTTTTGGAACAGGCACGATTAGAGGGGCCTTCCATTGCTCCAACTTTAGGAGACCATGCAAAAAGAAAGTTATAATGAAAAAAGTGATCATAACAAATTAGCAATTATTTTTGTGAAATGTTCATATATATTTTAAAGTCCGTGTTGATGTTGAAAGAATTCATGTAAAAAATTATTTATATTTGTGAATTTTATTTTAAAAGTGAGTTTAAAAGAATTGATTTTGTTTGCATGATAAAGTAAAATAACTTTTAAAGTATAAATATAGATATGTTTTTAAAAATTTTATTTGACTCACACCTAAAACTAAGTATATTCAACGAAAAAGTTAAATATTTTATTTACCCCCAAAAAAAAGGTTAAATATTTTTGCTGGTCTCTAAATCAATTATTTTCATTACAAAATTAATTTTTAAAACCCAAAATTGTTGCCAAACCACAATTTTTGTGCAAATCCTTTTTATTAGAAGGAAACGTGATTCCCATTTAAAACAAAGGGGTATTAAATTTGAGATTGATTTTTGTAACTGTCTTATTTACACAAATGTTTCTTTTGGAACTTGGACTACTGAAGTAATAATTAAAATTAAACTTATTTACTACTGAAGTAAAATAAATATATAAAAAAGAAAAAGAAAAAGAAAAGTGTTGGGTGTAACCAAGAAACACCCCTTCTTGTTCTATTGCTAAGTGGCTAACAAAAAATAAAGCCATGCATGCTACTTCCCGGGTGGTACAGTTAATTACAGTGTTTAAAAACTCGACTCGCCATCGATCTGGCTGAAGTCAAGGGTCACGGGTTCAACCGGGGGGTCATGGGGTCACTACGCTGATCCAGTTTTATATATTAAAAAAAATAAAAAATATATATATCCTATATTAAAATATTAAAAAACAAACAACCAATCATCAAATATTCAAAATATACTTAACATAATTCACCAATTACAACCACAAGTCAATATTACACAACTTATTAAAGTATCAAGATACCAAAATATAAAACTCATATTCTAATGGGGTCACTACGTTGACCCGGTTCTGTCTCTTTTGAGAAGTTCACTGACAAAGAAAAATTTAAAGGAAGTAAGAATTAGATTTTGTTTAATTTTCGTCAACGACCGTAAGAATTTCATTTGAATGGGTAAAATTCTTACATTTTCTAGAAGATTCACGGCAGCGAGGTGAATATTGAAGACGTCTAGGTCGCTAGGAGAGAAGAGAATGATTAGATTTAAGTTTGCAAGCTTTTTTATTTTATTTTTTTAATAAAGTGATATTATTTCATGGATTTTTTTTTTAAAAAAAAAAACATGTAGTGACCCCCCTTGACCCCTCTTACCCGGGAGTCACTGAAACTCGACCGGGTTTTGAGGGTCGGAGAGGTTGATATGCATATAGGGTCCAACTTGTGACCCCAACCCTCAGAGGGGAGGGGTAAGGGTTGACCCGGGTCAACCCGGGGGGCGGGGTGAGATTTTAAAACATTGGTTAATTAGCAGATTGTGTCTAAAAAATAGATTATTATTGAAATTAAAAAATCTTTAGTTTGATTTATAAGCAAAATATTTGAGATTAGTGACAAAAATCTTTACACTTTGAATCAAGAAATAAATTAATCTCATTTAAATAGGTGGTACATATCCCTAAAAATAAAATAAAGTCATGCAAATGGTTGGAGCAATTTTGCATTTCAGTCACTGCATGTTGGGAGCAGTGTTGTGCCAATAATAAATTTTTTATATGTAATTTAATATGACAAAAAAATCATAATCTTACAAACGCAAATTAACAACGATAAGGAATTAGAAAAAAAATATAGAAATAAAAATTTATAAAATTATCATTATTAATTTATTCATTAACAATTAAAATCCTTTCACAGTTTGGAAAGTTAAAAAAATTGAGCTCTGGTAAGGTTTCCTCGTAGGGTGTAACACCCGACCGCTTCAAAAATCAACGACTATCCCCACATACTAACAAGATGCATCTGCTTTTCGGTAGCCCGGATCGGAAGAACTCCACAGTTAAGCGTGCTTGACTTGGAGCAATTCTGGGATGGGTGACCTCTTGGGAAATTTTCCCGGAAAGTGTGCGAGTGAGGAAAAAGCACACTGAAGCTGGTGGGCATGTAACATCCCGAGCGCTGACGAGGGTGGGGAGTGATCCTTGGTGCAAAGAGGCACGGACAAGGAGCGACTCCTGACAGGCTTCCAGCGGGGGGTTACATGCATGGATGAATCAAATCGACACCCGAAAGAGAGGGATTCCAAAGACTGTGCAGGTATGAGACTGCATGGTTTGGGATAGCTTATAAGAATTAATTGGTACTACCTATACTAACAAGATGCATCTGCTTTTCGGTAGCCCAGATCGGAAGAACTCCACAGTTAAGCGTGCTTGACTTGGAGCAATTCTGGGATGGGTGACCTCCTGGGAAGTTTTCTCGGGAAGTGTGCGAGTGAGGAAAAAGCACACTGAAAAGTCTCGTGTTAGTATGTGGGGATAGTCATTGATTCTTGAAGCGGTCGGGCGTTACAAGTGGTATCATAGCAGGGCCTCTCATCCAGTACGGTGTGGTTCGAGGACGAACCGGGCAAAAGCTGGTGGGCATGTAACATCCCGAGCGCTGACGAGGGCGGGGAGTGATCGCCGGTGCAAAGAGGCACGGACAAGGAGCAGCTCCTGACAGGCTTCCAGCGGGGGGTTACATGCATGGATGAATCGAATCGACACTCGAAAGAGAGGGATTCCAAAGACTGTGCAGGTATGAGACTGCATGGTTTGGGATAGCTTATAAGAATTAATTGGTACTACCTATACTAACAAGATGCATCTACTTTTCGGTAGCCCGGATCGGAAGAACTCCACATTAAGCGTGCTTGACTTGGAGCAATTCTGGGATGGGTGACCTCCTGGGAAGTTTTCCCGGGAAGTGTGCGAGCGAGGAAAAAGCACACTGAAAAGTCTCGTGTTAGTATGTGGGGATAGTCATTGATTCTTGAAGCGGTCGGGCATTACATAGGGCGTGCACTTTCCATGCAGGAAACGACAGCTTGTGGTTTGGATACTGATGAGAAGGATATTCTTCAGCAAAGTCAAAAAAAGATAAAGGGAGGGGATGAAACGCTCGCTTCTGAACAATCTAGGGATGAAAAGGAGGAGGATTGGATGAATGGAAAAATAAGTTTCAAGGAGATATTGATGAGGCATAATGGTGAATGGGAATCGGAAGAGGAGCAGCACCATGAAAAGATAGATGGTATGATGATTGAAAAGATTCAGGAGGATCTACAGAAAAAGAGAACCGAAACTCGGAAGTCTCTATGGAAATGTGGTAAGATGGAAGAATAATTTTTAAACTATCAGATGGTTTCAAGGAAAGAGCTTGGAAGCCTTGGAAGCAATCCCTTATAGTCAAGCTCTTGAGGAAAAAAATAGCAATGAATTTTATGAAGAAGAGGTTAGAGAATATGTGGGCTCGAGAGGGAAGGATCTATGTGACAGATATAGATAACGACTATTATTTGGTGAGGTTTGAAAATAAGAAGGATATGGAGTTTGCTCTTTTGGCTGGACCTTGGATCATCTTCGGCCATTATCTGGCCATTAGAAAATGGGAACCAGATTTTCAGGCCTTTAACGCACCTATAAGTAGGGTTACTGCATGGGTCCGATTGCCAGGGTTTCCTATAGAATATGTTAACACTCCTTTGATGCAAAGTGTGGGTAACTAGATAGGAGAGTTTGTGAGGTTGGATTCAGCAACTACAACATTGGCAAGGGGAAAGTTTGCAAGGATCAGTGTGGAGTTTGATTTGAATCAACCTTTGAAAAGGGAGTACTTCATTGAGGGGAGGTATAAAAAAGTAGAGTATGAGGGACTTCTTTTAATTTGTTTTGGTTGTGATAAATACGGGCATAACATCGAAAATTGTTCTTCGACAGTTCAATCAGAAGGACAAAGTATGGTGGGTATGTCAGATTTTAATGAAGAAGGAGTAGGTGGACTGAACAATAATGAAGGAGAGGGGAAAGATTCTAAGTTTGGTCCCTGGATGGTTGTTAATAGGGGGACAGAGAGGTAGAATTCAAAGTGGTAAAGGAGGAAATGTTAATGTGGGAAGTCAAAAAGATGAGAATATGAATACAATTCAAATCATGAAGCCTATTAAGCTGGCGCAAAAAAATATGGAAGAAGGAAACAAAACTCGAGAGAATGCTGGGATGGCAATTTCGAATTATGTAGGAAGTCAAAATTCTCTAGCTCAAACTGTGAATTCAAAGATAAAAGAAACGAAGGAAAAAGTGGAGTTGGTAGAGACTGATGCAAAGTTTAAACTTGTTTTTGATGGGAAGGAGGTTGTTAATTCTGAAGTGCAAGAAAAGGAGGAAGAAGAGGGAGTGGTTAATATGGGGACAAACTCTCAAATAAATATGAGTCATAGGATGGTCAACCAGGTTGCAGAGGACACTGATAGGGAAGTGGAGTCCAATTTGGTAGGTAACAGTTCCCAATTCGCTATGGCAATACCGGATGGGAATAGGCAGGAGCTTGGAGTCCATGGGAGAGTGAAGAGTGAGAAAGTATTGAATAAAGAACCAAGACCCCCTGATCCCATTTCAATTATCAGAGGGGGTATATGGAAAAAAGGGCAATCAAGGAAAAGGTTAGCAGTTTCGATGAAGAGATCTATGTTGCAAGTGCATGCTGTAAGAACCCGCACCGTTAATTAAGGAATTTAATTAATAAATTATGAGAAATTAGGAAATGATTCTATAATTGACCCTAATAATTATTATGAGGCTTTAATAATTATAGTAAGTGATTAAGAATGCTGAAAGTCGCTTTTCGGAAGAAAAGTGCAGATACCGGTTCTGCTAGTCAGTATAATTGCGTACTGAAAAAGTATCCCGGAAAATTATAATAAGTGCATGATAATTACTGAAATAATATGTAGGACTTGTAAAACGAGTTTCAAGTCCAAATAATGAGAACTGGTGCTAGAAACCGGTACTGGCTTTGAAAAGCGCGTACCGAAAAGATGCTCTGAAAATTATAAGAAAAATATGATAATTCTTGTAAAATTGAGCAGGTTAAGAATCCAGAGTTTGGGATTAAAATGCTAATCGTAGAAATTAAAGTTAATACTGTGTGTTTTAATTGAAAGTGGCTATATATATTCTAATCATTGGGCACAAAACCCTAGACCAAATTTCCTACGTGCCTCCATGTTCTGAAACACCTCCAGCCACCCTTTGCCACCTTCTCCTCCATTGTGGTGAGCCAAGGAGCTTCCTTTGTCCTTGGTTTCTTCTCCAAATACCTTGGGGCTTGTGAGAGCTTGCTTGGTGTGGGAGTGTGATGGCTTTTCTGAGTTCTTGTCACTGTGAGTGAGGTGGAGAGGTTCTGAGTTTGTGAGTTGAGTGTGTGAGCCTTGGTTATGGCGCTTTGAGGTCCAAGTGGTGACCTTTGGTGAGAAAGAACCAACCTTTGTGAAGTCATTTTCGTTTGCCTTGAAGGTCAGACCTGTAGAGGCAGATTTGAGAGCTCCAAGAGCCTTTCTTCCTCTGTTTTGAGCTTTGGTGAGTTATACCAACCTTGATCATGTGTTTTGTTGAATAAAAGAAGTGTCTTTGCATGTTTAAAGAGTTAAACAAGTAACCAACAGTGGTATAACCCTTAAACAGTATAAAGATGGATGCTTTAACATTTGAAATTGTTAAAAATGGAACCTTGGAAGGATATCTTCACGAAATGCAGTTTCTGCATTCTGTCGTGAAATATCCGGATATGTGCCCGAGAAATATCCGGATATGTGATATCCGGATATGGGATTTGGATATCCGGATATTGGATATTCGGATATAGGAAGCTGAATATCCGGATATTGTATATCTGGATATGGTCAGTGAGATATCCGGATATGCCCCGTGGAATATCCGGATATTCTGGGATTTCGAAGAACAGTAGCTGAGCTGTTTGTACAATAGGCTATTGGGGGTTTGTGGACCCTAGTTTGATGAAGTTGAACTTCTGTAATTAATGAACTAAGTCAGAATCAAGTGATTAAGGGCTTATGGCTTGGTATGGAGCCTTAAGATGTAAAGCGTAAATGAGAGGCATTGTCTTTAAGTTTTATGTTTGTGGTGCATTATTATTGATATAGTATTGGTCCATAACAGATTGTGAATCTGTTGTGTTTGGACTTTGAGCTGTGGACTCTTGGCTTTGGGTGTTAGCTTGCAAGGTAAGCTTTCGTGTCCTCAGTTTAGCCATGTTGTGGTTCCACCATGTCCCGTGGGGGTGTGGTTATATGCATGTTGTGTTACATGCTTTGAATGTTCAAAATGCTGTTGAGCTTTATGTGTAAGTGTAATGGCTTTTAATATGCATGTGTTGTTTCATCTTGACGGTAAACCTGAGTATGTGGCGTCATACGATATGGTGATCCGGGGTGAATGCAAGTGGCGTCTTGCACTATGTGTGGGTATTTGGCGTATATAAATCCTGCATTTCTCTGGCCAGTAGAATAGAATTGACACACATGACATGATTATCTGCTGCATTGCACTGTTTTAGAAATGATATTGATGAACTGCTTTTAAACTTATATTGCACATGTAAGTGAGCTTGGGGTGGAAGATCCTTGAGGACCCCTTGTCTTACTGAGATTTCTTATTTAGAGATCTCACCCCACGTTTGGGGAATGCTTATTTCAGGTTCAGGTAGTATGGTGACTGATGCCTCTGGCGGCAGGAGGCCAGAGCTTGGCTGATTACGATATTATGCTGTATTGCTGCCATGACTGGTTTTGGATGCTGTTTATGTTTCCCGCTATTTATGATTATGTTGTGTTGCGACTGATGTTGGGCTTGTTGCCTTATTTGAGTGAGCATGGGGATTGTCCATGACACTTTATGTTAGTACTTTTAGGTTGGAGTTGTATAACCTGCTAGTTGGTCCGGCCTACTTGTGGTAGTTCCGTGATTTCTAGAGACACACTTTTATTAGCTATGTTGAGGTATTTCAGTTAGCTGTTTTATTGCAATTACATACAGGCGATGTTTTATTAATTGATTAATAAGCAAGTTGGTAATGATAATGACATCATAATCGAAAAGAAAAAGATATTCCGCATTTTTAATTAAGCGCTGCTTAATACGATAGTATGATAACATTACCGGATCTATACGGGGTGTTACACATGCTCAGCCTGCGAAAAATTCAAATCATTGATTATGTCTTTGATCTTTTGAAATAGTAGAGGGGCGGCTAAGCCTAATCTTGGGAGGATCCTTAAAAATATGGTGGAAAAAAACAATGTGTGTGTTGTAGTTCTTATGGAGACCAGGACCAATGGGAGGAATTGTAAGAAAATATTGAAGAAAATCAATTTTGATAAAATGATTGTAGAAGAAGCTATTGGGTTTTCTGGAGGTATTTGGGTTCTTTGGGATTCTACTAGAACGGAGGTTTAGGCAATCAAACAAACAAACCAATATATTCTTATAAAGGTGAATATGGTAGACAATATGAGTTTTCTATGTACTGCTATTTATGCTAGCCCTCAAGAAGAGAGAAGACATATCATGTGGGAGGAGGTGATTCAGCTGAGTCAGTCAATTATTGAGCCGTGGATAATGACTGGTGATTTTAATGACATTAGGATCAGTAATGAAAAAAAAAGGTGGTTCTAGCCCTGACCTTGCAAAACGTCAGAGATTTCAATCTTTCCTTGATAATTGTATAGTGGAGGAAGTGGAATGTGTTGGTACCAAATATACTTGGCAAGGACCAAAATAGAACCATCTGGATAGGGTTTTCAAGAAGCTGGACAAAGTTTGTGCAAATAAAAAAGCTCAGTAATGGAGTAATAGGCCATTTTGTTTTCTTGCAACCTGGATGGATCATCCTAGTTTTGTGAGGTTAATGGAGGGGAGGTTGAACCCAGAGGTAGAAGTTAGCGACATGCTGGTTAATTTAATTCCTCATTTACAGAAGTGGAATAGAGAGGTTTTTGGGGACATCACTCGTCGAAAGAGCTTTTTAACCCAAAAAATTGCAAGTGTACAAGCTTGCAGGGAGAGAGCAGATAGTCCTAGACTCCAAGAGGTTGAGGATCAGCTTCAGCAAAATCTTAATCTGACTTTGGAACAAGAAGAATTTATGTGGTTTCAAAAATCTAGACATAAGTGGATTGTTAATGGAGATAAAAACACAAAATTTTATCACCTCAAGACTGTGATTCGAAGGTGTAATAACAAGATATCCAGGCTGCGTGATGGAGCTGATCAATGAATTGAAGATACATCTGAGTTAAAGCAGCATGTTTGTAGCTTATGCAAGGAGTTATTCTCGGAGGAAGTGGTGGATCGTAGATGTCTTTCATCTGAGAGCATGTGGCCTAGTCTCACGCCAGAGGAACTCCAAGCTCTGATAATTCCACCTAATGATCACGAGATTTGGCAAAACATGTTTAAGATGAGAGCATATAAAGCACCTGGTAATGATGGATATCCTGTTATTTTCTTCCAGAGACAATGGGATAAGGTCAAGGAGCAGGTTTGCAATGCGGTTAAATTTATGTGGGCTCATCCGGAATCAATAAGGGACATTAACTCAGCTTTATTAGTTCTTATTCCAAAAATTAAGAAGCCTGGGTATATTGCACAGTTTCGGCCAATTTCTTTATGCGCAGTTATCTACAAGCTTCTAACCAAAACAATTGTTTATCGGTTAAAACATGTTTTGGATAAAATCATCTCTCCCGTACAGGTTAGTTTTGTGCCAAATAGGCAAATTCAGGATAACATTACAATTACTCAAGAGCTTATTCATGCTATGAATAAAATGAAAGGAAGAAAGGCATATATGCAGTGGCGGACCCAGGAATTTTTCCTGTGGGGGCTAAAAATTAAACATTTATTTCTCTCTTCAAACATAAATATGAGAGGACAAAATACGAAAAATTAAATATTTATTCCTCTTTTCAACCATAATATGTGGGAGGCCGAAACATTAATCCAGAGAACATAACTCATAAATACCTCTTTTAACTTGTTATAGAGAGAAAGAAGGAGACACAGAGAGAGAGAGGTGGAAGATGTCAGAGTAAAATCTACTATCAATTTGGAAAAACTACACATTTTCATCCCCTAAAATGAACATTTTTTATGCAAATAAAACAAAGAAAAAGAGAAGAGAGCAAAGTTTTAGATTTCACAAAAAAATGTACTAATTACTATAAATTTAAACAAAAAAAAGCCAAAGATAAATCAGGAACAGATTGCCAAGAAGCACAATCACCAAAACCATTATATTTCCTCTCTTTCACGAAATCTTTAAGGTTCATTCTTTTATAAGTCTCGGACTTCTTATTTTTATTCATGAAACTAACATTTAAGCATAATAAAAGTTCAAACTGTAAGTTTCAAGTCGAGGTTTAAACTATAATTTAAGGGGAAGGTTATATTTACAAACTTTTTGTTTAGAAACTCTTACAAACTACATTGTGTCTGACCGTCATACTTTAATCAAGAGTGTATGACTGATCATACTATATGTAATTTGTAAAAAAAAATTGTAAACAGATCTTTCTCCATAATTTAATGCTAATTCCATATGCTAATTGTTACCACCAGGGTTGTGCCAACAAACAAGCACCACGTAGCTAAAAGAATTTGAACTAGGAGAAACCATGCAGCTCTATTGGTGGTCATTGATGCTCCCAACACTGTGATGTAATCTTAAATAAACCTATTTTTTGTTAAAGCAAAAAAAGACAAGAAAACATTAAATCTTGGATTTGATAATCTTGACTTTCTTTTCTCTATCTCTTAACTCTATCTAAAACCCCCAAACTAAACCCTGAGCTTACTTTTCAATTCGACAAGATCTAATCATGGTACTGCACTCTTTCTCATTCTTTTTTGTTTTGTTCATTTCGTTAACTT